>NW_006921685.1:4062417-4119635 GCF_000298275.1 Orycteropus afer afer
CTCTTCCCTTCTTTTATATTATACATTTCTTACATTGCATTGGTGTGTGAACTGAACTGATTGTTCTAGTCAATGAGTCAATTTATGTGGGAGCATTAAATAATGGGTACATGCTTGTGTTGAGGTCCATCTCATTTGTTGCAGAGACATGCACAGTCACTCATGCACAAAATCAATGGCTGTGTATCTGTGCCCCTCAGTTAGGTCACAGAATTTCATATATATTTCTGGGAACCTAGCCTGGAAGCTGTTTCAGAATAGCTGCCATAATTTAAATCAAAACTTACTCAAGTAAGAAGTTTCCTATTTACCTCAAAGCACTTACTGATGAAAGTCAAAGACTAAAAGCTTTTGATATGGATTATACCTGAACATAAAGAAAATGAAAATTCTCTCAACTGGTCTAGTAGAAAACATCATGAGAAAGAAATTGAAGTCGAGGATTTCATTCTACTTGAATCAACAGTCAATGTCCAAGAGAGCCACAGTCAAGAAATCAAATGACATATTGTGTTGGGAAAATCTGTGCTACAAAAGACCTATTAAAATATTAGAAAGGAAAAATTACCCAAGCCGTGGTCTTTTTTATCACCTCATACAAATAAATAACTGGCCAGTGAAAAAGCAGGACAGAAGAGGTGATGCTTTTAATTATGGTGTTGGTAAAGAATATACCTTCGACTGTCAGAAGAACAAAGAAATCAGTGTTAAAGGAAGTATAGCCAGACTTCTCTTTAGAAGCTAGGATGGTGAGAGTTTCTCTTGCTTACTTTGGACACATCATCTGGAAACATCAGCCACTAAAAAATGACACCATGGCTGGTAGAGGGTTAGGGAAAATGGGGAAAACTTTCAGTGAGATGGATTGGCACAATAGCTGCAACAATGGACTCACACATCAAAGATCGTGAAGATGGCCTAGTGCTGGGCAACATTTTGATCTGTTATATATAAGGTTGCCATAGATCAGAGTTAACTTCACAGCAAATAATGACATTTACCTTCATAAGAGGAGTTGCACAATGATTTGTAACTTAACTTTCCAGTCCACCAGGCAAAAAAAGAAAAAAGAAAAGGATAACAATAATATGTAATTATTAATTCTACCTATACCACCGATTAGAATAATAGAAAATTAGAGCAAGAAAGACCCTTAAAGATAATGTGGGACAAAGAACTCAGTTTGGACTTTTGAATCTGATTCCTGAGGAAAGCTCTTGGAATTCTCAAACAATCAAGCCCACTGCCACTGAGAAGATTCCAACTCATAGTGATCCTATTAGACAGAGTAGAAGTGCCCCGTAGGGTTTCCAAGACTGTAAATCTTTATGCCTCATCTTCTCCCGTGGAGTAGAGGTGGGTTCGAAAACCAACCTTTTGTTTAGTATTCCATTGATTTTTTTTTTTTTTAAGTTTTACTGTGATTTGGGTGAAAGTTTACAGAGCAAATTCACTTTCCGTATAGCGGCTCACATACACAGTCATGACACTGACTGCAATTTCCCACAATGCACCAACACCTCTCCCACTTCCTCCCCATAGTTACCTCTTCCCTGTGTCCTTCCCTCCTATGCACCCCTGTCTCCTAAAGCTGTCTCCCTGTGCATACACAGCCCTTCTGTTGTTGTTGTTATGTGCCATTGAGTTGGCCCTGACTCATAGCGACCCCTCCTTGAGTTGCTGAGGCAGTATCACTACGAAAGTAGATTGCCCAGTCTTCCTTCTGAGGAGTGGCTGGTGGGTTTGAACCGCTAGCCTTCTGGTTAGCAGTCAAGTGCCTTAGGCACTATGCTACCAGAGCTTCTAATAATACCGCCTCGGAATCCCAAGGAGGGGTCGCTATGAGTCTGATTTGACTCCACTACAGCCCTTCTATTCTCCCATAATTAATCTCTCCAAGGAATGTATCCACCTAGTGTAAATGTTCAACTCATATGCCTGTCTTTTATTTGACTGGAAGCCACAGGAGTGGGTTCAATTCCAGACCTGAAGGGCAGCTAGGGCCCACAGTCTCAGAGGTTCCACCATGTTCTATCAGACCAGCAAACCTGGTCCCTTTCTTTCTTTTTTTTTTTTAATGATTTTGATATTTGTTCCACACTGCTCTCCCACACCATCCAGGATCTCCTACGTAGATCCCCCTCTGAGGGTTTGAACAGTACAATGCTTTAACCACTGTTCCACCAGAACTCCTTTTAAATATTTAAGGTGGTTTTGATTTTCTAAGAAGCTCTGGTAACCAAAAGGTTGGTGGGTCAAACCCACCAGCCGCTCCTGAGGAGGAAGATGAGGCAATCTACTTCTGTAGAGATTTACAGCCTTGGAAACCCAATGGGAGTTGCTATGAGTCGGATTCAACTCTATGTCTGTAGGTTTGTTTTTTTGGTTTAGATTTTATAATCCAACCAGGCAACACTTAAACATGTGCAAATGAGTTGGGAGCCTCTGACTAATCACTTGACAATAGAAAGGGAAGGGAGCATAATGGAGTAGGAATAACAACAATCTGTTGCTCTCCACCCTCTGAGGCCTGATGTTTGTCAATAGGGTAAAAATAGATACAATTCCAGGCTAGGTTCCCAAACATCTGATCAACTACCTTCCTGTGGGGATCAGGGGCGAAAACCCACATTGTGCTCCCTGTAGAGTGTCACAAAGGACTTGGAGTATAAAAATGGCTGGGGGAGGAACTTCTGAGTCTCTTACCTATGATGCTAGGTAAAATCACGCTTTTTTTAGTCCACCTAATTAAGTCTACCTAACCAGGGGGGATTGGAGTAAGGAAGGCCCTTTGAGTCCCTTGCCTATAGTGCAACATGGGAGTGTGTAGAAGAGTTTTTCATCTCTGCCCCGACAGCCTTTGTGAGTCAGGTACAGGTCAAAACTGGATCCACATGTGTTCTGGTGTGTTGTCTACTTCTTGTAATAATACGTTACTTTCTATGTGCCAATGCTTTGGGAGTGCCTTGTCTGTTCAGGCTCTCATTGGAAAGATGTTATAGTCCTGGAGGAATCATCACTAGTGATTGATACCCTTTTTCTAAGGGCCTCCTGGCTATTTAGAAATCTGGAAGAACCTGTGATGATACAGATAATAATAGCCATATCTAAAATTTTCATAACTTAATAACTAAATGTACTTCCACATACATATTTCATTTTCTCTTCATAGCAACACTGTATGGTTAATATTATTGTTCTCATTTTATAGATGAGGAAACTGAAGCTGCATGACTTGTCCAAGGTCAAGGAAAGTTCAAGCAGTCCAATAATGTAACAACGTGGACAAATGAAAAAAAAACTGAGTACTAATAAGTAATAGAATTGGATGAATGCTGGTCACTGGCAGGATCTGGCCTTCAAAATACCCGGCCTTCTTTCTCTCTGTTTATTTCTTTTTTCTTCTCTTCAGTGAATGTTTATTTTGTACCTCTGATATGCCAGGCACTCTGCTAGGATCTATGGTTCCATAAAATAAAAAAACAAAACTCATTGCCATTGGGTCAATTATGACTCATGGCGATGCCATATGTTACAAGGTAAGAGTGACTCCACAGGGATTTCTTGACAGTGATCTTTACTAAAGCAGATCACCAGGACTTACTTTCGTATTGTACTGCTGGATAAGATGACAGTGTCAAAATTTAGGTTACTAGTTGAGTGCTGCCCAATGGTTCCATAAACCCACTTCCATCAAGTCGATTTGAACTCATAGTGACCCCCATTGGGTTTCCAAAGCTATGAATCTTTACGGAAGTAGATCACCTCATGTTCCTCCTGCAGAGAAGCTGGTGGGTTTGAACCATTGACCTGGTTAGCAGCCAAATGTCTTACCCACTACACCACTAGAGCTCCTTTAATAGTTCCAAAACCAGAAAACAACTCATTGCCATTGAGCCGATTCAACTCATAGCGACCCCCATTGCGTTTTTGAGGCAGTATATCTTTATGGAAGTAGACTGCCCCATCTTCCTTCTGTGGAGTGGCTGGTGGGTTTGAACCTCCAGCCTTCTGGTCAGCAGTCAAATGCCTTAGGCACTATGCCACCAGAGCTCCCTGTTAAACACAGGAATGATTAAAAATTAAATTATATAAAATTACAGTTAAATAAATTTTGTTAAAATATTAATACCTTAAAAGTAACCACTTAATTCTTTTAACTAATTTTCAATATTATCTATGCTCTTGAGGTTATGACCATTTATTTCTATTTTTACCTGTATTATGCATATATAGAGAGGTGGTATGTTACTCATAGTGGGAGTATTTATACTGTAGAAACTGGCAAACACTAAAAGTGAGGCTTTTTATTTCTGTTGCTGTTGTTGTTAGGTGCCATTGAGTTGGCTCCAATTCATAATGATCCCATGTACAACAGAATGAAACACAGCCTGATCCTGTGCCAGCCTCACAATGCTTACTATATCTGAGACCATCATTGCCACTGTGTCAATTCATCTCTTTGAGGGCCTTCCCTTTTTGTGCTGACCTTACCAAGCATGACATCCTTCTCCAAGGAATGGTCCCTTCTGACAACATGACAAAAGTAGGTGAGATGAAGTCTGGACATTCTTGCTTCCAAGGAGCATTCTGGCTGCACTTCTTCCAGGATAAATTTGTTCATTCTTCTGGAAGTCTATGATACTTTCAGTATTCTTCACCAATACCAAAACTCAAAAGCATCAACTCTTCTTCGGTCTTCCTTATTTGTTATCCAGTTTTCGTATGCATATGAGACTATTGACAACACCATGGCTTGGATTGGACACACTTTAGTCTTCAAAGAGACATCTTTGTTCTTCAGCATTTGAAAGAGGTCTTTTGCATCAGATTTGCCTAGTGCAATATAACACCTGATTTCTTGGCTTCCATTGGTATTGATTGTGGAACCAAATAATATGAAATATTTGACAACTTCAATCTTTTCTCTATTTATCATGATGCTGCTTATTGGTCCAGCAGTGAGGATTTTCATTTTCTTTGTGTTGCGGTGTAATACCTACTGAAGACTGTAGTCTTTATTCATCAATAAGAGCTTCAAGTCATCTTCATTTTCATCAGGCAAGGTTGTGTCATCTGCATATCACAGGTTATTTATGAGTCTTCCTGCAGTCCTGATCTCACGTTCTATTTCATATAGTCCACCTTCTTGGATTATTTGCTCAGCATACAGATTAAGTATGGTGAAAGGATATAACCCTGACACACTCCCTTCCTGATTTTAAACCATGCAGTATCCCCTTATTCTTGGAACAACAGCCTCCTGGTCTATGTACAGGTTCCTCATGAGTGCAATTAAGTGTTCTGGAATTCCCATTCTTCACCATGTTATCCGTATCTGTTAAGTTCCACACAATCTAGTGCTTTTGCATAGTCAATAAAACACAAGTAAACATCTTTCTGGTGTTCTTTGCTTGCAGCCAAGATCCATCTGACATCAGCTATGATATTCTTCTTTCTGCGTCCTCTTTGGAATCCAGCTTGCATTTCTGGAAGTTCCCTATCAATATACCACTGCAACAGTTTTTTAATTATCTCCCCAAATTTTACTTGCATGTGACATTAATGATATTGTTCGATAATTTCCATATTCTGTGGGATCACCTTTTTTGGAGTGGGTACAGATATGGATCTTCTACCTGGTCAATTGGCCAGGTAGCTGTCTTTCAAATTACTTGGCATAGACTAGTAACTGCCTTCAGCGTAGCATCTATTTATTGAAACATCTCAATGGGTATTCCATCAATATCTGGAGCCTTGTTTTTCACTAATTCCTTTGTTGCAGCCTTAACTTCTTCCTTCTGTGTAACTGGTTCTTAATCATATGCCACCTCCAGAAATAGTTGAACACAGATGAATTCTTTTTGGTGCAGTGACTCTATGTATTTCTTCCATTTTCTTTTGATGTTTCCTGTGTTATTCACGTTTTGCCCATAGAATCTTTCAATATTGAACTTGAGATATGAATTTATTCTTCAGTTCTTTCAGCTTGAGAAATGCTGAGCATGTTCTTCCATTTTGGTTTTCCAACTCCAGGTTTTGCACATTTCTTTATAATAATTGACTTTGCCGTCTCAAGTTGGCCTTTGAAATCCTCTATTCAGTTCTTTTATCTCATCATTTCTTCCATTTGTTTAGCTATTCTCAATTCAAGAGCAAGTTTCAGAGTCTCTTCTGACATTCATTTTGGTCTTTTCTTCCTTTCCTGTCTTTTTAATGACCTTTTGCTGTCTTCATATTTAATGTTCTTTTTTTAAAATTTTTATTGTGATTTGGGTGAAAATTGAGCAAATTCACTTTCCATACAGCAGCTCACATACAGTGTGCCTCATGACTTTGACTGCAGTATTCCACAATGCAACAGCTCCCCTCTCATTTCCTCCCCATAGTTGCCTCTTCTTCCCTGTGTCCTTCTCTCCCATGCACTTCTGCCCTCTGAGCTGTCTCCCTGTGCATACACAGCCCTTCTGTTCTCCCATGATTGATCTCTCCCGGGAGTTCATCTACCTAATGAAAATGCTCACCTCAAATGCCTGTCTTTTGTTTGGCTGGCAGCCACAGGAGTGCATTCAATTCCAGACCTGAAGGGCAGCTAGGGGCCATAGTCTCAGTGGTTCCATCAGGCTCTATCAGACCAGCAGATCTTATCCTTTTTTTTTTTAATGATTTTGAGTGTTGTTCCACATTGTTATCCCACTCTATCCAGGATCTCCTACATAGATCCCCCTCTGAGTGATTGACAGTGGTAGCTGGGCACCATCTAGTTCTTCTAGTCACATAGTTGTGTACGCTGAAGATCACATGGTGTGCCAGTTGCTTGCACTAATTGTTTCCATGCATCTTTGGTTTTCTTCATTCTTCTTTGCTCTGGATGAGGAGAGATGCATTGTTGTGTCTAGATAGCTGCTTGCAAGCTTTTAAGATCCTAGTTGATACTTGCCAAAACAGGATGCAGAGCAATACTTTTGTGTAGTATGTTATGCCAGTTGAGATTGATGTCCCCTGCGATTATAGTCCTGCGCCCACAGGTCCAACTATTAGTTCCCTCTGGGTAGCTGGCTGCGGCTAAGAAGTGAACACAACCTTGTTCCTTGTCACCTCTAATATATACCTAGGAATTCTTACAGAACACACAAATACACTTGTAGAAACATTGTCTGCCAACCCTATACATGGTCATGGGCACATGTCCCCCTGCATGTTGTTGTTGTTATGTGCTGTCATACCTAATAGTTCAGCCTGTCCACCCATCTGTCCACTCACATATCAATGTTTGCCTTGACTGACAACAAAATACTGTATAGCTAAAGGGTTTGTCTTTGTTGTTTGTACCTCCCATGCACCTCTTTATGTCTTCCTTTTCCTCAGTGCCAGTGTGTTGATCACTAACATTGGGTACATTGCCCTTCTCTTCACCCAAATTAATACTTGTTTCTACCTATCTAACAGTGTTTCTGCCCCTCCCCTGCCACCCCTGGTAACCAACAAAGAAAATTTCCTTCTATATATGAATCTTTCCTTGACTTTTTTATAATAACGGGCTAATACAGTATTTGTCCTTCTGTGATTGACTTATTTCACTCAGCATACTGTCCTCCAAGTTTATCCACGTTATGCAGTGTTTTGCAGATTCTGCACTATTCTTTAAGGTTGCATAATATTCCATTTTGTGTATGTACCATAGTTTGGTTATCCATTCTTCTGTTGATGGACACCTAGGTTGTTTTCATCTTTTTGTTACTGTAAAAAGTGCTGTGATCAACATGGATGTGCACATATCTGTTCTTGTCCTGGTTCTCACTTCTTTAGGATATATACCTAGTAATGGACTTGCTGGGTCAAATGATATTTCTAATTCCAATTTTTTAAGGAATCACCATAATTCTTTCCACAGTGGTTGTATCATTTTCCAGTCCCACCAGCAGTGTAGGAGAGTCTCAATCTCTCCACATCCTCACCAGCATTTGCTATTTTCTGTCTTGTTGAACTTTGGTACTAGTGCTGGGACAAGATAGTATCTCATTGTTGTTTTGATTTGCATCCCTCTGACAGCTAATGATCGTGAACATTTCTTCATGTATTTATTGGCTGTCTGAATATCCTTTTTGGTGAAGTGTCTATTCATGTCTCCCACCCATTTTTTAATTGGATTGTTAATCTTTTTGTTGTTGAAGTGTTGGAGTTAAAAATTTTAGAGATAAATCTCTTGTCAGATTGTCATTGCCAAATATTTTTTCCCAATCTGTAGGTTCTCTTTTGACTCTTTTGGAGAAGTCTTTGGAAGCACGTAAAAAATTTAATTTTTAGAATGTCCCCTTCATCTAGTTTATTTTCTGCTGTTTTTGCATTTTGAGTTATGCTTGATAATCCTTTACTGCCATATATTATGGGTCCTAAATTTGCCCCTAGTTTTTTCCTAGTTCCTAAGAACTTTTAACTTTTAGATTCACATCTAAGTCTTTGATCCATCTGGAGTTAGGTTTTATGTATAGTGTGAGGTACAGATCTTGTTTCATTTTTCTGCAAATGGATATCCAGTTTTGCCAGCACCATTTGTTAAATAGACAATCTCTTCCCCAATTAACAGATTTCAGCCCTTTGTCAAAGATCAGCTGACCATAGGTCAATGGATCTATTTCTGGGTTCTCAATTATATTCTAAATGTCTGTCATACCAATACCAGGGAGTTTTGACTATTGTGGCTGTATAGTAGGTTTTAAGATCCGGGAGTGTGAGACCGCCTACTTTGTTCTTCTTGTTCAATAGTGCTTTGCTTATCCGAGGTCTCTTTTCTTTCCATATAAAGTTAGTGATTGGTTTTTCCATATCTTTAAAGAATGTTGATGGGATCTGGATTGGGATCACATTGAATGTATTGATTGCTTTGGGTAGAATTGACATTTTCACAATGTTCAATCTTCCTATCCATGAGCATGGTATGTTCTTCCATTTATGTAGATCTCTTACGGTTTCTTGAAGTAGCCTTCTTTAGTTTCCTTTGTAGAGGTCTTTTGTGTCCCTGGTAAGATTTATTCCAAGTATTTCATTTTTTGGTAGCTGTTGTAAATAACATTGATTTCTTTATTTCTTTTTCAGCAATCACTTTGCTGGTGTGGAGGAATCCAACTGATTGTTGGATGTTGATCTTGTATCCTGCCACTATGCTAAATCTCTCCATTAGTTCTAGTAGATTTTTGACTGAGTCTCTTGGGTTTTCTAGATATAGGATCATGTCATCAGCTAGTATGGATAGTTTGACTTCTTCCTAACCAATTTGGATACGTTTGATTTCCCTTTCTTGCCTTATTGCCCTGGCTAGGGCTTCCAATACAATGTTGAATAGAAGTGGTGATAGAGGGCATTCATGTCTGGTTCCTGTTCGCAAGGGAAATGGTGTCAGTCTCTCTCCACTGAGAATAATGTTGGCTGTTGGTTTTGCATATATGCCCTTCTACCCCTATTTTGCTGATAGATTTTATTAGTAATGGGTATTGGATTTTATCAAAAGCCTTTTCTGCATCGCTTGATATGATCATGTGGTTCTTTTCCTTTTTTATTATTTATGTGATGGATGACGTTGATTGTTTTTCTAATGTTGAACCATCCTTGTATACCTGATATGAACCCCACTTGGTCATAATATATTAATTTTTTTATATGTTGTTGGAATCTATTGGGTAGGATTTTGTTGAAGATATTTGCATCTATATTCATGAAGGATATTGGTCTGTAGTTTTCCTTTTGAGTGATGTCTTTGCTTGGTTTGGGTATCAAGGTTATGCTCGTTCATAAAATGAATTTGGGAGAATTCCATCCTTTTTTATGCTCTGGAATAGTTTGAGGAGGACTGGTGTCAGTTCTTCTCTGAATGTTTGGTAGAAATCTCCAGTGAAACCATCTGGGCCAGGACTTTTTTTTTTTTTTGTAATTTTTTTTATGACCTGTTCAATTTCTTCTTTTGTTATGGGTCTGTTCAACTTTTCCACCTCAGTCTGTGTTAGTTTAGGTACGTAGTGTGTTTCTAGAAATCTGTACATATCTTCTAGATTTTCAAATTTGTTACAGTACAGTTCTTTATAATATCCTGATATTATCCTTTTTATTTCAGTTGGTTCTGTTGCTATGTCACCCATTTCATTTCTTATTCATTTTATTTGTA
The DNA here is from genome assembly GCF_000298275.1 of Orycteropus afer afer. Classification (NCBI taxonomy): domain Eukaryota; kingdom Metazoa; phylum Chordata; class Mammalia; order Tubulidentata; family Orycteropodidae; genus Orycteropus; species Orycteropus afer. The sequence continues at coordinate 4,072,577 of NW_006921685.1, forward strand.
TTTTCTCTCTCTTTTCCTTTGTTAATTTGCCAGTGGTTTGCAATTTTATTAATCTTCTCCAAAAAACCAACTTCTAGTCTTGTTGGTTTTTTTCTGTTGCCTTCCTATTTTGTATTTCATTGATTTCTGCTCGAATCTCTTACTTCCTTTCTTCTGGTGACTGTGCACTGTTCTTGCTGTTCTTTTTCTAATTGTTGGAAATGTTCATTTACAGTGTTGATTTTGGCTCTTTCTTCTTTTTTGATGTATGCATTTATTGCCATGAATTGGCCCTTGATCACTGCTTTTGCTGTGTCCCAAAGATTTTGGTATGCAAGGAATTTTTATTTCATTTTTTGTTTCTTTTACCCAGTTGTTCTTAAGGAGGTGTTGTTCAGTGTTCATGTGTTTGCTTTTTTTTCTGTTGATCTTCCTATTGTTGGTTTCTAATTTTAGAGCATTGTGGTCTGAGAAGATGGTTTGCAGTAATTCAACGTTCTTAAATTTATTAAGGCTTTCTTTGTGACCTAACATATGGTCTATCCTGGAGGCTGTTCCATGTGCACTGGAAAAGAATGTATATTGTGCTGTTGTTGGGTGAAGTGCTTTGTAGATGTCTCCCAGGTCAAGTTGGTGGATTGTATTGTTTAGTTCTTCTGCGTCTTTGTTGAGTTTCTTTCCAGTTGTTCTATCTTTCATTGAAGGTGGTGCATTAAAGTCTCCTTCTATGACTGTAGAGTCATCTGTCTTTTCAGTTCTCTAAAGTCTGATTTATATATATATTGGGGCTCTTTCATTGGGTCCATAGGTATTTATTATGGCTATATCTTCTTGTTCAATTGATCCTTTAATCATTAGATAATGTTCTTCCTTGTCTCTTATAGTGGTTTTTGTCTTAAGGTTAATTTTATCAGAAATTTATATTCCACTCCTGTTCTTTTTTGGTTGCCATTTGCTTGATATATCTTTTTCCAACCTTTGATTTTCAGTCTATTTTTGTCTTTGTCTCTAAGGTGGGTCTCTTGTATACAGCATATGGATTGATTATGTTTTCTTATTCAGTCTGCAACTCCCTGTCTCTTGAGTGGTACATTTAATCCATTGACATTCAGTGTAATTATCAACAAGTATGAATTTGTTGCCGTCATTTTGGTATGTGGGTTTTTTTTTGTAGTGTTCCTGGTTTCTTTGTTCCAGATAATTTTCTGTGTTAAGCTCATTTTGTTTATGAATTGTGTATTCATTTTCTTTGTGGCTGTTGTTTTAGTATTTGCTAACTATTTGTGCTTGTCTTCTTTTTTATTGTGATGTGAAGGTTTATCATTTTTCTTTGAGGTTACCCTGTGATTTATAATTTTTCCCTTAGGTGAGAACGGTCCATTCTATCTTGCAACTCTCTTCACCATTTAAAAATTCTGTAACTGCATTATTTTTTCCCTCTTTTTGGTTTATAATTGTCCTCATTTTCTAATTGATGTTTCTCATTCCCTGTTTGCAATCTTGTAAGCTTATTTTACTTTGGATACTTTCATAGCTGTGTTGGTTTCTGGGTTTTATCATCTCATGTATTAATGGTTGGTTGTTGTTTGCTATTATTGGTTCTGTAAAGGACTCCCTTTAGTATCTCTTGTGAGGTTGGTCTGGTTTGAACAAATTCTCTTAATTTCTGCTTATCTGGAAATCTCCTAATTTTACCATCATATTTGAGGGACAATTTTGCTGGGTAAATAATTGTTGGTTGGAAATTTTTCTCTTTCCAGTTTTATATATACCATTCCATTGCCTTCTCACCTGCATGGTTTTTGCTGGAGAAATCAGAACTTAGTTTTATTGGTTGTCCTTTGTAGGTAACTCTACGTTTTTTCCCATGCTGCTTGCAGGATTCTTTCTTTGTCTTTGGTTTTGGTGAGTTTGATGATGATATGTCTTGGTGATTTACTTTTGAGGTCTATCCTTTTTGGGGTATATTGAACCTCCTAAATGGATATATTCTCATCTTTCATCATATCAGAGAAATTCTCTTCCAACAAATCTTGGACAATTTTCTCAGTGGTTTTCTTTTTTTTCCCTTCCTGTTCTGGGATTCCAATTACACATAGTTTATTCCTTTTGATGGTATCTCACATGAACTTTAGGCTTTCTTCATTTTCTTTCGATCTTTTTTCTGATTGATCCCTTTCCAAAGAAGTATTCAGGTATTTGTCTTCAGTCTCATTAATTCTGTCTTCCATTGATTCATTTCTTCTCCTCTGCCCTCTCAATGTGTTATGTATTTCTGAAAATTTAGTATTAATCTTTTGGATTTCTATCTGGAAATTTTGTATCATTTCTAATTTTTCATTTATTTTGTCATTTTTTTCTTGCATTTTTTTTCAAAATTATTCAAGGGTTTTGTCTTTGCTTTCATTATTTTTTTCAGTGTTTTCCTTGATCTGTCTCTCAATCCTTTGAAGATACCTAAGTATAATTCTTTTGAATTCCTTATCAGGGAGTTCTAATGCTGCTTCTTCCTCAGGGATGTGTTCTGAGTCTGTATCCTGATCTCTTGTTTCTACTGTTTTATCTTTCTTCTTTGTGTGGACTGTGATGGTCTTTTGTCTTAGAGACACTGTGCTGTTGTATCTAGATCTCTGTTAACTGTTTGTGAAGAGCAATTAAGGGTGAATCAGGCTCTTCTTGGCTGTCATTTATTGTTGGCCAGTTCCTGGAGATGGAAGTTCTGGCTCTCACTCAGTAAGTGGAGGTGCAGGAGGTGTGGATGTGGTTTCTTCGTATGGGCACAGTTGCTGTCTCCCTCTTAATTAGATAAAAACAATTACTGGAAAACCATCAAAAAAGTAAAAGCAAATGGACAAAAAATACACCACATAAACACACTAGAAAAATCATGAAAAATAAAAGAAAAGAAAGAAAAACAGCAGTATCTGGGGAAGGGGCAATAAGAGAAAAGAGGTAGAGTGGGAGAATAATGAGGAAAAAAATGAGAAAAGTGCAAAAAGAAAAATAAGGAATGGGGTGTTAACCATGAGAAAGAAAAAAATGGGAACCAGGAATAGGGAAGAGAGAAAAAGCTGAAAACTAGAACCTGGGAAGGGAAGAATGAAGAATAATAGTAAAAAGGATGAACATAAAAAGAATAATAATAATAGTAATAATTGAAAAATAGACAAAAACAAATAAAGTGAAAATAAAAAGGAAAAATAAATCTGGGCAGGGTGGGGAGGGGCACTCAGGCTCCGTTGGAGCACATAAACTGGGATGGAATTCCTGCTGGCCTGGAAAGTGGATGGGAGTGAGGGATGGCTGCACCTCCATTCACCAAGAGGGTGTGGGATATAAGAGTAACAAGGGCAATATCACACCTTTCCAGTCACTCATGTCCAGAATGTCCTTGCAGTTCCCAGCAAGCAGCACTTACTGTTAGATTCTGGAATCTGAGAGAACACTGTGCCTTTAAATATCCAAAATGGTCAAACCACTTGTAAACATTCAAATGGGTGTGCCCTCTGGACAGGCAAAAGTCCACAGTTCAGCCTGTCTCCCTCTTCACTGCTTCCCCTTTATTCACCAGCCACCCGGGCAGTCCTCCATGCAGCCCCTGGCTAGCGGGGCCAATTTTTAAGTTAATTCTTAGGTCCTAACACCACTTGGCAATATCCAAGCTGTCTGTGCTGTCAGGATCCCTGAAAGTCCACAGCTCCATATGTCTCCTTTTTCAGTGTTTTCATGCAGGTTTTTCTACTAGTTGGAGTTTAGTCCACTTCTGTATCCTTCCTTTCAAAGCTCAGGGCCCCGGGATTATCTTCTGTATCTGTGTTAATTGGTTCCCCTTTTCTTTGTTGAAGAGGGTCTGTGTACTTTGTCTGTCTATTCCACCATCTTACCTGAGCCTAATGTTTGATATTCTTGATATCATCCCACAATTCTTCTAGTTTTTGTTCCTTGCTGTTCAGTGCATCAAATCTGTTCTTCAAATGTTCTCTAAATTCATGTTGGATATAATTAACATCATATTTCAGCTCTCATCAACTTGTTTTAATGTTCTTCAGCTTCAACTTGAACTTACATATGAGCAGTTGATGGTGAGCTAAATAAGGTCAGCTCCTGGCCTTGTTTAGCTGATGATACTGAGCTTCTCCATCACCTGTTTCCACAGATGTAGTTGATTTGGTGAGGTCCACATGTATAACTACTGTTTATGTTGTTGAGAAAAGATGTTTGCAATGAAGAAGTTGTTGTTGTTAGGTGCCGTCAAGTCGTCTTCAACTCATAGCAACCCTATGCACAGCAGAACGAAACACTGCCTAGTCCTATGCCAGCTCTGCGATCCCTGATATACTTCAGCCCATTGCCGCAGTCACTGTGTTAATCCATGTCATTGAAGGCCTTCCCCTCTTTCGTCAACCCTCCACCTTACCAAGCAGGACATCCTTCTCCAGGGAATAGTCCCTTCTGATAATATGACAAAAATACGTAAGACAAAGTCTGGCCATTCTCACTTCCAAGGAGCATTCCAGCTGCACTTCCTCCAGGACAGACTTGTTAATTCTTCTAATTAATTCTAATTCATGGTACTTTAAGCATTCTTCACCAGCACCATAACTCAAAAGCATCAATTCTTCTTCAGTCTTCCCTATTCATTGTCCGGCTCTCACATGCATATGAGGTGATTGAAAATATCATGGCTTGTGTCAGGCGTACCCTAGTCCTCAAGGAGACATCTTTGCTCTTCAGCACTTGAAAGAGGTGTTTTTCAGCTGACTGGCCCAGTGCTATACATCATCTGATGTCCTGACTGCTGCTTCCATTGGCATCGATTGTAGAACCAAGCAATGTGAACTCTTTGACAACCTCAATCGTATTTCCATTTATCGTGATGCTGCTTATAGGTATAGTTGTGAAGATTTTTGTTTTCTTTATATTTAGATGTAATCCATATTGCAGACTGTATTCTTGAATCTTCATCAGTAATTGCTTCAAGTCATCCTCACTTTCAGCAAGCAAAGTTTTATCATCAGCACATTGCAGGTTGTTAATGATTCTTCCTCCAATCTTGATGCCACATTCTTCTTCATATAGGCCAGCTTCTTGGACTATTTGCTCAGCATATGAATTGAATAAGTATGGTGAAAGGACACAACCTTGACACACTCCCTTCTTGACTCTAAACCACACAGTGTCCCCTTGTTCTGTTTGAATGACAGCCTCCTGGTCTATGTACAGGTTCTTCATGAGTACAATTAAGTGTTCTGGATTTTCCATTCTTCTAAATGTTATCCATAATTTGTTATCCACACAATCAAATGCTTTGGCATAGTCAATAAAACACAAGTAAACATCTTTTTGGAATTCTTTGCTTTGAGCCAAGATTCATCTAACATCAGCAATTATATCCCTTGTTTCATGTCCTCTTCTAAATCTGGCTTGCACCTCTGGAAATTCTCTGTCAATATACTGCTGCAACTGTTTTTTGAATTATTTTCAGTAAGATTTTACTTGCATGTGATATTAATGATATTGTTTGATAATTTGTACATTCAGTGGGATCACCTTTCTTTGGAATGGTTACAAATATGGATCTCTTCCAGTCAGCTGGCCAGGTAAATCTCCTGGCATAGCCAAGTGAATGCATCTAACACGGCATCCATTTGCTGAAACAGTTCAATGGGTATTCCATCAATTCCTGGAGCCTTGTTCCTTGGCAATTGCTTCAGTGCAGCTTCAACTTCTTCCTTCAATGTCATTGGTTCTTGACCATATGCCACCTCCTGAAATGGATAAAGATTGACCAGTTCTTTTTGGTACAGTGACTTTGTGTATTCCTTTCATCTTCTTTTGATGCTTCCTGCATCATTCAATATTTTGGCACATAACAACAACGAGTCTCTCAATACATGATAAAACAGTACTTCTTTGTTTATTTAGATCTTCTTTAATTTCTCTCAGCATTGTTTTGTAACTTCATTACAGGTATGTGTCACTTAACATCCATAATATGTTCTGTGAGATAGGACATTATGCAATTTGGAAGTTGTGCAAACACAATGTTATATACAGGTAATTCCATATAATCTGTAGTTAAATCCCCGTAACCAAAAAAACCCAAACACATCGCCTTTGAGTCAGTTTCAGCTTACAGTGACCTCCACTGGGTTTCCAAGACTGTAAATGTTTAGAGAAGTAGACTGCCTCATCTTCCTCCCCTGGAGCAGCTGGTAGGTTTGAACCACTGACCTTCTGGTTAGCAGACCACTGCCTTACCCACTATGCCACCAGATTCCTATAACCAAAAAAAAAAAAAAAAAAAAAAATCAAAGTCACTGCCATCGAGTCGAATTCAACTCATAGCAACCCCCATTGGGTTTCCAAGGCTGTAAATCTTTATGGAAGTAAATCGCCCCTTCTTCCTTCTGCAGAGTGGCTAATGGGTTTGAACTGCTGACCTGGGTAGCAGTCAAATGCCTTATCTGCTATGCCACCAGAGCTCCTAACAGATCCCTATAAAGCCTACTATATTAAAACCTTATGGGAGACCACCCAACAAAGCTGGAGAGCTGTATCCACTGGATACAGGAGGCTAGCCTTACTGAGTGTGTGGCTGGATCCGGCAGGGGCTGTGCTAGCAGCTGGATTGGGACTTTGTGCATGTTGGGTTTCAGGGGTTGTAGGTTGTTGGGTAGAGAGGTGACCACAGGGACTGAGCAGGGAGTAGGATGTGGGTGCCAGGAGTGTGGCTGGCGGTGGCAGCCCTGCTGTCACTGCCCTGTTGATGCATTTCCTGATCATGTGCAGCCACTGAAGCTGCCCAGAGCTAAAAGCCTGCAAGTACTTCAGTCTTAGCTGGTGCCACCAGTATGCAAGGCAGGCATGCTATAGCAATCGCTTACTGCACAGAGAGTGAAAGGCTGCATGGCTTTTGGGCAGATGAATGAAGAAGCCAGGAGGAGGTAGAGGAGTAGGCCTTGCCAAGATTGGGATGCACCCTGGAGCCCTGCTACTCATTCACTCTGGGATTTTGGGGTGTTTAAAACCATTAGAGAAAACAGTAAATAAAAGGAGAGTCGCTTTCTCTTAAAAACAAAACAAAACAAAACATCGGACCACGGATGTATGTGGAATTGGATATTGCTTGAATGGACATTAAATGACACATACCTGTATTTCTAAGTATTTTATGTTTTTAAAACTCCTGTAAATATTTTTAAATTTTATATTTCAGTTAGTTCTTGCTATATATATAAATAGGAGCTCTTGTGGCATAGTGCCTAAGGCATTTGACTGCTAACCAGAAGGGTGGTGCTTCAAACCCACCAGCCACTCCTCGGAAGAAACGTTGGGCAATCTACTTCCGTAATGATACCACCTCAGAAACCCAAGGAGGGGTCACTATGAGCCGGATCTGACTTTATATATAAATATCTGGTAGCATAGTGGCTAAAGCACTTGACTGCTAACCAGAAGGCTGGCAGTTCAAACCCACCAGCCACTCCTCGGAAGGAAGGTTGGGCAATCCTACTTCCGTAGTGATACTGCCTCGGAAACCCAAGGAGGGGTCTCTATGAGTCGGGTTTGACTCGATGGCACATAACAACAACAACAACATAAATACAATTATTTATTGACTTGTGTATCTATTGTTATCTATTGCTATGTTGCTATGTGCAAAAGGGGTATGGTTGTGGCTTCTGACCTCTAACTTCTCAAGGGGAAGAGAGCATCAGCATCAACAGCCCAAGGTTTATTCCTTTAAGGCAGAGAGAGGTCAGACATGCTGCCGCCTTCTAACCATTTTTGCCAGTTCTGACACTAATCATCCCTCCCATAGCACTCTCTACTTTTTTGCTGGGTTCATTAATTTATTGCAATGGCCACAAAGAACTCACAGACAATCTCAAAATATGGGGTTTATTAGGGAAGTAACAGGTTACAATTCAGGATCAGAAAACTACTCACGACACAGTTCTTCAATTAGCTTCCTCTCAGCTGTGCCACAGACACACTTCTTTCTGGTTTCAGCCTCTGCCCTGTTCAGGCACATGTTACAACGATTTTTTAGCTTTTGCTGATAGATGCCCATAGAGGCACTCACTCTGCCAGCAAGCCTTCTGCCTGAAAACACTCAGCTTTCTCACTCTGTGGGCCAGGAGGCCCGTGGCTCTGTCTTGTGCTGGTCTCCTGGTTCTGCCGCCTCTGCTGCCTCTGCTGCCACCATCTCTCTGCACTCTCTCTTACTTCTGTGCCAGCTCCTTCCTATCTCTCTGCCGTCTCTTACCACCTTAGCCAAGTGTTACTGCTCTCTCTCTTTCTCTGATAAAGTGCAGGGATCTCAGGTCCAAGATGTGCTCCACTACTGGTTCTTCTTTCCTGATGGTAGTGAGATCCCCTTTCTGCCTCTGGGATGGCTCATTTTAAGCATAGAGAGATGGCAAAATGGGTCGGTCCTCAAATTAGGGTTCTATACACCTTATTTGCATGGTTCCACCCCTACAAGGGTGCCGTGCACCTTAGTTACATTATTAGCAAGCTTTCCAATCCCCATGGTGGGTCACAAGCATCTCATATTTGCATAGCTCCACCCAGTCACCTGATGGGAGGCATAAAGAATCATATTAAGTAGTTCACTGCACTACACTCGGTAACAAAACACTCCAAAATTTAATGGGTTAAAAACAACCTATAATTATAGTTTCTTATACCATCTGTTTTGGTCAGGAATTTGAGAACCACTCAGCTGAGCAAGTTCTGCCTCATGAAATTGTAGTCAGGTGTCAACTAGGACTGCTGCCGTCTGAAGGCTAATCTTGAATTTTTGTAGAAAGCAAAACCAATCTGCTTACCATCTAGTAAATCCAACTTACCCCAAACCCATTTGTTGTCGAGTATACCTGCACTGCACAGGATTTTCATGGCTGTGAGAGGCTGTGATCGTTCAGAAGCAGGTTGCTAGGCCTTTCTTCTGGGGTGCTATTAGGTGTTTTGAATTACCAGTCTAGTGGTGGGAGCCGATCGCTTAACCACAAACCACTCACGGACTCCTGAATTTTTGTAGACATGGTTTTTAACTTTATAGGTGAAGATCTGGAAAAATCCAAGGTGTTTTTTAACCTTTTCAAATCTAGCACAACTCAACCTCCAAACTTTGTTTCCCATGTTTATCTTGTTGGGCCTTGGTTTTAATTTTTGTTAGAGTGGGTCATGATTACCTTTTACACTAGGCCTAAAGTCCTTATTTTCATGGTGTGGCCTTTCAGATGTTTCATTTGGGTATCAGGGATTAGGTGAGATGTTGAAGTCTCCTCCTAACAGGGCTGGATCTGCAAACTTCCCTGACATTGCTCTCCCTTGGTTTTTAACTTGTAATACTCCATTCTGATCTCAATGTTATAGTAATTCAAATCTCATTGCATGAGGTCTGCGTATGTATAGCACAGAGCTCTTTTACTGTTGGGTTCTGTTAATCTCAATTCACAATTCATTACCATTGGTTTAAAATGGACTCTATGGCAGCAAGTTTGGTTTCTTTTTTTTTTTTTTTAAATATTACTGTGATGCTTCCTAAGGTCTGAAAAGGATTTTTGGCTACATGCTTTCATTTCAACAGTTTTTACCCATGAAATCATGTACATTCAAATAATCGGCAGCCAAAATTTATCTAGAGTAATTTAGTATTATATTTTCTGGTTAAGTTCACCAACAACAATATATAGACCAATCCATTTAACTGTATAATCTTTCCTGACCTACGAAATAATAAAAATAACAATAGTTACTGGGTATCAAACACTTAACTGAAATTTTTTAATCCTGATAAACATTACAGCAACTCTTTGAGAATAATCTTTAAATTCTTGTTTACAAAGATGCTAAAGAATGTTGTTAGCTGCCACTGAGTTGGCCCCTACTCGTGTCAAGCCAATGCATAACAGTGTCAGCTCATTGTAATCTGTTGGCTGATTTTTGGAAATAGATCACCAGGTCTTTCTTCCTAGTCCATCTTTATCTGGAAGCTCCACTGAAACCTAATAATATGCAAGTCTCCACTGACAGATGGTGGCTACACATGGGGTATACTGGCCAGGAATCAAACATGGGTCTCCCGTATGGAAGGAAAGGATTCTACCACTGAACACCACTGTTCCCTGAGATTGGTCTAATTCTTTACAATGGCCATCAAGTAACAACACCCTGGACTACTTCTTTCTCTGACTGTGTCACTAAACCAAATCAAACCAACTCACTTGCCATACAGATGATTTTGACTTGTGTCAGAGTAGAACCGTGATGCACAGGGTTTTCAAGGCTGTGATCTTTCTGAGGTAGATAGCCAGACCTTTCTTTCAAGGCACTTCTGGGTGCAACTAATAGAATGCACAGTGTTCCTTAAAAAGTTTCTCAAGGTTGCTCCCGATGAGTTAAGGGGAGTAGAAATGTAACTTTTTAAGAAACAGATGGCCAGGATGCCCTCTTTGTGTGATTGCAGGGAGGACATAGTAATTCTAAAGTCTGCTTTGAATAGATCTGTTCTGTGAATTCTTTTGTGCCTGGCTTGCTAGTCAGGAAATAATTCCTGTAAACAAACATTTTACATTGTCTTCTGGAATTATTTACCAAATAATTTTCTGAGGGTACTGTTAAGAGTTACAGAAAAGACAGTCTGTACTCCTGATACAAAGGTTACTTTTGATTATAAATGCAGTTTTAGCCTCAGAAGTTAGCATAGCCACCATCTCCTGTCAGGGGCCCTAAGTTAATTTGGAGTGCTCTTCCTCAACTCCTTCCTCCAATTTAAAAACAAACAAAAACTTGCACGCTTTCATGGTAAGAGAGTTGTCCAGCGCTGCCTTTGGGTAAGCCTGGGGCCTTAAGAAAAACGTACACAGAAGAGAAAGTGGTGGCTTCAACGGAGCCTGTCCGTACTTGTTCCCAATAAGACTTCGAATGCAGCACTAAGAGTACTGCAGATCGTCTTGGGTCGAAAAGGCCCACACATTATAGAACTCCACAGATCGCTTCGCTTGAGAAACTGCGCCAATGAACTACGCCGACTGTCAATAACCAACCTGGATCACCCAATCACCGGAAATAAGACCGTTTCCCGGGACGATAGGGTTACGCGGGGCGGGGCGACGTCGTGACGTCAAGTTACTTCCCTTCCCCATTTCGCCTCTCCGCCCCTCTCCGCACTGTGACGTTCCCAGAGAGGAACGAAGCGTAAACAGCGCAAGGCTTTTCGGGAGCGGGATTGTTTCACGCAGGAAGCGGGCTCCATTTTAGCGCCGCCCGCCGTCGCCATCTGTTTCCCTTCCCTCCCCTTTTCCCCCTCCCTTCTTCAAGCCCCATCTGAAAGCCTGGGCCTAGGCCTCTCAGGAGCCTGGAGTGAGAGAAGGGGAAAAGGGAGAAAGGGAAGAAGAGGGGAGAAAAAGGGTGAGTCGAGAAGGGTGAGTGGTAGAGGCCAAGTGTGAAGCGTGCGGCCCGGCGGACGGACTGACGGACGGGCCCGTGCTATTGCTGCCGCGGCTGCGGCGCCCGCGCGAGTCGCGTCGAAGCGGCGGCGGCGGCAGCAGCGGAAACAGGAGGGGAGCAATGGCGGCCGACAGCCGGGAGGAGAAAGGTTAGTGCGGCGATAGGTGACGGGCGGAGGCGGGGAGCGGGAGTGGGACGATGGGGCCTAGGTCGTTGCGGGGCGGAGAATGGGGGGTTGGGGTGGTTAATCTGCCTCGCGCGGAGCCCATCGCTCCACCCAGAGACTTGGACTCACTGGAAAAGACCAGGCCTGCCGTTTTGATCTTCGTTCTCCGTATGGCCTAACATTCCATTTCTTTGATCAGACTCCCCTCTTCACTTACTATTTAACTGTCTTGGACGCGGCTGAAAAAAAAATGTAGGCCTGCTATGAGTTTCAGGCTCCTGTATTTATTTCATGGTAGGATTATGCGGACCTAATGCGCAGATTCAGAAGAGTTTCTGTTAGGCTGAATTTTGGAAACCCCTAATGCCACGATCAAAGCTGGCACTTTAGTGAACGAGCATGTTTAAGAAGCCGTGCAAGTAGATTATTCTCGAGAAGCATCTGCAGCCAACTTCTGGCTGTTCAGTTAAATAAGCAGAATGGCAAAAATTGCCTATTTAGTTGCTAGAATATTGATTTTGGAAAACAGGATTTTGGAAAAGATAATTAGAATTTAGGGCTGAAAAGAAATCCTGAACACTATTTTGATAAAAACATTGTGCGTAGTTCCGGAAGGGCACAGCTAGGTACAAATGGGTGGAAGTAATGGAGAATTTGGGAGATAAAATTTCATTGAAATACAGAATTGCTGTTGCTAGAATGGAGTATCTTTTGATATGTCGAGCTCCTAGGCCCTAAGGGTGTTAAAGGATCAATACCTGATCAGTACCTGTTTGGAGAGGGGTCTAGATTAGATGGTGATTTTTGGATTTCTTTTAACTTTTAACATTACCATAGTCTTGGGAAGGTTGTAATTGATGAAAATGTGCCACAACTGCTGTATTTACTGTGTGACTAATTTTTGAGGGAGGGGACTTATTCAAATTGCATTAGGCCTGTTGATCCTCTTTAATTTTTCGTTTTCCTACACCAGCAGAGTCGTCATGCTTCAGTGACCGTGTTCTTTAACAGCTAATGGTTCCTTACGTTCAGTCTTCTGTTCTTTTTCTCAGGTTGTCCAAGATAGTTTATTTACTTATCTGAGTTCAATCTTTCTTTCTTTGCACCCATTTCCCTTCTGCGGCAATAAGCCTTGAATTTAGTGTTTGTTTTTTCTCTCACTTTTGACTATAGGGTCAAATGTTTAAGAGCAAAAACTGACCCACCCTCCAAACCATATCCGATTATATTTGCAAGTGTCCCACTGCAGCTACATGCATAATTATTATTTTTTTTTGCTAGAGATCATGAAATCACAGTAATACCTCTTTTGTTTATATATGAAATCTACCATGATGTTCTCTTTTCCCTTCAGATGTTCAGACAGACAGTTATTTTGAAATATAAGTAACCCATGATCCAAAGAATAAGGATATGGGAGTTAGGTAAATCTTGATTTAAGTCCTAACTGGAACTTAGAGCAAATTACCTGGATTCTATGAGCCTTAATTTCTTTGCCTGTAAAAAGGAGATAGTATGTTGTCAGGTACAGGTACGTGCTGTCAAGTTGGACCTGACTCAGTGGGACCCCTCCTTGGGTCTCCAAAGCAAGGCAGTATCACTTCCGAGGTGTGGCTGGTGGGTTTAAACTGCCAGTCTTCTGGTTAGCAGTCAGATGCCTTAGGCACTACACTACCAGAGCTCCCAGTAGGCAGGTAGTCAAGGAAGGAATTTAATGAGTAATGCCCACATATAACAGTTTTATAAAATCATAGTTCCTGCTTTGTGACTTACTGTTTTGCCATCCTTGCCCAGTCCTGGAACCTCTACATGCCTAGATAACTATAAAAGTCACTTCTGGGCTTCCTGACTTCAGTTATTCTTCCCTAGTTCATGTCTTGTACACTGATGCAGTGCTGTCTTTATAAAACACTAAATATTAGTTTGTTTTTTTTTTTTTTGGTCATATTTTCCTGAAGTCAGATTCTGCAATCAAAGGCTAAACTCCTTTAAGAGATTATATAAACTTGTCCATCCTATCTTTTCATTGTTATCTGTCTCTGTACTAGGAAAATAAATTCCTATGATTCATGCCTTAGATTGAAGATTCAAAAGAGAAAAGTAAAGCATTTCATCAGAGTTGATCCTCGTTAAAAATGAAGTGTCAGTGCCTTTTTATCAATTATGAATATCTGTGGATGGTATTTAATTTCTTAAACCTTTTTGGTAAAGTAAAAGTTGACAGCCTTGAGATTTTGCATCTTTTTCCAATTTATTTAGGTTCTTTATTATTTTATTTTGCTGTTTTCTCTTCCTTGAAATCAAAAAGTTCTTGGAGATTATCATTTTTGCAATTCTATGTGCTAGGTTTATTCAGAGGAGCTCTCATGGTGAGCTGATGAGGTAGTCTGCTACCTTAAGGATATATGAAAACTCCATGGGGTATTTATATTCTGTCCTGTAGGCTTGCTATGAGGTGGAATTGACTTGATGGCAGTGGGTTTTTAAGCTTATTCTTCATTCACCTGATGGTCATTGAGTGAGTGGCAGGTGATTAGGGAGTGGAGATGGTGGAATTAGATAGTGGCTCTATTTTCAAACAGTTCATTGATTAGGTTATAGGAGTTTTATTTTAAACTAAATCTTTAAAAATCCCCACCTTCTTTTTTGGAGAAGTTTAAAAGCCAGGTATTAGTGAGTAAAGGAAACTACTTTTAATTAGTAGTAGTAGTAGTTGTTATGTGCCGTTGAGTCGGACCCGACACATAGCGACCCCTCCTTGGGTTGCCGAGACAGTATCGCTATGGAAGTAGATTGCCTCATCTTCCTTCCGAGGAGTGGCTGGTGGGTTTGAACCGCCAGCCTTCTGGTTAGCAGTCAAATGCCTTAGGCACTATGCTACCGGAGTCAGTTATTAAAGTACATAGTTTTAATCAGTGAGAATTAATTCAGTCAACATTTGATGTGTCAGAATACAATTTATGAGCTCTGTTTGTGTATGGGAGTGGGTGATGTGTTAGGATAATGTGAGATGAACCAACTACAAAATGAGTATAACTCAGTACTTGTCAAGCATTCATTGTTAAGACTTAAAAGCCAGTGATAAAGTAGGCACAAAAATGCATACTAGGGAGGGAAAGTAGATGATGATGTAAAAGTTTTTGTTTTAGAAATGGATTTAGTGATGAAAATGCAATCGAAATCTGTGAACTTAATGATTATTATTGGGAAGTAGTAGTATCACATATTAGTAATATTGTAGATAAATTCTTGAACTTTTGCTGGAATTTTTAATTTAAATTTGGAATTGGAAGAGTTCTGGTACTCTACTTTACAAATTGAGGTACCAAACCCAAAACACCAAACTCACTGCCATCGAGTTGTCGTAGCTACCCTCATTAGGTTTCTGAGGCTATAAATCTTTACGGAAGTAGATTGCCCCATCTTCTTTCCTCCGAGCAGCTGGTGGGTTTGAACCATTGACCTTCCGGTTAGTACTCAAGTGCCTTATCTACTACACCACCAGAGCTCCTTTGTTCAGGTACAAAACCTTTCATTTACTTGATGAGTGTAACACAACAAGAATCATAAGCAGAATTAGAATCAGTACTTGACTCCTTTATCTCTTATACTTGACTGAGGAATAGTGAGGAGCAAGGATTGGAACTGGTTCATCCTGGTTTGACCCCCGCTGGTAAGAAGTTTCATTTCCACCCCAGATGTATTCAGTCAGAATCTAGAGTTTCACAGGATCCCCAGGTGATTCTTCTGTATGCATAAGTATCACTTGAGGATCTTGTTAAAGTATAAATTCTGATTGCCTATATCTGGGGTGGAAATGAATATTCTCACCAGGGCATTGAACTGGTATGCATGAATCAGTTCAAAGCCTTGGTGGGAAGCTAACTACTTCATTGTCATCAGTTATCTTTTATTGTTGTTGTTATGTGCCCTCCTGTGGGACCTGACTCATAGGACCCAACTCATAGCGACCCCTCCTTGGGTTTCCAAGGCGGTATCACTATGGAAGTAGATTGCCCAATCTTCCTTACGAGGAATGGCTGGTGGGTTTGAACCGCCAGCCTTCTGGTTAGCAGTGAAATGCCTTAGGCACTGTGCTACCAGAGCTCCCAAAAAAAAACTCCCCCAAACCAAATTCACTGACCATCGAGTTGCTCCCGACTCAGCAACCCCTCCTTGGGTTTCCTAGGCGATATCATTATGGAAGTAGATTGTTCAACCTTCCTTCTGAGAAGTGGCTGGTGGGTTTAAACCGGCCGTCTTCTCGTTAGCAGTCAAATGTCTTAGGCACTATGACACCAGAGCTCCTTAGGAACTTAAAAAGGAAAACTCTTAAGAGTCTTGGACATGTCACAGACATTTAATTATTTGATTCCACAAATGTGTAAGATCGTGATAGGTAAATGAGTTTAAGTTGCAGGAATTTGCCTATTACATTGATCATGAGATGTTGAAAGACTTTCACTCATAGATTTGGGTTATTGAACTTTAAGCTCTATAATAAACAGACATTAACATTTACAATATTTCTATAATAACCATACCTAGAAGCTAAAGTCTATATAATTGGACAAATTGCTTGCTCCCTCTGATTCCTATGGCATTTTGCCACAAAAAGTAGATTTAAAACATGTTGAAATGCTGGTGTTAACTAATGTTAAACCCAGTTTTTCTGTTTAAGGAAGAAATACACATCTTATTTAATGTTATAAATAAACCCTTTATATAAAGTTGATTCCTAAACTCTTACTAATTTTTCTGTGCAGAAGTTAATAAAAGTTTACCCAAAATACGTGTAATGGGATACCACTGGCAGAAGTAACATGTTTTCTACTTTACCAGACTCAGCTCCCTGAGGTCCAGGAGTGTGTCTGTCTTGTTCACAAGACAGGTGTGCAATAGTTGTGCCTTAATGCCTTCCGTGTGTGATTCATTTACTTCATTACTGAAGTTACATCAATAACTGACTAGTTGTTATGTGTAGTATATTTAACCTTCCAGTTCTTTTTCTTTAAATGCTCAAGGACTTAGTCTGAAACTGGACTCAAATAAATAGCA
This sequence comes from Orycteropus afer afer, assembly GCF_000298275.1. Lineage (NCBI taxonomy): Eukaryota > Metazoa > Chordata > Mammalia > Tubulidentata > Orycteropodidae > Orycteropus > Orycteropus afer. The sequence goes on from NW_006921685.1 coordinate 4,089,243, forward strand.
GTGCTTTGTGTGTTCTGATTTAGAAGCCCCTGGAATCAAAAAATGGACTATGTCCCAGATAAAGGTTAATTTCAATACTGATAATCCTGGAGTTTGAGGCTTTCCTAGGCCTAGGAATTCAGGGGTATAATTCTGGCATAGTACAGAAAGTACTGAATTCAGAGTTGTAAGATTTTAGTCAAGTCACTTAAATTCTGTGGGCTTCAAATTCGTTGTGGAACTCTTGTTATATCCACAACCTTCTAAGGTTAAACTATTTTGAAAACCTTTTGAATTTTTACGTCCCTTGTTTATCTAAAGCAAACATCCCCCAAACAACAAAAAGCTAGCCGTGTTACTTCCAGCATCTTCAAATTTTTGAGCAGGCTCTAATAACAATGATTTTTTCCCTTTTTATTTCCTTGTTTTACTTCCTATATTTCTAGGGATCTCTACCTTTACCTGAAAACTTAGTCTGTTTACAATTTGAGATGATAACTTAAAGTTGTGGTAATTTGCACCAATGATACTTACACAATATAAGATAGTATGAATCAGAACATTTGTAGTAGGTCTTTGCACTTCCATAGGCTGTCTGATTTTTGTGTTTTGTTTTTTGAGGTGACATTTAAAAATTAGAAAATGGCAAATAAAAATTTAGATGTGAGATTGCTCTTGAAAATTTGGAAGATTGTCAACACTGCATTTTCTCCTGACGATAATCCACTAAAACCAAAGAAACCAAACTCAATGTCGTTGAGTTGATCCAACTCATAGCGACCCCTCCTTGGGTTTCCGAGGCGGTATTGCTATGGAAGTAGATCGTGCATCCTTCTTCTGAGGAGTGCCTAGTGGATTCGAACCCCTAGCCTTATGGTTAGCAGTCAGATACCTTAGACACTACGCCACCAGAGCTCCAAATATTTTAAAATTGTTAAACAAGCTTAACAATCTGGTGTTTCGTTTCACAGAGTATCATATATACTAGAAATGAAGTTTGGGGTCCCTGTGCTTCAGTGTCTGTCGACATGAGTCTTTTAGTTATTTACTATCGGTGTAATGCAGTTTCATGCTTACTTACATAACAATCATGTAGACAAAGTGCTTGTTTAATGCAGTAGGTAGGTATTATGTTAAAAACAAAAAACCAAAGATGGTCTGTGTTTAGGCATCATTCATAATACACTGATTCACGAATTATACATTCAGATTGTCTTATGTAAAACCCTTCCCTATGTTGTAACAGAGAGTTATCAACACTGCTCCAGCAGGTGGTTTTTAGGTGAATATAGGCGCCATGAGGCACTCCGGTAATGCAGTGGTTAAAGCATCGGGCTGTAAACCAAAAGATTGGTGGTTCATACCCATCACCTGCTTAGTGGGAGAAACAGGCAGTCTGCTTCCATAAGGATGAGGAACTACGGTGGTGCAGTGCCTAAGGCATTTTGGCTGCCAGCCAGAAGGTTGACAGTTTAAATCCTCCATTTGCTCTGCAGAAGGAAGATGAGGCAATCTACTTCACACTGCCTTTGGAAACCCAGTGGGAGTACTATAAGTCAGAATCTTAATGGAACAGTTGAACTCTGTCCTATAGGGTCACTATGAGTCAGAATTGACTCATCGATGGTGGGTTTGTTTTTTGGTTGTATGGGCTCATGATTATCAAATATTTTAAACAAAACAAAACGAAAAACAAACTGAGAAGTTTAGGATCTGGATTTTTGTATTAAATTTTTGTTCTCAAAAACAGCCCATCTGAGAGCTGGATTCAACCTACAATACTGCTAGTGTTTAATATTTAGGTAGGTTTGAATGTTTGGGAATAACTGGAGCATTTTATATTCATTTGAGCTATTTGGTTACCCTGATACATTTTGAAATTTATTGTTTTTGGAACATAAAAGTATTGAGGTTTTAAAATACCTGAATAGTTATCTGTACAGACTTAAAAAATTTTAATGTGAAGTGCTTTGTTCCACAGAAATAATGCCTTATAATAAAATTCATGTATATAATAATATAAATAATAAATATAGTAAAATAATTTATTGTATGAATTATGTTCATAGCACTCTTCTTAATCTGACATTCACTAACCTTTGTTCATTTTACTGTTAATGTTCGTAGGTTAGACACACCCTATTCTATTCTAGAAATATGTATACATACAATTATTTCATGGTAGCTCTGGTAGCGTAGTGCCTAAGGCACTTGACTGCTAACCAGAAGGCTGGCAGTTCAAACCCACCAGCCACTCCTCAGAAGGAAGATGGTGCAGTCTACTTCCGTAGTGATAACTGCCTTGGAAACCCAAGGACCCAAGGAGGGGTCGCTGTGAGTCAGGCCTGACTTGAGGGCACATAACAACAACATTCATAGGGACTATCAGTGTTAAATTTCAGGGCAAAAAGAGTCATTTAAAACGTTTATTTAAGGTAGTTTAAACAAAGTCACCCTATTGAATTAGATAATTAATTTCTTTCCAAAAAGGATATGCCAGTGATGATTAGTCTTTAACAGCAATAGCTTCAGAGAATATTAAAATATTTCCTTTGTTGATAACTAATTAATTGTAAGTTAGAAACATGAATTAAATTATACAAAATATACTTTTTCTAGCCATGAAGGAATTAGTCAGAAGCAGCAGCTTATGTTGGCCTTGTAACCCAACACTATAAGCCTTCACATTGGCCTTTAAAAAAACCACCTTTTAGTTTTAAAGAATATACCCTACATTTGTAATGAAAATCCTTAAAATTAAGAACCCTAAGTATCAATTCTAACTCATAGTGACTCCAGTTGGGTTTCTGAGGCTGTATGTCTGCGGAAGTAGATTGACCGTGGAAGTAGATAGACGTTTCCATGGAGTGGCTGGTGCCTTTAAACAGCCAACCTTCTGGTTAGCAGTCAGATGCCTTGCATGCTGCACTACCAGAGAGTTCCTTAAGTGTATGTGGTGGTTTAAAAAACATCCACCAAGTATTTTGACACTTCTCTTATCAACAGGCAGGATCAGAGTCCCCTGCTGTTGAACCTGTGATTGCCTCTGCAAGTAAAACACCATGAGAGTGTTGGTAGTTATGTTGAGCAGGGCTTTCTCCTGACCTCTTTCTCTCATGACTCATACTGTCTTAGAGCCCTGAATCACTATGTAAGAGGTCTGAATACCCTAAAGCTGCCATGGAGTAAGCATCCAGAGAGTGCCAGAGAACCTCATATGTTTTACTGTTCCTGACTCGGGCACCTATGTGACGTGTGGAAAGAGCAAGCCTTCAGATGATTTCAGCCCCAGCCACCATGTGGCTGACTGCAAACACATGAAGCACCCTAGTTGAGCCCCAGAATCATGAACAGTAATAATAACAATGATTTTTACTGTTTGAAGCCACCAAGTTTTGGGGTGATATACTCTGTATCAGTAGCTATCAGAATGTGCTTTAGTTTTATTGAAGAAAGGATTTTGTTTTGTTTTGTTTTGTTTTGTATTCTAAACAAGATTTTGTGTATCATGTAGCCTAATTAAACAAAAGTGTTGTGCAAGGTTTATTAGGATCTGATAGTGGTAGAAAAGGCTTGTAGGTTGAAAGACTCATCAGAGATTAAAATTACTGCTTTCCTTTTCTCTTCCCAAACACTAATCTTTTTATTCTCAATATCAGAAGTAGTGAAACTGGAGCTCAGAAAGACTTCCCAAAGATACCTAGCTACTTGGTATTATTTTGGATTCCTTACCTACCAAACCAAATTGTTTTTCCTTGTATATCTTGTTTCAGTAAACACAAACATGGCAATGTAGGAAAGTAATAAAAAATGTAATTTTTGAGACATAGGCAAATTCTTTTACAAATGGCTTACGTATTTTAGGCTTTTTGAACCACATATGGTCTTTGTTGTCTAGTTCTCTCACCACCCCAACCCTTACACACATAATTACCATTCTTGTGGGCTAAGGGAGGGGGGGCATTGGCAGAATTTGGCCTGCAGGCTTTAGTTTGCCAACTTCTGATGTATATTGATATATATATATCATTGTGATCAAACCACACAGCTTATTGATGCCATGGACTATATGTGTATTATAAGTAAAAATACATAGACTATCAAATGAGTATGTTTAATGACCTAAAATATTCTAGCAAATTTACTTCTGATGTATATTGATGTATATCATTGTGATCAAACCACACAGCTTATTGATGCCATGGATTATATGTGTATTAAAAGTAAAAATACATAGACTATTAAATGAGTATGTTATTAATGACATCATAAATTCTAGTAAATTTAAAATTATCTAATGTTGGGAGTACAGAGCTTTCTGGAATACTATTTTGAAATTAGTCTATTAGTTCATATGCTCTTTTAGTAATATTTTGCATTTGTTTTGTGTTTTTTATACTTGAAGGTACTTTTTATGTTACCCATCCAGTTTAACCACAAAATCTGTGGTTAAACTGGATGGGTAACATAAAAAGCCTGAACTCTAGATTCATATCTTTCTTTCACTAACCAAGTAAATTTGGGCAACTCACTAAACTTCGAAGCTTCTATTTCTTTAACTGGAAAGTATGCATAATAAAATATGCCTTGTTCCATAAAGAGCTTTGGTGGTGCAGTGGTTAAAGCATTCATCTGCTAACCAAAAGGCCAGAGATCGTAACCAGCTGCACTGGGAGAGAAACATGAGGCAATTTGTTTCTGTAGAGATTTATACCTTTGGAAGCCCGCTGGGGCAGTTCTCTGTCCTGAAGTGTTGCTGTGAGTCTGAATCAACTCAACGGCAATCGGTTTTGGGTATTTGTCTCATGTGTACAAATTACCGTTTTTCATTTAGCATTGTGAAAGTGATCAATTTTTTTATTTTTTAATTTTTTTGAAAGTAATAAATTTTAAAGTGGCAAAGATGTTGTAGTAAGAAAGAATTGTTAAATGTCTTGACAAAGTCTAGATATTTTCTATAACTAATTTCTGAATTTGGTGAATATGATTGTTTATTAAAGCTTCTTCAGACAGTGCCCCCTTTCTTTAGGAAAACCATGACTTAGGCATATCTTACTTTAAATTGAATCAACCTGAATGGTTCTGTGTTTTATTGTACATTATGGTTAACATATCAGGGGCATCATTTAATGTAAATGCTGAGGCTTTTGGAGTGATATTTCTAGTAAATAGTGATTTACTAGATTGATCTAGTTTAATATTTACTGAATTGCCTATTTTGTGAGGATAGGTTTAAAATTTTCTTTTTGTTTTTTTCAGTTGTATTTGATTGTCAAAATCTGTTGGACTCTCTTATTTGCTGATTAGACAACTTTGCTTCAAGAATCATTAAACATCTGTAATACTTGGATTTCCTGTATCAAATTACTTAAATTTGTTTTTATTTTTACCTACAGATCTAAAAATGGTGCTTACTACCATCCAGATCTTGAGGGAATTTCATCTTTAATGAAAACATGAATTCAGAGGATGAGAGAAGCTTTTTTGGTTGATAGATTTTATTTCAAATAAGATCTTAAAAAAATAAGCAAACAAATAAAAACCCAGTAGTATATATTCATTTTGGAAAGTACAGATAAGCATTCTTGCTTCTCTAAGAAGTCAATTGTTTTATCCCATTCCAAGTATAAGTAATTTCCAGATATTAATAATTAGCATTTGTCTCCAAATGAAAAAAAGGAAAACTTTGCTTTTTTATATGTAGTCTTGTATCTGTTAGTGGTCTCTTTTCAGTACCTTTATGTTTTTATTTTCAGTTTCTTCCTTACACTTCGTTGCATTTTCACTTCTATTCTTTTGCGTACTGTTGAGAAGAGTGTCTTAAAAGGCCAATCAGGGAGAAGCCTTGTCTTTTGCACTTTTTGATCTTCGCTGCATTCAACTTTGCTGATTTGTAGTTGGGCTTCTGTCTTCCAAACGTAGAATTTTTTTCCTTCTCATTTGGAACTTTACGACATGTTAATAACTGTTACCTATATTTTTTTCCCTTGAAATGGTGACATTCTTTGGCTCCTCTGATGAGCTCCCCTTGTTTTCTCTAAATACTCCTCTTTCAGAAGTGTTTTTGTGTCTGCCTGTGGGTGGTTTACTTTGCTGTGGGGCCGGCCCTTTGAGAACTGGTGAAAAGTCATTTGTCCCGTTTCTTGAAAAGTATATATATGTGTAAATATACTTATATTTCATTTTAGGAGAGCATTACAGATCTCATTTGACCTGTGTATACACCTCAAATTAATAATTACCCGGCTGTACTCTAAGTAGCTAGGAGCTCTCTGACGGTGTAGTGATTAAGGCATTTGGCTGTTAGCCAGTGGAGGTTGCTATGAGTTGGAATTGACTCAGTGACAGTGAGTTTGCCTTATACTCTGAGGCACAGTGGTGATGTTGAGGTTAAAGCATTCACGTGCTAACCAAAAGGCTGGTGGTTTGAACCCGCCAACCGTTCTGTGGGAGAAAGATGAGGCAGTCCGCTTCAATAAAGGTTTATAGTCTCGGAAACCTTATGAGACAGTTCTGCTCTGCCCGAAAGGGTCACCATGAGTCAGAATGGACTTGATGGTGGGGATTTTGTTTTTTTAATATTCTAAGTTGTCTTTGCTGTTGTCCTGAAGCTGTAACTATGATGTTACAATCTCAGTAGTTCTTGTGACTTTATATACTCCCTTTGTCATACCATAAAAATGAAAGACCAGAATACTGAGTGTTCAAAGCATTGAAGCATTAGCTTTAGTGCATTACCCCCCAAATCAGGTTAAATTTGCATGTATTTCAAATTTCAAAGATTTATTTTATCCTGTTGGACATAGTGAAGGAGTGAAGGTTAAAATGGCAAAACTGACTTCTAAGTTCTCGTTATCATTGGATGTGTCAGTATAATCATAGGTCTCGTAACTGGTTATACGTTTACAGTGCACACTAGTGATCTCCAAACTTTTTTGAGTGTGTAACACATCACTAATTTTTTTCTTTTTTTTTTAATATTAACATACTTTCAAATGTACAGAATAAGTACAATAGTACAAAGAATTACCTTTTCTCCTTCAATCATATTTCCCAAATATTAACATTTTATTACATTTGTCTCTCCTAATGTATGTATGTATTTACATGTGCACATGCATGCACATACACACATGTACTTTTTTCCCACCCCTGAACTGTTTGACATGATGACATTTTGCCCCTAAATACTTGTGTATATACTTGTTAAAAATAAGGACTTTCTTTTACTCAACCACGTTATTACCAACATTGGAAATTAACACTAATACATATAATACGTATTATAATCTACAAACCTTTTTTCAGATTTTGCCAGTTTTCCCAGTTATATCCCAGATCTTACCCTGTATTCACTGGTCTTGTCTCTTTGGAACAAAAAACAAACCTACTGCCATTGAGTTGATTCTGACTCATAGCAACCCTATAGGACAGAGTTGAACTGCCCCATAGTGTTTCAAGGCTTCATCTTGGGAAGAGTGGCTGGTGAGTTCAAACTGCTGAGCATTTGGCTGGAAGCAGCTGAATGCTTTAACCATGGCACCAGAATAGTTACTCAGTCTTTGTATTTCATTGCATTCCATTTAATTTGGGTTAATCAGATTTTACCACATTATTAGATTATAATTTTGAGTTTTCCTTAGTGATGTCACAAAAGCATTGTTTTATTCTTTTCAGAGTATCAACAGGAACTCTGTGGTGTTGATTTGTCCCATTTCTGGAGATATAAGATGATTATGTAAGCTGAAGTCTGTCAGGTTTCTCCACTGGAAAGTTACTATATTTCCCTTGTAAGCACTAAGTAGGTTTAGGGGAATACACAGCATTTATAACCCCTTGGGGTGCATATTCCTGACTTTGTATACCAGAGCTCTGTACCAGTTTCTTTTATATTGTATCATATCACTGTTGTGTCTTGATCCAAAGTACAAGCTCTGTGAGGGTTATGCTTTCATACTTCCATGGCCTCAACATAGTAAACACTTAGAAATAAATGCTTAATGAATACTGATTTTTCCGTTTTTAAATTTTTTGGTTTTAGATGGAGAGCTTAATGTTCTCGATGATATTTTGACTGAAGTACCAGAACAGGACGATGAACTATATAACCCAGAAAGTGAGCAAGATAAAAACGAGAAAAAGGGTATGTGTAGTTTGTTTTATGTTGCTAAAATAACAACCATATAGATTTAATTTCTGAAGAAAATTAGTAGCATTTGTATTTGCTTCTTGAGACAGTTGACACCAAACAGACTGATAATTAACCATGTACCCTGTTCCATATGAAACTTACTCAAATACATGGACTTCTTCCTTGTATTTGATACCTATGTTTTCTTTAACTTTCAAATACAAATATTTCAGAAGGTATTTTAAAGAAATGAAACTTTTTTTTCTCTCTGATGTATATTATCTTTTAATCTTTTTTGTGAGATAAATAGAAGACTACAAACATTTTTGTGTCTTCTTTCTTTCTTTTTTTAATTTGGATGAAAGTTTACAGAACAAATGCATTCATTTTTATGTCTTTTTAAATCATATTTTTAAGGATCAAAAAGAAAAAGCGACCGAATGGAATCCACTGACACCAAACGACAAAAGCCTTCTATTCATTCAAGACAGTTGATTTCAAAGCCGCTAAGCTCATCTGTTAGCAATAACAAAAGAATCATTAGTACTAAAGGAAAGTCGATCACAGAGTATAAAAATGAGGAATATCAAAGATCTGAAAGAAACAAGCGTCTAGATGCTGATCGGAAGATCCGTTTGTCAAGCAGTGCCACCAGAGAACCTTATAAGAGTCAACCTGAAAAGACTTGTCTCCGGAAAAGGGATCCTGAAAGGAGGACCAAATCCCCAACGCCAGATGATTCTGAGGTATTAAATATTATTGCAGATAGATTAAACAGAAAGCTTTTCTTTTTGAGGCTGTTAGAACTATTTATTCACTTTTTGTCTGTTATTCCCTTTTTCTTTGAACTTCAGAGAATTGGGCTTGATGTGGATAGACGTGCAAGCAGATCCAGCCAATCTTCTAAGGAAGAAGTGAACTCTGAAGAATATGGTTCTGACCATGAGACTGGCAGCAGTGGTTCTTCTGATGAGCAAGGCAACAACACTGAGAATGAAGAGGAAGGAGTGGAAGAAGATGTGGAGGAAGATGAAGAGGTAGAAGAAGATGCAGAGGAAGATGAGGAAGTGGATGAAGAAGGAGAGGAGGAGGAGGAAGAAGAAGAGGAGGAGGAGGAAGAAGAAGAATATGAACAGGATGAGAGAGACCAGAAGGAGGAGGGAAATGATTATGACACTCGAAGTGAGGCTAGTGACTCAGATTCTGAATCTGTGTCCTTCACAGATGGATCTGTTAGATCTGGTTCAGGCACAGATGGATCAGGTACTAATTTTTATGAGTAAGAAATTGTCTGTTTTTTTGTTGTTTAAAAATTGATTTTATTAGCTTGTTTAAATCGAGTTACAGATTTTTTGAGGAAATTGGAGGAATGTTAATGTGATTGGCTTGTAGTCTTTTATAGTTAATTATTTGCTGTTAAGTGTTATAAATATATTTGAATAATCTTAAGTAAGGTTTACATATCTTAGTAAAGGTATTTTCCAGCTACAAATTGTGTTATAAGTGAACACAAGTCTGAACGTTTGATGCTCTGTAAGGAAATGTATTTCAGATTTTACTGTTGCAAATTCTTAAGAGTTTCATACAAATGTACATGTTAACACTGGTGTACTTGAAGTGTATTTGCATGGAACCTGTCCACTATATGTCCCAATATTTCCGTAGTACAATGCCTCTAGATTTCCATCATGTGGGAACAGAATCAAAGCAATGTCTTTTTCTCTTGAGATCACAAACTTCATTATTTGTCTTTGGGTTAATCTGAGACAGGATCTACAGGGGGCTGGGATGTAAAGGGACAGGAAGGAAAAGAAGAATATTCTTATGGGTAAGAGTCATCTTGATCATTACTTCAATACTACATCTTCTACCACTTTATCCCTATTTGATCTATGAAATGAAAGCATAGGAATAACAAGTAGTTGTAATCATTCAGCTGAGGGTCTTTCTTGGGGGTATTGGCAGAGAAGGTCAGAGGAGGGTACAAGCAAGGAGAGAATAGGATACTTAAAGACTTCTGATGATGATGATTATCCTTGGCATGTCTGTCCTATGCTATGAGATTTGCCACATAAGCAAAGTTTATGAAATATTGGAATATCCCACTATTTTGATATATGGGATAGTTAGTTTCAATTATTACAGAATTTTATTATTTGATAGTACATTGTTAATAAATCATGGTCTTGATATACTCAGGAACTCATTGCCATCGAGTTGGTTCCAACTCATAGCAACCCCTCCTTGGGTTTCCAAGGCAGTATCTCTACAGAAGTAGATTGCTCAGTCTTCATTCTGAGGAGTGGCTGGTGGGTTTGAACCACCAGTCTTCTGGTGAGCAGTCAGATGCCTTAGGCACTATGCCACCAGAACTCCTAGTCTTGATAGTATAGAGAAGTGGTCAGCTGAGTTCTAGTCAGTGGCAACTGAAGTGCTTTGAGCCTTTTGCTGTCTAGAGTTGATGGTTTGGGAATTTTGATGTATTTTTAAAGAGGATTAAGAAGTTAAACTGAATGACTGATAAAAAAAAATTTGGGTAATCTCTAATTTTATTTTTTCGTCATACCTTTGGCAAATGGATGAGATGTATCTTTCATAATTTGTAATGATGGATCAGGACCAAAAATGGCATTTTGGAAAATGTGTGAAACTGTCCATTGTGGTAGGGAACATTTTGTTGAAGGAATCTTTTTATATCATTGTTTCTCAGACTTGAATATTTTACTTAAGTCAAAAAAGGGGGGAGACTTAAATGAGTGGAGTCTGAGATAATTAAGCATCCCAGACAATGCCGATGCTATAGCACAGTAACTGATGATGGTATTTTTACTTTTGTAGAGAACTCATTTCAAATTGAAAGGTAGTCTATATAGTTTTTAAAAAAGCTTAGTATTAGAAGTGTTAATAGGAGAGATGCATTGTTTTAACTAAAATACCTGGAACCCTTACTTTTCCTTGCTAAAGATTTAAGTGAAACATGCTTTAGAAACTTATTTAGGTGAAGGAAATTATTTTTATAATACGTGAATTAAAAACGGGTTGTATTTGGAACTCCTTGATTAGGAGATGCAAATTTTTAGATAGAGGGGATCACAGTTTAGTTTCTGTGTCTTGAATTTTCTAGACACCAGTTTATTTTACTTCAGCATGTTTAGAAACTTTGTTACAAAAGTGGCACACTTTCGTGTTTGATAAAGCTTTATATTGTTCCTTTGACACCAGAGTGATAGTTTTGGGAGGAAGATGTATTTAAGAGCATTGGGATTATACCGAAAAAAAAAAAAATGTGATTTTTCTTGTTCTAATGCTAGGTTTAACATTATATAAAACAGTCATTATTATTTTACTTGTATTATATTGGTTTTGCTTCTTATATTTTGAACCATAAAATACTCTTTTTAAAAGCAACAAGAGATTTATTGTCTTCAGACTAATAATTCATAATGTTGAAAACTTATGGGATGAATATATGAAAAGGAAAAAAAGAAGCATGTTAGCACCTTGGAAAGAAATAATGGGAAAAAATTAACAAGCTTTATTTTCAGTTCATATGTATGTTGTATTGATTCAGTGAGTCAAAAGTTCCTACTATGTGTCAGGTACTAAATAAGAATGTAGTCAGTGAGCAAAAACAGACATGTACGAGAAAAACTTTTGGGATTTGACAAAGTCACCTCTTTTCTGTCTGGATGAGATCCCCACTCATTTTGTAGAAAAAAAGTTTTAGTCTGATCACTTGAGAGGCTCTCCTGGTTTGCCATTGGGGAAAAAAAAAATAAAAATTTTTTGAAAGCCAGCTCTTTTTGCTTAATAGCTGGCTATTTAAAATATTATGCCCCCATGGTTGGCTGGCTATAAGTAGTCTTGGCCTTGTTTTTCTGCCTGTGTATGCAGGTTTTCTCTTCCCTTTCAGCCCTAAATTAGAAGTAAAGCTTTTTTGTTACATGTATATGAAGAAACAATTCTTAAAAAGTAAAGATGCTTAAACTAAAGAAAGGAACTTGAAATGTACTTGAGTTTTCCATTTTTAAACTCTTTATAATCCTCTTTCAAGAATAGTAAACTTTCTTTTCCATTTGGTCAATAAGAGTAGAGGATTGTATTCTTAAATCAGAGAACTTATATTTGCAGCCAAATTCTGCCATCCAGGAACTATGTGACCTTGGCCAACTTCTAACCCTCTCTCTCAGCTGAAGTTTCTTTATCTGTAAATGAAAATAATTTCCTATTTTATGAGCTTGTTTTGAAGATTAAGGGAGATATTTTATTTAAAACTTTTAAAATAGATTCAATTATTACTATATAGTGAGACATTGAATAAGTGTGATTGCTGATTCTTCTTTCTCAGCTTGTGATTATTTTTATAAAAGTAAATATGTGTATTTTCTCCCTTCATATTCTTTATCTCTCAGGTGAGGGATAAAGGGGCATAACATGATATTCTTAAAATAATAAACATAGGAGAACTTCATGCATTCCCTTTTAAATATACACATAGCCATATAAAGTGCCACATTAGGCTTGAAATGGTGTTTATATGATAGATAATACAAGCCTCTAGCTATTGGAGATTTTTAGCTTATGGAAGTACATAGATTGTCATTCAAATTTATAGATAAATTTTAAATTAAATTTGAAAATAAGATCAGGGAGGAAATGGTCAAGAAGAATGGAATTGAAGGGACAAAAGAAAGCAACCTGAAGGGAATCACTAATTCATTTTAGTGTATTTTTCTCCACTTGAAAAGCTTTGGTTCTGGGGTTCAGCAAACATTTTAAAGCCCAGTACAAAAGTTAACCTAGACAGGTTTGGAATTAACATTGTGATGAGGAATGATGGTATAATTTGGAGGAAAAAAAAAATACAGTGGTGCCTTGTGGATAGAAAGGAACAGAGTAAATTTTTATTGAAAGAAAAATAGTAATTACATTGTAGATATTTTTTTTCTTGGAAAACCACTCAAGATGATTTTTATACAAAATCTGTGAAAGCTGGAACCTTTGTAACATGGAAACTGCCAGAGAAAGAAAACTCAGTTGTTTTCCACTAATAGAGAACAATAGAAAAGTATTAATCCTGTACCTTGTTGAAGTTGGAAAATTTGCAAGACCTAGAAAAATAAGCCAGTTCCTGGTGAGTTCTAGCATACACAGGTTTCACTGTATATACAGAATCTCTGGGTGATACAAATGATTAATGCTCCAGGCTACTAATTGAATTGTTGGAGGTTCAAGGCCAGAGTCCATCCAGAGTCCCTCAGAAGAAAGGTCTGGTGACCTACTTCTGAAAAATCAGCGATAAAAAAATTAAAAACCTTGTGGAACACAGTTGTACTCTGACACACATAAGGCCACCATGAATTGGAATCAGCTCAGTGGCAACTGATGGTTTAGATGTAGGGCAGTTAAGTCCCTGATTTTGCAGTTACAGGCATATGTTTTGATTTCATTGAAATTGGTGTGAAAAACAATAATTTTGTAATAGTGTCTTTGAAGTGGAACACTTTTTCTGAGAAACTGAAGGCAAGAGAAAGATAAGCAATGACTAATACTTAATGGCTATATAGAAATCAGACATATTGTTACATGTATATGAGTATATATGTATAATATATTCCAATTTGAGTACTTGTGTTAGTTTTTATATTGTGATTTTTAAAAAATCTTGTTTGGATTCCTTTTAGATGAGAAAAAGAAGGAAAGGAAGAGAGCTAGAGGCATATCTCCAATTGTTTTTGATAGAAGTGGAAGCTCTGCATCAGAGTCATATGCAGGTATTCTCATTTTGTTACTGTATCTGACTGACTGGAGTGTAATCTGCTGTGAAGGCTGTAGTTTAGTGTGAACTTGTTGGTGTCCATAGTATTGATTTTTGGCATGTTCAATGTAGTAATTCTAGAGGAAACTAAGCTTTTTCTTATTATTTTAATCCTATTCTGTTACTGCTTAAGTGGAATTTTCACTTTTTTTTTTCTTGGAAGATGATGATTCAGTGACGAGTTTTCTGAGTGGGAAACTGTTCAAATATATATATTAAAAAAAATAAATCAAACAACCCAAAAAGCAAAACACTCGTACACATTGAGAAGTACTTTATTGTGTGTGTGGGTGCGCCAGGAAGAATAATTTGTCTTGAATGAGAATTATATGTGACAAGACTGTAGAAATTTTGTCTTATTTCTATTAAAGCTCAATCTGAACAAATGTACTTTGGCTAAATACAGGTTCAGAAAAGAAGCATGAGAAATTATCATCTTCCGTTCGTGCTGTCCGAAAAGGTATCATTTAAATTTGAAATTGTTTTCATTGCATGCTGCATTAAGTCATTATTTGCCTTATTGGTTTTCCATTAATGGTTGATTTTAATGTAGTAATGTTCCGATATATTACATTAAGGGGGGGCACAAAAGGTAATAACGTAGTCTTACACAGAGAGCTCTATGTCTGCTGGTTGTTATGTATCTTTTAAAAAAATAGACATTTCAGAATAATGGTGTATAATCGATTTTAAAAGCAATCTAAACAATTCTGCAAAATTTACAGACATTTTTATACTTAAATATGGATCTGAAATATCGGAACATCACTAGATTAGATTTACTTTCTTGCAGAGTGCTGGTGTCTTTTCTAAGCTTTGCATTTTTGTGTTGTGGCTTAGCTTTCCAGGTTGAGTGGGTGATTGTGAGTTTTAAAATTTTAGCTGGGTTGTGGAGGGCTAATATCCATTAGTACAGTTTGTACTTCTTTGTGTGATAATGGCCTATAGTTAATAATTTGGATTTCTTTTTTTCAGATCAAACCAGTAAACTCAAATATGTCCTTCAGGATGCAAGATTTTTCCTCATAAAGAGTAACAACCATGAGAATGTGTCACTTGCCAAAGCTAAGGTATTAGCATCTGTTCTGTCGACATTAACATGATCCTAGCATTTTTTTTTTAAGTGGGAAGTTGGGCTTAAGTATCTTGAGGAGTAAATATATAGTATAAGATAGTGTGATTTTCATGAAAACTGTAGAGCTAAAAAGCCAGGTTGCTATTTAGTATTGGGTTTGTGGCTTGTTAGGTAACCATTTTATGGTAAATTGTAGGAGTTGTCTTTAAATCTTTTAAAAATGATTTCAGGAATCAGAGTATTTGATTTTGAAGATTTTGTTTAATTTTATACTTTAGAAGATGTGTTTGTTGATTTTTGTGTTTCTGTCTTTATTTCGTTTCTAATATATTTGTTAACATCTTTTTTAAAGCTTCATGTGTTAACTTTGTTTTAAATTGATGTTTTACCCTTGAGCCTTTTTAACCATGAATTTTTTTTTTATTAGATTCATTGTATCTTACCCATCAAATTTGATCTCTACAGAAACAGCCATTCAGTTTTTGTTGTGTTTAGAAAGAAAAATTATCCAACAATCTTAGAAGAAATGAATTCTGTTGAAGGCAATGAATTTAATGACTTGAATGCATAGCTACTACCCAGGGTTAAGATTTTTTTGAAATTAAGATTTTTTTTTAAGAACTGTCTTAAAGGCCCACCCCAGACTTTACCAAAAGGATATGCCCAATTGCTATAAGATGTTGCATGTTATTAATTTTTTTCTTTGTTATTGGTACAAAAATACATCTTTGTTACACCAAATAACTGTCTCTCTGTTCTTCTTTTAAAATGAGTTTCTGTGCAGTTTCTACTGGTTTTTAGAAACTTTAAAGTTGCAGTAATCATATTCTGTATTGATTAAAATTAATTAATAATTGTGTTCCATTAGTTCCTGAAGAGTTAAAACACAGGCTTCTTTGGTCAAATTATTGATGCATAAATAACTGGAACTTAAATAGAATGACAAATACTAGAATCTTGAAATTCAATTTTACATTTATAAATACAGTAATTTTAAATTATTGATTAGATTGACAGGGAGATGAATGTTGCAGAATTTGTGATTCCCTTAAAACAGAATTTTTTTGCCATAGTAAATGGTTCTGATTTCAAAATAATTTTAGGTGATTGGTTTTATTACACAGAATTCTGTCCTAGAAGATTGGCCCTATAATGTGTGTACTAGTTATTTTAATGACTTTGTTAAGGGCTGGTAATTTCCTCCATGTTTCTTCTGTGCTTTTTATAAGTTAATACTGCATTATTTTGGCAATTGATGAATAAGACTTTTTATGGCTTACTTGAATTTACAATGCACCAAAATCAGTAGTCTTGCTCTTTTGCAAATAAAATTGGAAACATGAGATTTATAGTTAATTTCAATATGCAATCTTTGTTTTTTGGATAGGGTGTGTGGTCCACGCTGCCTGTAAATGAGAAGAAATTAAATGCTGCATTCAGATCTGCAAGAAGTGTGATCTTAATATTTTCTGTAAGAGAGAGTGGAAAATTTCAAGGTAAGAATTAAAATAATTTTAGTATTTAAAAATATATATTGATATTTGTATATTATGTTGTGGTTTGATTCTCTTAGAGTTTGTAAGACTTCTATCAGAATCATAGAAAATCTCATAATTTTGACATATAAAAACATTATATTGGCAGCTATATATTATGTTGTGATTTGATTCTCTTAGGGTTTGCAAGACTTTCTTCAGAATCACATCATGGAGGATCTCCTATACACTGGGTGCTTCCAGCAGGAATGAATGCTAAAATGCTAGGAGGAGTATTTAAAATTGACTGGATCTGCAGGTAAATATATAGAAACTACAAGGAAGGAGGGGTTTGGATGTGTCTGTGGGACGGGAGCTCTGGTGGCGTAGTGCCTAAGGCATTTGACTGCTAACCAGAAGATTGGTGGTTCAAACCCATCAGCCACTCCTCAAATGACGATTGGGCAGTCTGCTTCCTTAGTGATAGTGCCTTGAAAACCCAAGGAGGGGTCACTATGAGTTGGACCCTGCTTTACGGCAGTGAGGTTGGTTTTTTGGTTTATGTGGGACAGGGAGCCACCATTTTTGTGAGCAGGTGGTTAGTGAAAGAGAACAGAAGACAAAGATGAATAGTAATGTGGGCCAGCCTAAAGACTTAACTCCTTACCATAGGACAGTGAAGTAATATAAAGACATAAAGGCAATGATAGTAGGGTGAATAGTGTGTTAGACTGGTTATTAATAGAGTAGCAAAAGGTTTATGCTCTCAAATATTAAATAAATTATGGTTTATCTTGTCATGTGCATAAATGATTGTCCATGTACCAATATGGAAAGAGATGTTCAAGATAACGCATGAGAAAATAATATTTTAATGCTTATAATTAGAGTATTGAGATAATAGGAGATATCCCCACCCCCATTGCCCCAAGGAACCCTGGTAGTGCAGTGGTTGAAGCATTCAGCTGCCAACCAGCTATTCTGCTGGAGAAATTTGAGGCAGTGTGCTTCCATAAAGATTTACAGACTTGGAAACCCTATGGGGCTGTTCTACTCTGTCCTGAAGGGTCACTGTGAGTGAGAATTGACTCAAAGACAATGGGTTTTTGGTTCTCATTACTCTCAGGATTTTTAAAAATAAGTTCATAATTATTTATAAAATAAAATTATAAATTTTTAAAATGTGGTGGCAGCTTCTAGGGAGAAACAGGATAATGATTGTATTTTTAGCCAGGAGCTAGACAGTTTTGTTGTTTGTTGTTGTTTAGTGCCGTCGAGTCATTTCCGACTCATAGCGACCCCATGCACAGCAGAACGAAACACTGTCCTATCCCGTGCCAGCCCCACAATCCCTGCTATACTTGAGCTTATCATCGCAGCCACCGTATCAATCCATCTCGTTGAAGGCCTCCCCCTCTTTTGTCGACCCTCCACCCTACCAAGCATGACATCCTTCTCCAGGGAATGGTCCCTTCTGACAACATGATCAAATAGGTGAGACGAAGTCTGGCCATTCTTGCTTCCAAGGAGCATTCTGGCTGCACTTCCTCCAGGACAGATCTGTTAGTTCTTTTAGCAGTCCATGGTACTTTCAGCATTCTCCGCCAGCACCACAACTCAAAAGCATCAACTCTTCTTTGGTCTTCCTTATTCATTGACCAGCTCTCAAATGCATACGAGGTGATTTGGAAATATCATGGCTTGTGTCAGGCGTACCTTAGTCCTCAAGGAGATATCCTTGCTCCTCAGCACTTGAAACAGTTCCTTCGCAGTTGACTTTCCCAGTGCTACACGTCGTCTAATGTCCTGACTGCTGCTTCCGTTGGCATCGATTGTAGAACCAAGCAACGTGAATTCCTTGACAACCTCAATCTTCTCTCCATTGATTGTGATGCTGCTCATTGGTCCAGTTGTGAGGATTTTTGTTTTCTTTATATTGAGATGTAATCCATACTGCAGACTGTACTCTTCAACCTTCATCAGTAGGTGCCTTAAGTCATCCTCACTTTCAGCAAGCAGAGTTGTATCGTCTGCATATCTCAGGTTGTTAATGATTCTTCCTCCAATCCTGATACCACGTTTTTCTTCATACAGTCCAGCTTCTCGGATTATTTGCTCAGCTTAGATATTTATTATTAGTTTTATAACTGATTATAAAGCCCAAAAGAAAGGTTTGTCAGTGTTACGTTGTATGGCTAATAACAGTAGTCCCTGTCCCACATAAACCAAAAAACCAACCTCACTGCTGTCGAACTGGGTCCGACTCATAGTGACCCCTCCTTGGGTTTCTGAGGCCTTCCTCAGAAGGAAGGTTGGGCAGTCCTACTTGTGTAGTGATACCGCCTCGGAAACCCAAGGAGGGGTCGCTATGAGTTGGGGCGACTTGATGGCACATAACAACAACATCACTACGGAAGCAGATTGCCCAGTCTTTCTTCCAAGGAGTGGCTGGTGGGTTAACAGTAGGGGTTATCATTGGAAAATATTTGGTGGTGATACTCCCTTGGGAATAAAGAACTGATTATCTCTTTCAAATTAGTTGCAGTAGAGCTCTTTTTTTTTTTTTATATACACGTGTGTGTGTGTATTATTTGTGTGTGTGTGTGTGTGTAAAGCCCATTTCAGCAATTTAAAAGTGTACAATTCAGTGACATTAGTTACTTTAACCATTTTGTGTTGTTACCATACCCACTACCCATTTCCAAAAGTTTTACATCACCCCAAATAAGAACTTAGTACACTGCACTAGTAAATCCCATTCCTTCCTCCCCGCAGTCCTTGGTAACTTTTATAGTAAACTTTTCTGTCTGTGTACTTGCCAGTTTTAGATATTCATGTAAATGGAATTATATGTTTTTCTTTTTGTACCTAACTTATTTCACTCAGCATAATGTTTCAGGGTTCATCCATTACTGACAGTATGTATCAGAATTTTATTTTCTTTATGGCTAAATGACAAATCTTGTTTTGAATGTTACTTTTCTATTAATGTTCATTTTCATAATATTAGTAAGAAAGCATTCTTCTTAATTTTAAAAGATTTACTTTATTCACAGATTACTCAGTTTTATTCCTCTTCATTTGCTTATTGGTACTAGTTTGAAGTGTATATAGTAGTAAAAGAAGTAAAACCCCAAATAGTCCATACTAAACATTGGGTGCAAAATTTGGGGTAGTAAAGTGGTTTTGTTATTTTAAAGTAAGTTTTTGGTTATGTAGAACCTAGAAAGAATTTTTTAAAATAAAAAAAAAACTTTAGATTTTTTTTGAAGTACTAAGAAACCTTGTTAAAGAATAATTTTACAGTTCTTAATAGTTCTAGAGGGCATGCAGTATTACTGAATTGGTACTTCATTGGGTAAGTTACTTAAACTCTTAGTTATTTTCTGTATACAATAAAAACTTCCTTTCACTTGCAGAATTACAAAGATCTAACTAATAGAAATGCTGAGGTCTTTGTTGTCAGTAGCAATAACTACTAGTGGGGGGAAAAAAAAACCACACTGTCAATCGAATTTATTTGACTCATAGCGACATGGGTTTCTGAGGCGGTATCTTTATGGAAGTAGATTGCCCAGTCTTCCTTCTGAGGAGTGCCTGCTGTGTTTGAACTGCCAGCCTTCTGGTTAGCAGTCAAATGCCTTAGGCACTACATCACTAGAGGTCCCAATAACTGCCATATATATATATACAGATATACATATGTGTTAAGAAGTCTTTGGCTTTAATAATAACTAGAGATAATTTTCTTTAGGTGTAGTCCCTAAATCACTTCCGTCAGTAATGATTATTAAAAATGCACATTCCTGAGACCCATCCCAATCTTGTTGAATCTCAGGCAGGTGTTTTGTAGGCACACTGGAGTTTGAGATAAGGTGAGAATTAATTGGTAAATACTAGAGGGATGCCTCAAAAGTGATTTATTTAAGTGGCTACCTGGAATTAGTAGTTCAAGGTAAGGCAGTAATCTATGAAATATTACTCATCTGGAATTAAATTGACTATTTCTTTTATACTCATACCAAGTAACCTATTTCTCTTTCCTTACATGATCGCACCATTATTATGTAAACTTTTAATAACCTTATCGTTACTCAAAACATAAAAAACTGTGCTTTTATGTTTGTCTGTTAAGTTTGCCTATTTGCTTAACCACTTAGGTCAGACCATGGTCCATAGGAACCTCAATAAGATAGCGATCTGTAGGCTTCGTAGCACATTAGCTCAGAAGATAATTGTTAGGATGCCTATTCTGTAATTGTGATCTTGGAAAGAGAAGATACAGTAAGGATGATAGCCATAAATGAAGGACCTGCAAAATTTTTCTTAATTTATTCAAATTCTTAGGTGATTCCTGAGCCTTGTTTTGCCTGAGGCCTTACAGATCTCTGTGATATCTTGGCTGATGTTAATTAATGTGTTAAAACAGTGGGCACATACCTTTTGAATCTAGTTACACCCAATATCAGCAAAGAATCACAACCCCAAATGACTCAATCAGCTGGGCATGTGCCTTTATTTTGGATATTGAATATACCATTACTTATATTTAAATTAAAGTTTTATTTTTATTCTGTGATATTTTGTGGTCTTCCTGTATATTACAGGCTATGGAATTTCATTTGTTATTTTCTTACATCTGTTCTTTAACTGGCAAAATAGAGGAAAATTTAAGTAACTTTTTCTTTTTGTAGCACACTTTTAAAAATTTTTATTTCTTTGTTGAGAATATACACAGCAAAAATACACCAGCTCAGTACTTTATACGTGTACAACTAAGAAACATTGATTACATTCTTTGAATTTTGCAACCATTCTTACCCTCCTTTTCTGTGTTCCTCCCCCATTAATGTGAACTCACTGCATCCTATGTTTTCTATCTAATCTTTTGAATTGGATTTGTCACTTTGGTCCCTTATAGATAAGTCTTAGAAAGAGTACACTGCTCCAGACAGACGTTTTTTAATAGTTAAGCAAAATTGTTGTTTAGTTTTAAGAGGACTTCAGGAGATATTTCTGGTTTAAAGATCAAAGTTTAAACATCATCTCAGGGCAGAAATTTTTTATGGGTTCCGTTCAGCTTTCACGACTCTAGAAAGCCTGAAATCCGTAAGAATTGGAAATTCTGTTCTGCACATTCTCCTTTTTGATCACTTTTTCTGTGTAATCTTTGATCAAAGTGTTCCATAATGGCAGCTGGGCACCACCCAGTTCTTCTGGTCTCATGGCAGAGGAGGCAGTTGTTCATGGAGGGATTTAGCCACACATTCTATATCCTCTATTCCTGACTCTTGTTTCCTCTGTTGTTCCGGGTGAATAGAAACAAATTGTTCCTTGGATAGGTATTTGCCAGCTTTTAAGCCCTCCCTCCATCCCTCCATATACTCCACAACAAACTAGGAGGTAGAATAGAAGCACTAAACATGTTAACTAGGTCAGTTAACTTACATGTGCCATGAATCCTTGAACCTTAAACCTCCAAATCAAGGTTAAAAAAGTATTAAACAAAATACAGAGAAAGTTCACTAGCTCTTTTTGGGATTTCTAAGCTTTTAGTATAGTCTTTTGTTGGGTATTAGTTACCTAATGATAGTCTTTTAATCTCTGACAACTGGAAAAGGAGAAATAAGAGTGTGTGTGTGTGTGTGTGTGTGTACACATTCTTTGAACTGCCCTTGATGTAAAGTAGGATGTGTACTAGACCAAGACCAAGAAAGCTTTTAACAGTACCTACTGGATAGTTCCATCATTTATTACACCCTTCCCCATACACATGTATCTCTACCACCACAAAGCATGCTGTCCTGTTAAAATTTACCTTTAGATATATATCAGTTTTTCCCCTGAGATTTAAAAAAGTTATGTAAATTCTGAGTGTTCAATAGTTACCTTAAAGAAAATTCTCCTAAAGTTAGAATAAATGGTTATGTAGCTTTTCCATTGGACTGAACTACTTGATTGTGTTTTTCTGTCTCCATTATGCCTTTCCTCAAGCCTTTCTCTTTGCTTCAAATAAAACCCTGACTTACTTTTCAGTGTATGGCTACCTGTGTTACTTTTCTTTCAGGCTTATCCCATATGCCATTTCTAAGAAGCATTTTCTGATTACTTCCTTTTCCTTCAAAATAGATATAGCCGCCCCCATTTGAAAAAGAAAATGTGTATCCTGTTTATGTCACCCACTGCCTTATGTTTGTGTGTGCTTGTTTATTCTTTGGCTGATGTGATGATATGGAAGAAAGTTTGGGGATTCAAGTGCTACTTTTTATTGTAGTAAACTTTGATGTCCTTTGAACTGGCGGTTTCATTTGTGTAGTGGGTACAATAAATACTCATTTAATTAAAACTAATTTTAAAATTTGACATTACTTTTTATGTAAGTATAGGTATGCATCACTTAATGTCTGTTTAAACAGTGTCCAACAGCGTATACATATCTGTATACTTTTTTAAAAAAAGAAAGCAGTTTTCCTTATGTCTTTAAAGACATAAGGGTTTGGGTTTTGGGGTTCTAAAGACCCCAAGCCCAGATTCTTCTCAGTACTGGACCACCAGTGTGGGTAGAAAACAGGTAGGTGAGGCAGAGGGTATAAGTCTGGGTTTGGCTTTGTCCTGTGGGCTCTTGGGCAGTTGGGGCTGGGGCCGGGGCTGTCCTGCTGCTGTGGAGAGCAGACAGCAGCTGGGGCTGGTCACACTGCTCCCTTTCCCACTCTCTGCCTCTTGCTTTGCTTCTGCGGTAGCTCTCTCAGCCATCACCATTGCTGCTATTCAGTCCTCTGCCAGTAGCAGCAGCAGCAAGGAAAGTAACCAGGAGCAGGCTCGCATAAAGTTTTAACCTCGTGTTTGTATAGAGTCCAAATCATATAACATCCTAATTCACAAAACTTAACCATGGACAGTAAGTGATACATACCTATAAATAAAATCATCAAATGCTGTTAATTTCTGATTAGTTTTTGGCAACCAACAATGTTTATCTTTGCCCTTTTTGTGTTCATTTTGCTAATAGATAACAGACTGTACAAATACAGATTATCTTTTTTAAATTTAGTGAGGCCATTTTACTCTCTTATTCTCATTTTAAATAATAAAACTGGCTCAAGAGTGTTGATACTGCCCTGTAGTAAGAACGGTAAGTAGAAAGTTGAGGACATGATTAATACACACAAATACATAAATTTATAAATAAACATTAGTATTGTACAGCTCAAGAGCCATCTCATGGATGGTGGGGGATATTGCTTTATTGAATGTGGGAGATAACTTGAATCTGAGAAAGCAACCTTCACCCAAGGGTAAGGAACCTTTCTGTTTTTGTTTGTTATTAACTAGGTAAGATTCAGCTTCTTGTTGATATAAAAATGGTAACTAAAGTTGTTGGAGATGCTGAAACAAGGCCTGTGCTTAATATTGTACATAAGCTATACCATGTGCAAACTAAAAACAACAAGGAAATGGGTGGTGATTATTCTTGTTTATAAGATGAAGAAACTCAGGCTCAAAGAAGTTGAGAGAGAGAGAACACAATCTGGGATTTAAAACTCAGAACTGTCTTGTTTCCAAAGCCCATCTGTGGACAAAGTTGTAAGAGCTCTTCTCTGAAAGGGTTCTCTCTATAGGAAATAAGCTCTACCAGTCTAAGTGGTTCTTGACATTTTAGTTCATTTAAACCATAATTAACATAGGTATCCACTACTTACGTGATATAAGGTCCTTATAAGATTCTGTGAAATATAAGTGGTAACACTTTGTATTTAGGCGTGAATTACCCTTCACTAAGTCGGCTCATCTTACCAATCCTTGGAATGAACATAAGCCAGTAAAGATCGGACGTGATGGACAGGTTTGTCATTTTAATTACTTCTTTTAGAACACACATTTAATTGACCCATTTAGAAATCTTGATTGAAAGACAATTTTTAAAACCATTTCTGAGAGAATTGATATGAAAGATAAGGAAAAATACTTTTTATTTGGAGCTCAAGTTTACTATGATTACAACAGATTAGTAAGAACTACATTGATGTTAAAATACAGGTAGTTTTCTATGGGAGTTTCTTTATATAATTGAAGGGAAAGTTTTTCAAGAGCACTGGTTTATGTGTTTTTTTTTTTTTTTTATTAACACTGTTTAACAGATTCATACTTTGTATGATACATTTAGAAATGCTATTTAACATCTTGAGGGTTTCTGAATAGAAGGGAGCTTTAGGAAAAGAAGATTAAGTGCCTTTGTTTCTCAAGTCTGCAGATTAAATTGAACGTATGCATTGATGTGAAATAGACCTAAATCTTTGCCCTCTGTAGTTTCCCTTCATGATTCAGAACTAGAAGTAGTATTGTTTCCATAGCTCATAATTGAAAATGTTGGTAATTGAAAAAGTTAATTGTAGAAAACTCATCTATAGGCTAGTCCACCTTTATAGTTAATCTAATATATATCAGTGTATTTAGCAGTTGATAATTATTAATGTTATTGACACACATTAACATAATTAAATGATTAATTTGTTAGTATCAGTTAATATAATTTATGTTTGTTCTTCGTGACTTAAGATACTGATTCTTGCAAATTAGATGCCACATAAAAGTATTTTCATGGAAATTAATATATATATTTTTCTTCCATTATATTAAGATAGATGGCTTTGTTCTGGTGTTTTTGTATTTTGCACAAAGAATATTCTTTTGCAGAAAGTGATTGTTGCAGTCAGAATTTTAAGCAACTGCATTGCGTGTCTACCCTTAGAGATACCATAGTTTCTAGTTTTACTCTTTATATAAATATATGAAACACTTTTGAAAGATTTTTTAAATCAGGAAGATGTGTAAATGCAATTCCATTTGATCCTGAATCCTGAGAAGGAAGCTTCTAAGACACTCTTCTTGGTCTGTACATCAGGAAAGTGCAAGTCTGTTGAAAGGTTCTCCTATGCCAGCTTGTAAATTGCTACTTTTCTTATTCCAGGAAATTGAACTTGAATGTGGAACCCAACTTTGTCTTCTGTTTCCTCCTGATGAAAGTATTGACTTGTATCAGGTCATTCATAAAATGCGTCATAAGAGAAGAATGCATTCTCAGCCCCGATCAAGAGGACGTCCATCCCGTCGAGAACCAGTCCGGGATGTGGGAAGGTTAGAAACGTTCTTTGGACTGATAATAGGCACATGTGTCAGAATAACATGATGGAGGAATGTGATTCGTCAAAAGTTTGTCCTGCGGTAAAGAAGAAAGAGAAAATCCTCAAATCAAGCTGCATGGACTAGTTTGTGGCTTCATTGAGGATTTCACATGGTCACCTTGGTCTCTGTCATTTTTCAAGAGGAAAATGGGGATCTTTCCTTTGCAGAAAAAATGTTTGCTAAAGAGTGATAGCTAGTTTAGATTAGATAATTTTCTTATAATATAATTGAAATGAGGTAGGCATTTGTTACTAAGAACAGGCTAGAAAGGAAGAGGAGGAGGAAGTCTTTATTTGCAAAAGTTGTTAATATTTTGTAAAAAGCCTTTTCTTTCAGGTGTGTCTCTGGATAAGCCTTATCAGATATGGGACTTTTAAAAAGGATCACTAATATCTTTTCAGAAGATGACGCCTCGTTTAGAGGATAAAATATTTTAAGTTATTTTGATATTCAAGAGGAGCATTATTGGGACTGTTTGAAATTTTACCACCGTGATGTGTTAACCCCATTGCCAGATATTCTCTAACATGTACCCACTGAATTCACACATCTTGCTGAGCTTCTGAAAACAATAGGTTCTTTCCAAAGGGGATCAAGTGGCCCTGGGAGACCCGGCAACAAACCAAAAAGAAGGGCTGTTGCTGTGTCTATTTACAACTTTTCCAGATGCTGGCAGTACCTGTGGACTTAACAGTGTTTATTAGAGGATCGCCATGGTTATTGATCACTACCTTATGAACTAAACAGCATTTTCCAGGAAAAGGGGGTTTAACTTGTTACAGAATTGGAGAAGTCTTTGCAAAGGACTGATTTAAGCCCTTCTATCCAACACCTTCCCTTGTATAGATTTGCATACAGCTAAATCTAAAATATTCTGCTAAAGACTGTTGGAAGTGTGGTTGATGGGATGAAACCTTTGGTTAAGTTTCCTTTGGTGGAAACATCCTGTGGTAGGTACAGATAATCCAACAAGAGTCCCCATTTCTTTGAGCTTAACAAGGACGCTGGAGTAGGTAGGAGGAAACCTGGCAGAGTCCCCTTATTTTTGGCCTAAAAGGACTGAGCACCGAGATGTCTTTTGAAGTTTTAAGCTAAGAGGTTTCCAGTGCAATACAGTATATACAAGTGAAGTTTTTACCTCAGTGTTGCAATGGACTGCAAACTATACTTATTACACCACTACACCTCCTCTCAAGCCTGCCAGGGCCTCCATTTATGTATGTGGCTTACAGCTTAAAGTCAGTAGTTGGACTACTATATGAACTGTTACTATCATGTTTTATACCGGTCGTAAATGCACTACCCAAACTACAAGAAAGCGGTATGTTTGTTTTTTAAACCAGCTTTTAATTTTCTTAGTTTTATTTATTGTAGATGCAACTGCTTTTGTTGTGTTGGGGGGCTTGGGGTTATTGCACTTAACTTTGCAGTTTGACTAAATGAAACAGTTGAACTTGTGTTATTGAAAACGGTATTCAGAAAACTTAGCTAAAAAACAGTGATACCAGGTTGTTTAGAGTTTTTATTTGACATAAAGGGTAAAAAGCTATATTTATTAGTAAAAAACTTGAAATTTTTTTTTTTTCTTTTAAATATTGTTTACCTCAACTCAATGCTAATGAGTAAAATGAAGTGTATTTAATGATGTCTGAAAACAACCATCGAGATTTATGGAAGACAGTAAAGAGCACCTCTCTGCAGACAGTAAAATTTCACCTTCTAAAGAATATACTTTGAATTAGTTTTATGAACTATGTATTAAGACTCTGATACTATTACTTGCCAGTTTTACATTATGGCACTGTCTTTGGAAAAAAAAATTTCCTTAATTCCTAAATGTTATTAACTGTAGAAATTAGTTTTTCCCAAGTATTAAAATTTTTAAAACTTCCATGTAAATTTACTTTAAGTATCAGATTTTCTGTATGATTATGTGAAAAGTACAGTTACATGCAAAGCAGAAGAAAATTTTAAGAATTTCTTCATTTTGTTTAGATTTATCCAAAAATGACTTAAATAAGTTAAAATATATAGGTTTTAGTTAATGTATAATGACAGTAGGTTTTTTTTTCCTTTTTCTTTTTTCTTTTTTGCTTTTCACCTGAATGGAATGGAGACAGTATTTTGGAAAGTGTTTTGTTAAACTGGGTATTTAGTTTTATGGTGATAGGTTTACTTTTGCTTAGAACACTAAAATGTGCTATACATGCATTGAGCAGGTGGTTTTCTCTGTGAGTCTCCTTATAGCATGAGATTGTAGATGGTAGGGTAATAACTTTAAACAATATATCGAAGGTTTGGTTTATAATAATTTGGAGGAATTAAAATTTAGGAATTTCAAGGTTATTTGCTAACCAAAAATTAGGACTTTTTAAGGGAAATAATGAACTATTCTTTGTCTCTGTCAAAAGCTCTTGCTTTGATGTTTATTCTCTCAGCTGTTTATGGTTTAATTTCTAATGTGTCTAATTTGTGTAGGCGTCGACCAGAAGATTATGATATTCATAACAGCAGAAAGAAACCAAGGATTGACTATCCCCCTGAGTTTCATCAGAGACCAGGTTAATATTTTATAATCCTGCAGATATTTGACTTAGAATTATTTAAAAACATACATATACTTCTATCATACTCCTAAACTTTTAAAATTGAGAAACTTTAGGATGTGAGTACTAAGCCTTAGGAAATCTCATTAACAGTTCCTCCCTACTCCATCATAGTTGTCTAGTATATTCCAGTATAATTTGTTACCATAATCTATTATCTGAAATAACTAATCTGTAATTATTGCAAAAATGGAAACTTACCTGCACATGTATATAAAAATAAAGTCAGGGAAAGCTAATGACCTATTCTCTTAGCTTTTTATTCCCTGTGGTACAGCAATTTATATGGCATTTAGGTGTAACAGAAACTGAAATTATGTCATATGTTTTTAACTAGAATAATTTAATTTCATGTTTTTTGAGAGGAATAGAGGCACATTTGGTTTGTAATCTAAAGGCAGCTTTTCACTTAGTCTGTGCCTCATTGGCAAACTGTGTTCAAGGAAAGACACATATTTAAAACATAGTCAGTGGGACACTTAAAATACTTAGACAGTTTGGAAATAGGTGTTAGTAAACACTAATAGCACTGTTAAACAAGTGGCTTGATAGATCTCATTCTTTCTTAAACTGGGAGACTTCTTGAAAGTGAAATTAATTTTTCCCCAGAAATACGGGTGCTTAGGTGTTTTTATATTTTAATTTACTGGGTCCTGACGAAGAGAAGGAGAAGAAAGAATATTTCTCTTTATCTCCATGGTCCTTCATTTTTATAATTTTGTTTTCCTCTCATTTGCATTTTTAAAAACTATGGTTGACTTAGTAAGGCCTGTATGTACATACTCAAGATGGAACATAAATATTTGTTTTAAGAAAGTCCTATTACAGTGTTTCTTAAATATTTCTTTGCCCTTATTCCTGCTTTGGTGCAGAATGAAGAAATGTTCTATCTAGACAGATTTGGGGTATGAAGATTCATACCAAAGCCTCTCTAACAGTAACAGTTCATAATTCTGTGGTATGAAGTTATTTAGGTGCTTTCCATGTTATTGTGTAAACCGAGAAGAAAATTTGAAAATGGAGTAATACCGTAGCAGCACTTAAGGTACATATTTCATGGAAAAAACTGAATTGAGTGGTAAGGAAGGTTTAATTATAATGCCGTCATAAAAATTTATATATATCATATACTAAAATGCTTGCTGTTTGAACAGGGTATTTAAAGGATCCACGATACCAGGAAGTAGACAGGTAAGTTGGGCTCACTCTTGTTTAGTTTTGAATTACGTTCTTGGAACTAGTTTATGAATTACCTGAATTTAGTTTCACAAATCTTATTCCCAACAGACGATTTTCAGGAGTTCGTCGAGATGTGTTTTTAAATGGGGTAAGCATTTCATTTTATAGAATTCACATAGATAAAATCAGGATCTGATTTATTTTTGTAGTTCTGGGGTGATTTGTATTTAATATTGACATTATCATCTTTCATTTTAGTCCTACAATGATTATGTGAGGGAATTTCATAACATGGGACCACCACCACCTTGGCAAGGAATGGTTTGTATCCTGTTTTTGCAAGTTATTTAACTTCATTTGCAGCTCCTAATATTATGGGTACTTACTTGGCCTATGATTAGTACAGTTATTTGTTAACTTAAAATACATATGTAAAATTAATAAGGAGGTGTTGATATGTTATTAATAGTACAAGCTTAACTAGTAAGTATAATAGCTTATTGTAGTGGTTACTACAGACTACTTGGATTCAGTTATTTTCCCTTGTTTTTCCAACTCTGTGACCTTGGACAGGTTCATCATTTGCAGAACATAATGGTCATTAATTTATTCTGTCTTATTATTATAAAGCAAATATTTAGTGCTACCCTGTGCAAAGCACTGGGCTTACTTTATGTATACAGTGGTGAGAGAAAATGTGCATTTTGCTTATTCTTGTGTGTTTACAATTTAATGGAGTAGTATCAAACTTATCGGGATTATTAAGAAGATAAATTAACAAAATGCATATAAAGGTTAGTACAGTGCCCACTAAGGAGCTCTGGTTGGCATGGTGCCTAAGGCATTTGACTGCTAACCAGAAGGTTGGCAGTACAAACCCGCCAGCCATTCTGTGGGAGAAAGATGGGGCAATCTACTTCCAGAAAGATTTGTTGTTGTTGTTGTTG
>NW_006921685.1:4120658-4129178 GCF_000298275.1 Orycteropus afer afer
AGGTTGGGCAATCCTACTTCCGTAGTGATACTGCCTCGAAAACCCAAGGAGGGGTCGCTATGAGTCGGGGCCGACTCGACGGCAAAACAACAACATGTGCTTTTTCTGTTAGTGTTTAAATAATACGGGTAGAACAGTGTGAATATGTTAAATCTTAGTTTATTATACACAGTTTACTTTTAGCAGTCATAGAAGGGTATTTTGATTTTAAAGTCATTAAAGTGAATGGCTTATTCAGATTAAATTATTGTTTAAGAGTGTTCTGGGTGGGGAGATTCTGAGATTGTTCATTTACAAGAATATATGGTAGATTCTTACGGAAGTGGTTCTCTTTTTTTTTTTTTTTTTTTAAAGCCCCCTTACCCAGGAATGGAACAGCCTCCACATCATCCGTACTATCAGCATCATGCTCCACCTCCTCAAGCCCATCCCCCTTACTCAGGACACCATCCAGTACCACATGAAGCAAGATACAGAGATAAACGAGTAGTAAGTGCATGAGAAAGCAAAGGTGTGAGGGAACTACTTAGAATTCTCTAGGTAATTTAAATGTGGGAAATAACATTATGGTGAGTGGTGGACCATGTTATATTCTTACAGTGGAATGTTTTAGAGTAATTACAACTTTTTCTTAGTTAAACTGACTGATAATGCCCCTTTGGATTATAGATAGACTATATTCCTTTTACTGATAAAATCACAGACCTCATGATTAAGGTTAGGTAACTGTTATATATAACCCTTAGGTAATGTCATAGGTATGTAATACCTAGTATATTTTCTTATTATACTTAAATTTTCTATTATAACTATAATTTATTGGTAATGCCAGTTTCTAAGCATTTTACATAGTCTTTCTGTTAACTTTCATAGCATAGGTGGTTCATGTTTAGTTAACAGATTGACCCAATCTTATTTATGCATTTATTTGTATTTTTTACAAAATTGTATTCAAATTGGTAAACAAGTGAATTGTTTCACCTCTCCTATACCTCTGATTCTTAAAATGATGCTGGAAAATGACAAATGATGTTAAGAAATGCAACAGCCTCTGGTTTGTGGCTTCTTGGTGTTCATTATACTAGTGGGACTGAGATTGTTTATTAAATAACTTTTTTAAAAAAACAGTACTTTTGTTTTAAAAAGTTGAACCTGTCTCCTAGTACTTGCTGGAAGTCTAAACCATATGCATACATGTTAAATAACCTTAAAAAGGTAGTTTGATTTTTAAACAAAACCAAGCCCACTGCCATCTAGTCAGTTCTGACTCATAGTGACCCTATAGGATAGAGTAGAACTGCCCCCCGTGGGACTTCCAAAGTGGTAAATCTTTACAGAACACACTACCTCATCTTTCTTCTGTATAGTGGCTAGAGTGGGATATAAAAGTTGGAAATCTTCTTTGTTCTCTCTTTTGAGTTTTGTGAGCCAAATAGACATCCCTAAACATCCTTTTATGTTCTTGCTAAGGTGTTGAAGAGCATACGTGTTTGAGCGGGTTTGTTAGAGCAGTAATTTCCTAGCTTATTTTTTAAATACTTTTAGGTATTTTCATTTATTTCCTTATCTTCATAAATAAATTGATGCTTCAAAATTAAATCACACAAGGATGCTTAACATTCAGTGAAACAATTTGAGGATCCTAAGTGATATGAAGGAGCTCTGGTAGCATAGTGCACTTGACTACTAACCAGGAGGTTGGAGGTTCAAACCCACCAGCCACTCCACAGAAGGAAGAGGAGGAGGCGTTCTATATCTGTAAGATTTACCACCTTAGAAACGCAACGGGTGTTGCTATGAGTTGGAATCAACTTGATGGCAGTGAGAAAATGGAGTTCCTGGGTGGTGCAGATAGTTTATGTGTTTGACTGCTAACCAGAAGGATGGTGGTTCAAGGAGTACACCCAGAGGCTCCTAGGAAGAAAGACCTTATGATACCCTTCTGTTGGCAACTTTGTAGAGCAAAGTTTTACTCTAACACATGGGGTCTTACTGAGCCAGAAATGGTTTATTTGATGGTAATGCATGTGTGTCAGAGTGAGGCTGTGCTGCATAGTGTTTTCAGTGGCTAACTGTTTTGGAAGTGTATCTCCAGGCCTTTCTTCTGAACTAAAGAAAAATAAGTAGTTTTTTCCAGTTAGTTACATAAGAAGAAACATACAGTTTATATACAATGAAATCTCAGTTGACTTT
This sequence comes from Orycteropus afer afer, assembly GCF_000298275.1. NCBI lineage: Eukaryota > Metazoa > Chordata > Mammalia > Tubulidentata > Orycteropodidae > Orycteropus > Orycteropus afer. The sequence continues at coordinate 4,122,852 of NW_006921685.1, forward strand.
GATGGTTGTCATGTTTTTAAAAACCATCTTTTATGAATGATTATATAATTTTCATATAGGAATTAATTCCAGGGGTCTTTTAAAAAAGATACTTGTCCTTTTTAACAAAGTTTATTATTTCGTGGACCTTATTCAGTAATATTTTGATTAGTGTATATATTCTATGCTTATATAAAATCCACATACTGTGTATTAAAGAAAGCACACTGCCAGCCATCAAATTGATTCCAACTAGTGACTCCCATAGGGTTTCCAAGGCTGTAAATCTTTATGGAAGCAGACTGCCTCATTTTTGTCCTGAAGCAGCCCTTTTGATTAACAGCCCAGTGCCTTACTTAGCCACAGCGTCACCAGAGCTCCACATACTTTATATAGTAGTGTGTAATTGTGTTTTGGAGCCTTACTTCTGTGCATTTATTCCAGCTGACTTGAAAAGGGAACAAGTTCAGTAAGTGAAGAGAACTGAGCTGAGAACTAAGGGTGAAAAGCTTAAACTAGAGCAGGGGTCAAACTTAGAAGTAGCCATGGTTCCAGCTTTCCCTTGCACTCATGTACACAGTTACTCAAATTACACTTCCTGTCTTCCTTAGTCTTTTGTGTATTGGCACTGTTAGAATAGACTTGACATTTTTAATGAACGTACATATTTTCTTCCGTTTCCATCAAATTGCCTAAATCATTAGCAGTAGTTTAATTTGAAAGAAAATCTGGACCATAAAAATTCTTAATTTCACCTTTAGAGGGCAGAGTTGGTTCACGTTACTTGTAGAACTGAAGGAAGGAAAAAGTTGGGTTACCCTGTTGCAGAAAAGTGTTAATGCATTAACCTTGTTAACAGGATTGCGTGAAAAAGTCATTAAAGTTAAATAGAAAAACCTCAATTGAGGTGATTTTAAATGAAATTTCAAACAGTCCTCTGTTGTAGGTACTTGATTACTGAGACATCAAAATCTTTTTTCTAAGTATCAAAATTACAATCTGTGAATTAATAACTGCGGTTCTTTACGTTTTCTTTCTACCAAATAATAACTATGATATAAGGACTCAAATTCCATTTGAAATTTTTGACATGCCTAACCTAACTCTTCCCTTTTCTAGCATGATTATGATATGAGGGTGGATGATTTCCTGCGTCGCACACAAGCGGTTGTCAGTGGACGGAGAAGTAGACCCCGTGAAAGAGATCGAGAACGAGAGCGAGACCGCCCCAGAGATAACAGAAGAGACAGAGAGCGAGATAGAGGACGAGACAGAGAAAGAGAAAGAGAGCGATTATGTGATCGGGACAGAGACCGAGGGGAGAGAGGTCGATATCGAAGATAATGTGCTTTTTGGAAGCAATGATTGTTTAAAGATAAAAAAAAAAATCTTGTATTTTTTTTTTTTTTTGGTGTGTGTTTACAAGTAGTAAATTTATTTTCAGCTGTCTACTTAAAGTTCATTGTGTAGAAGGATTTATTATGACCCTCTTTGTTCCAAGCATGCAGTGTAATAAGAACTGGAAAAACTCAAATCCGCCAAAAATGCACAATTGACAATTGAGTTGACACTTACTGGAGCAGAATGGAACAGTCCAAGAATGTAGATATTTGATTCGTTCTTCATAAATGTTCATCTACTTATAGTGTGTTCATCCTAGGGTTATTGTTTTCTTTTTTTTTTTTTTTTTGGATCTTGATTGATAACTGCCATGACATTTTGCTTTGATGTGTTTCTACATGTAGTTGCACACGGTTCAGTAAAATAATGCTGCTATCAAGTATGCAAATATTGAAGTATGATGGTTTGACTGTATGGCAGTGTTGTAGCAGCCTCTTGGTTTCTCCCTTCTTTTTCCCCTTTTTTAAACTTACAACGTCACACTTTATTTTTCTTCAGTCTTCAATGATGAGAGCAATATTACGAAGACATTGCTATCTAATTTTTAACCTTTTTGAAAAATAAAAAATTCTTATGTTCGGTAGCATGGTTGATGCTATTGTTTAGCCTTCCCTTCCAAACTGTATACATTGGCTTGGAATGTTCACAACTTGCGTGTGTGGCAGCGGAAGATTCTCATATTCTACATTGCTACTGTTTTGTATAAAATAAATTGGTAAAGATTGACACTCTTGTGTTGGTTTTTGTCTGGTTGCAAGTTTATTATGTATTAGTAGATAACATTTTTTGTGAAGAATTTTCAAAATCCCCTTTGCCTTTTTTCCTAAAGCAGCCTAAGCCAATAATATTCAAAAGCTTATTTCTATTTTTAATGTAAGAATTAATGATATGCAATTGAATTATGTTGGTATTTTGCGTAAGTTTTTGTTTCATAATACTGGTTCACAGAAATTTAAGTTCTCTGGCTATTTTCATCTTCTTTAAGTGAAATACATTGTGGATATTTTCTATTTTGCTTTTTAAATAGACTTTAAAAACCTTGTTTTCTATATTATTAAGTTTACTCTCTGGTGATTAAGTTTTTGTGTCACCTTGACTGGGCCTGGTTGAGTGGCTGGGTAGCTGGTGGTAGTAATTCCCCATGATGATACTGCCATTCAGCTCCATGGTGGGATCTACCACAAGCAGCTGAGTAGCTGCTTTAGGGATGTGGCCTCCTTCCGTATATAAGGAGAAGCCTTGGGGATAGTCTCTAGCTTATGCTATGCTTGGACCCTGCATGTAGCTGTGTCATTGTTCAGCTGCTTGTCATGCTCTGCTGACCTTGGGACTTACGATGGACTTAATTTAATGGCCTGCTGTGTGGTTTGATAACATCGGGACTGTGCCTTTTTACTTGCCAACCTTGGGCTTGTCAGCCTTAGCAGCCAGCAGCTATCTGAGTGAAGAAAAGCCCTCCAGCTCCAGTTGGCTGGGAGCAAGAGGCAGAGCTAAACCCCAAGGTTGAGGATCTTTCACCCAGCCCCTAGAGCCTGGCACTTTGAACTTGGACTTAAAACCTCCAAACTCTAAGAGAATAAACTCTTGTTTGTTAAGGCCGTTCCATTTGTGGTATATTCTTGTTAGAGCGGCACTAAGTAACCAGAACAGAATATGGTACCGAGAGAGTGGATGCTACTCTGATAGATACCTAAAATGTGGAAACAGGATTAGAGTGTGTCCTTCACCCAAGACCCTGGCAGAGAGACCCCGGCATGAGGCATGAGAGATGGCAGCAGCAGAGCCAAGAGACTGGCAGAAAGAGGCCAGCATGAGAGACAGCAAGAGTAGAGCCCAGAGACTGGCATTAAACAGCAACAGGCTTTCCAGCCCACGGAGGAGAAAGCAGGGTGCCATTGGGTAGCCAGCTTCCTGGCAGAGTGGGTTGCTTTTGGGCATTAATTGGCAGAAGCAAAGAGACCAAGGAAACGGAAAGCAAAGGTGCCTCAGCATCAAGGGTAGGACTGTGGCCTTTGGGGTTGTGGAACCACCCCAGCCCCCTAGGTTTCAAAGGGCCAGACCTTTACTAACTTGGTTCTGGAGTGTAGGGCTGCTCGTTCATATGAGCTCGTGGGATGGAGTCATCGCTGCTGCCCAAGAATGAGGGGGCAGGCTGCCATACCCAAGAGGGAGGGGAAGAGGGCCTGCCAAGCCATGAGAGTGAGGTCACCACTCGAACTAGGGGACTGTAGTCACCCAGTGAAGAGAGATGTTCAGATGCCGCCCAATGAAGATCTGTACACGTGCCAAGTTGACAAGGAGTGGAATTGTGGTTAAGTTTTTGTGTTAGCTTAGCTAGGCCTCGTTGAGTGGCTGGGCAGCTGGATGTAGTATTCCCCATGGTGAGACTGGTAATCAACTCCATGGTGGGCTCTGCTGTGAACAGCTGAGTAGCTGCCTTTGGGTATGTGCTCTGCTTCCCATATATAAGAAACAGCTTTGAGAATGGTCTCTAGCTTATGGGATGCTTGAACCCTGCATGTAGCCGTGTTGTTCAGCAACCTGCCATGCTCTGCCAACCTTGGGACTTTCGATGGATTTAAATTAAAAGCCTGCCTTGTGGTTTGGTAACATCAGGACTGTGCCTTTTTACTTCTCAACCTTGGGGTGGTTCGTCTCAGCAGCCAGCAGCTCTCTCAGTAAAGAAAAGCCTCTAGCTTCAGTGGGGTGGGAACAGGAGGCAGAGGTGAACCTCAAGGTTGAGGGGCTTTCACTGAGCCCCTAGAACCTGGCACTTTGAACTTGGACTTAAAGCCTCCAAATTTTAAGAAAATAAAACTTAAGCCCATCCCATTTGTGGTATATTCCTGTCAGTGGTACTAGGTAACCAGAACACAATCGTTTCTGATAATTTATCCAAGTTAATACAGAGGTGCTTTTCATTTTCTTAAACTTAAGCGTATCTTAAGATTAACAAGGAATCACTAAAAATGTTATTTTAACAAATATAACCTGTTACAGGTATATAGTAGACCTGACAAGGGACGAGGTTGTGGTGACTTCTTGCTACCTGGTGGGAGCAAGTTAGTTGCACCTGTGGGCTGGGACCATGGTTGCAGGGACATCAAGCTCAATTGGCATAAATAACATAGTACACAAAAACATTGTTCCACATCTTTCTTTGGTGAGTAGCGACTGGGATCTTAAAAGCTTGCAAGGAGCCATCTAGATAAAATGATGGTTCTCTCCTCGGCCAGAGCAAAAACAATGAAGAAAATCAAAAACACATGAGAACAGTCCAAGGGACTGGTGTACACCATATGATTCTCAGCCTATATGACCATGAGACTAGAACTAGATGGTCCCCGGATACCACTGTCAACCACTTGGGGATCTGTGTAGGAGATCCTGGATAGAATGGGAGAACGATGTGGAACACAACTCAAAATCATCCTCCCCCCCAAAAAAAAAAGTTTTGCTGGTGGTGAAACCCCTGAGACTTTTGGCCCCTAGCTGCCCTTCAGGTCTGGAATTGAACTCACTCCTGTGGCTTCCAGCCAAATAATAGGCATATGGGCTGAACATTTACATTGGGTAGATAGACACCTTGGAGAAATCAATCATGGGAGATCAGAAGGGCAAGTGTGTGCACAGGGAGACAGCTGGGGCAGGGGGCAAGAGTGCATGGGAGGGAAGGACACAGGGAAGAGGTCTCTATGGGGAGGAAGTTGGAAGAGAGATGTTAAATTGTGGGAAATTGCAAATTGCAGTCAATGTCATGAGGCAAAATGTGTATGAACTGCTCTATGGAAAATGAACTTCCACCCAAATCACAATAAAAAATAAAAAATATAACCTGTTACATAAAACTGGTAGCTAATAATATTTTCCTGAAATAATAGCAATAGTAATGTCATATTTCACACTTAGTACAGAATAAGGACTTTTTATAGTTCAGTACTGACTGACTTCTTCCATCCTCTCGTAACATCCTGTTGTTGTTATGTGTGTCGAGTTGGACCCGACTCATAGCGACCCCTCCTTGGGTTTCCCAGGCAGTATCGCTACGGAAGTAGATTGCCCCATCTTCCTTCTGAGGAGTGGCTGGTGGGTTTGAACCGCCAACCTTCTGGTTAGCAGTCAAGTGCCTTAGGCACTACGCTACCAGAGCTCCCCCTCATAACATCCTAATCATCCCTAATCATCCCAATATAGCAGTGGGATCTGAGGCACAAAGTCTAGGAACTTGGCCAATAGTGCAAAGACTGTAATTGATTCAGCCAGGACTCAACCCAGGATGTCTTAACAGTTCTAACCACTCTACTATATGTACCATCCTGTTCATTGAGTCAGAATTAGTAAGATACCTCAAAACTAATCAGGAAGTATCTGGAGAAATGAGAGACAATCATCTTTGTCCATAATTATGGAAAAAATATGAGCTTCAGTGTCTGTCCTAGAGTTAAAAATGAAAATCCAAATTTCATTTAATAAAATGATTTTACTCAATTTGCTTTTTCCTAAAAAGCCACCTTTTTTGGCGGGGTGGGGAAATGAAATATATATTAAACGTTAGGGGCCATTGACTCAGTTCCAGCTCATAGTGACCCTCTAGACAATGGAACAAAACTACCCAGCCTTATGACATTCTCAATTGTTGCCATGCTTGAGCCCTTTTTTGGAGCCACTGTGTTAATCTGTCTTGGTTGAGGGTGTTCCTTTCTCGCTGACCCTATCTTTTACAAAGCATGGTATTCTCTAGGGACTGGTTCCTTATGACAATATGATCAGAGTACATGAGACAAAGTCTGGCTATTCTCATTTCTAAGGAGCATTCTAGCTATATTTCTTCCAAGACATTTATTCATTCTTCTGGCAGCCCATGATATTTTCAGTATTCTTTAACAACACCACAATTCAAATGCATCAGTTCTGCAGTGTTCCAATATTACATTATCCATCTTTCAC
>NW_006921685.1:4132658-4138835 GCF_000298275.1 Orycteropus afer afer
TGGAGGTCTTGAAAGCTTTACCTTATCCATGGGAGTAAGGCTGGGTTTACTCAGATGATGTAGCTCTTTCCCAGTCCTATTTTAAGAGCCTTCTAAACTAACCAGACTATTCATAAATTTGCACAGTAATGTATCAACAAGTGTCTCTTTGCTATTCATAAGGTTTTCCCTGGCTAATTCTTTGAGAAGTGGATGGCCTGTTCCTTCTTCCTAGTCTGTCTCAGTCTGTAAGCTGGGCTATTACCCATGCACCATGTGCCTCCCGCTGGGTTTGAAACACCAGAGGCTCAGCCTCAAAACTCACATCAACACGTCACCATGGTAGGACAAACCAACAGACAAGTTTGTCTCCCTGTTGGAAACCTTTTGTACCACCCTTACCTGGGTCCCTGCGGCTGACATCTCCTCTATTTGGATTCCTGGGCGTTTTAATCCCCTCTCTCCCACTCTCCCGCCCTGCTGCTTTGGGTTTGCCTGAGTTCCCTCTCCTCACCTGGATCCCTGTGGCTGACTGCTCCTCTTTCCAGGCTCCTGGGCCTTTTTAACCCCTTTTCTCCCACTCTCCTGCCTTGCTGCTTTGGGCATGCCTGAGTTCCCTTTCCTCACCTGGATCCCTGTGGCTGGCTTGGGTTAGGCACACCTTAAGTCTTCAAAGTGACATCTTTGCACTTGAACATTTTAAAGAGGTCTTTTGCCCATTGCAATATATCCTCTCTGTCTTCTTGATTGCTGCTTCCATATGTGTTGATTTTGGATCCAAGTAAAATGACATCCCTGACTTCAGTCTTTTCTCCACTTACCGTAATGTTGCTTATTGTTCCAGTTGTGAGGATTTTTTTTTTTTTTTTGTAATCTACAGTGAGATGTAATCTACATTGAAGTCTACAGTGTTTGATCCTCATCAGTAAGTCCTTCAAAGTTCTCTTCAATTTCAGCAAGCAAGGTTGTGTCATCTGCATATCATATGTTGTTAATCTTCCTCCAGTCTTGATGCCATGCTCTTCATATACTCTAGCTTCTGGGATTATTTGCTCATCATACAGATTGAGTAAGTATGGTGAAAGGATACAATCTTGACACACACCTTTCTTAATAGTAAGCCATGCCATATCCCCTTGTTCTGTTCAAACAACTTCCTCTTGATATATGTATAGGTTCCTTGGTGTTCTGGAATTTGCATTCTACCACCACAGTGGTAACCACAGTGTTACCTGTAACATGTTATGTGATCCATACAGTTGAGTGCTTTTGCATAGTCAGTAAAACACAGGTAAACATTTTTCTTTTATTTGCTTTTACACAAGATCCATCTGACATTAGCAATAATGTCTCTTGTTCCATGTCCTCTTCTGAATCCAGCTTGAAATTCTGGCAGTTCCCTGCTGGTATAATGCTGTGAACATTTTTGAATTATCTTCAGCAAAATTTTATTTGCACGTGATATTAACAATACTGTTCAATAGTTTTCACTTCTGTTAGATCACCTTTCTTAGGAATGGGCACAAATATGGATCTCTTCCAATCAGTTGGCCTGGTAGCTGTCTTCTTTAGAAGGGACTGAAACTTGCTCTTGGGCATAGAATAGCTAAAGCAAATGTAAGAAATGATGGCATAAAAGAGCCGAACAGAAGATTTCAAAGGGCAGCTCAAGAAGACAACATAAAGTATTATAATGAAATGTATTAAGATCTGAAGTTAGAAACCAAAAGGTAAGAACCTGCTCAGCATTTCTCAAACTGAAAGAACTGAAGAAAAAATTCAAGTCTCGAGTGACAATATTGAAGGATTCTATGGGCAAAATATTGAATGGTGCAGAAAGCATCAAAAGAAGGTGGAATAGACAGTCACTGTACCAAAAATGATGGATTGATGTTCAACCATTTCAGGAGGTAGCATATGATTAAGTACCAATGATATTGAAGAAGTCCAAGCTGCATTGAAGGAACTGGCAAAAAAACAAGACTCCAGGAATTGATTCAAAACCCTTTGAGATGTTTCAGCAAATGGATGCCGTCATGCAGAAGCTCATTTATAGACCAATAGATGTTTTAAGTGGTGTTAAGTTTTACTCAGGTTTTTAAACAATTATTTAAAAGATGCAAGATAACTTTTTTTCTTGCACGTTGGTGTCAATATAATACTGATTTGTATGAGGTGGATTTTTGATTGGATATTTGGAGACATTTTTCAGCCTTTTTCACTGAGAGGCATGGTTTCTTCTATGTACTCTAAAATTCTATAATTCTAAAAATATAGCGCCAACGTTTCAGGGGAAAAAGTTAAGTTGTTAGGAGTTCAGAAAATCAGGCATTTTATTGGCTGTAGTAAAATTTCAAGGCAGTGAAAATGAACTCAGCCATTTAATTATACTCTTCTTATTTTGCTTTCTTTTATGATGACTTTATTCTCAGGAATACTGTAAATGTTCTGAAATGACCATCTCTAGGCTTCCATTATTCATACAGCTCTCAGTATCAAAAGGAAAGAGACCATTTCTCTCCCCAGTGCCCCTATGAGTTCCTCAAAGTGACTGAATAGCCATGGTAGATTTATGGCACCAATTTGTGTTGAAGGGAATGATATTGTCTGACTAGCCAGCTTGTGAGCCAAAAGGGACAGGAGCTCTTAAGGTCACCTCCATTGGAATTACATTAGTAGGGAAAGTTTCCAAATGATAAGGACAGACAATGCATGTCCCTTCCTCCTGTGATCTCATATAAAACTAACACCAAATGTCTGACTTGATGTTATTTGCAGTCAAGTTGGCTTTGACTCATAGTGACCCTCTGTACAACAGAACAAAACACTGGCCAGTAGTGTGTCATCCTCACAATTCTTGCTATACCTGACTCCATCATGGCAGCCACTATGTCAATCCATCTTGTTGACAATCTTTGCCTTTTTTGGCTGACCCAAAAATGGGAATGGTCCCTTCTAACAACATGACCAAAGTAGACGAGATGAAGTCTGGCCACTCTCGTTTCCAAGGAGCATTCCAGCTGGACTCTTCCAGGACAGATTTGTTTTGTTCTTCTGGCAGTCTGTGGTACTTTCAGTATTCTTTGCCAACAGCAAAACTCAAAAGCATCAACTCTTCTTGGTCTTCCTTAGTCGTTGTCCAGGTATTACATGCATAATATTAAAACAAACAAACAAACAAATTCACTGCCATTGAGTCGATTCTGACTCATAGTGACCCCCATTGGGTTTCTGATGTGGTAAACCTTTATGGAAGTAAATTGCTTGGTCTTCCTTCTGCACAGTGGCTGGTGGGTTTGAACTGTCAACCATCTAGTTAGCAGTCAAATGTCTTAGGCACTGTACCACCAGAGCTCCTTTACATGTCTATAAGGCTATTGAAAATATGGCTTGGGTTAGGTGTACCTTAGTTTTCAAAGAGACATCTTTGCTCTTCAACATTTTAAAGAGGTCTTTTGCAACAGATTTGCCCAGTGCTATGCAATGTCTCATTTCTTGATTGCTGCTTCCATTAGTGTTGACTGTGGATCCAAGTAACATAAAATCTTTGATAACTTCAATATTTGGTCATAGTTGTAGCTTTCTTCCTGAAGTAAGATTTGATGTTGGTTGTGGTGGTTGTTTGTGTGTCAACTTGGCTGGGCCTGGTTAAGTGGGTGAGAAGCTGGTGGTAGTAATTCCCCATGATAAGACTGGCAATCAACTTCATGGTGGGATCTACCACAAGCAGCTGAGTAACTGCTTTGGGTATGTGGTCTGCTTCCTGTATATAAGAAGCAGCTTTGGGAATGGTAGCTAGCTTATGGCACACTTGGACCCTGCATGTAGCTGTGTCATTGTTCAGCAGCCTGCCATGTTCTGCTGACCTGGGGACTTACAATGGACTTGAATTAATGGCCTGTTGTGTGATTTGGTAACATCAGAACTGTGCCTTTTTACTTGTCAACCTTGGGCTTGGCAGCTTCAGCATCCAGCAGCTGTCTGAGTGAAGAAATACCTCTAGCTTCAGTGGGCTGGGACTGGAGGCAGAGCTGAAACCCAAGGCTGAGGGGCTTTCACCCAGCCCCTAGAGCCCAGCACTTTGAACTTGGACTTAAAGCCTCCAAACTGTTAGTTAGAGAATAAACTCCTGTTTTTTAAAGTCATTCCATTTGTGGTATATTTCTGCCAGAGCAGCACCAGGTAACCACAACAGAATTTGGTACCGACAGAGTGGGGTGCTGCTCTGACAGATACCTAAAATGTGGAAACAGGAGTGGAGTGCATCCTTAACCCAAGACCCTGGCAGAGCGACCCTTGCATATGGCATGAGAGTCAGCAGGAGCACAGCCCAGAGACCGTCATTAAACAGCAACCGGCTTACCAGCACATGGAAGAGAAAGCCTGGTGCCATTGGATAGGTGCCTTCTTGGCGGAGTGGGTTGTCTTCAGGTGTTAATTGGTAAATAGGTCAGCTTGAAATGGAGTAGCATGTTGGCCAAGTGCTTTTGGGGCAGGAAGATTTCCAGGGAATGGGTTGCCTTTGGCATTAATCAGCAGAAGTGGAAAGACCAAGGAAATGGAAGCAGAACTGCCTCAGCCTTAAGGTAGGACCATGGCCTTTGGGGGTGGAATGACCACAGCCCCCTAGATTTCAAAGAGCCAGGCCTTCACCATCTTGGTTCTGGATGTGGGTCTGCTTATCCATGTGAGCCAGTGGGATGGAGCCATAGCCACTGCCCAAGAATGAGGGGCACGGGGCTGCCATGCCCAAGAGGGAGAAGAACAGGGCCCACCAGGCCAAGGGGGTGAGGTCACCACTCAGGAACTAGGGGACTGGAGCCACCCAGTGGAGGAGACCTGTACAGATACCACCCATTGAAGATCTGTACAGGTGCCAAATTGACAAGGGGTGGAATTGTGGTGGTCATGTTTGTGTGTCAACTTGGCTGGGCCTGGTTGAGTGGCTGGGCAGCTAGTGGTAGTTATTCCCCATGATGAGACTGGCAGTCATCTCCATGGTGGGATCTACCACAAGCAGCTGAGTAGCTGCTTTGAGTATGTGGTCTACTTCCTGTATATAAGAAGCAGCTTTGGGAATGGTAGCTAGCTCATGGCACACTTGGACCCTGCATATAGTCGTGTCATTGTTCAGCAGCCTGCCATGCTCTGCTGACCTTGGGACTTACAGTGGACTTAAATTAAAGGCCTGCCGTGTGATTTGGTAATATCGGGACTGTGCCTTTTTACTTGTCAACTTTGGGCTTGGCAGCCTCAGCAGCCAACAGCTGTCTGGGTGAAGAAACACCTCTAGCTCTAGTGGGCCAGGAGCTGGAGGCAGAGCTGAAGCCCAAGGCTGAGGGGCTTTCACCCAGTCCCTAGAGCCTCGCACTTTGAACTTGGACTTAAAGCCTCCAAACTGTTAGAAAATAAACTCCTGTTTGTTAAGGCCTTTCCATTTGTGGTATATTCTTGTCAGAGTACCAGTAGGTAACCGGAACACTGGTTATCTTTTTTCCATCCTGCAGTAGAATGTCTTTGTCATTCTTCCAAAGTGCTTATAAATCCTACTTTATCAAACTTTTAATAATGATGGGATCTTGGGCATGTCAGGTGTAGGAAGCAGAAATAGAAACATAAGTTTTCGCCAGCAGTTTAGTGGCCATGCTCAGCCCCCTAATCAAAGGTAAAGGTAGCTTACATACATGAATTAGTTCATCCTGATATATGGAAAATTGTTTGATTTGCTAGAAAACATCCTTATTGTGTCCCATATTAAAAGTTGTGGCACATGGAACACTTGGGAAAACTGTAGACCTGAAGTTCTTTAGAGAAGAAACAGAAATCTCAAATAATTCATAGCATTCTATCTTGTTATATCAGTCATTTTCATTACTAAGTTTTTTGACTCTCCTACTTTTTTCCTTAAATCGTCCACTTCGTGTTGCCGTTTTATTTCGTTCCCTGTGTCTTAAACTTGTCTGTGGTATTTGTAAGACCTTTTCAATTCTACTAAAGATATTCAAGGTATAAACAACAACAACAAAAAAAACCAGACTCATTGTTGTCAAGTCAATTCCAACTCACAGAGACACTGTTGTTATGTGCCATCGAGTAGGACCCGACTCATAGCGACCCCTCCTTTGGTTTCCGAGGCAGTATCACTACGGAAGTAGATTGCCCCATCTTCCTTCCGAGGAGTGGCTGGTGGGTTTGAAC
>NW_006921685.1:4139550-4140105 GCF_000298275.1 Orycteropus afer afer
TTTTTTTTTTTTTTTTAACTTTTGAATTTTCTTGATTATTTCAATGTATATCAAATATTTCAGGTATACAAACTTCCTTTTTGGGATTTTGGATAAGGATAAATTCCCATCAATGTCATTTCTGATTTCAATATCACAAACCGTGTTGTAGAGAAATTCAGGGAAGATCTCGGGCTCTTCTTATATTTCAACAGACATTTTTAGAAATATGTATTTCCTTTCTGATAGCAGTTGTCTGTCATCACTGTCATGATCACACAGGTTGAGTGAGATTATTTAAGAACACACCACAGAAGACTCTTGCTTGGTAGAATAGGACAGGAGTTCTTGTAATTATATGAGGAAATTTTTTGTACTAGATATTGACAAAAAAACCTCTCAATATAGTCAAAGTTTTACAAAAACAAATAGGGAAATTCTTTGGGTAGAGCCCAAAGATCTGAATAAAACAGAGGGTGTAGGATCAATAGGGACAAACAAACCTTGATTTTAAAAAGTTCAACTCACCAAGAAGTCACAGGAGGATATGTTTGGCAAATGAACTCATATGACCCC
>NW_006921685.1:4140646-4143121 GCF_000298275.1 Orycteropus afer afer
TTTTTTTTTTTTTTTTGCAGCAACATGTAAAAAAATTGGCATAGCCCACTTATGAAAATACCTTGTGGTGGGAGGGTGTGGTTTGTGAACAAATGTAGAATGTACATTTTATTTCCATAAAAATGTAGTAATAAATGTCACTAAATTGTGCCTGTAGAAATTGTTGAATTGGTGTATGTTCTGTGTATATTCTCAACAACAAGAAAATAAATTATAAAAAAAGAAAGTAATACATTCCCTCTGAAAAAATTGTAAAACAAAAAGTATATAAAGTAAATGTTGTAGGTCCATTTTTTCATTCTAATCTGATTGCTAGAGGGAGCATGCTATCAATTTGATGTGTATTTCTTGTTGTTAGGCACTATTGAATCATCTCCAACTCATAATGACACTTGTTGTTGTTGTGTGCCATAATGACACTATGTAGAGCAAAATGAAACACTGCCCAGTCCTGTGCCATTTCCACAGTCCTTGCTATACTTAAGCTCATTGTTGTAGCCACTGTGTCAATCCATCTTGTTGAGGCCCTTCCCCTCTTTTGTTGAGACTCCACTTTACCAAGCATGGTATCCTTTTCCAGGGAATAGTCCCTTCTGACAATATGACCAAAGTAGGTGAGACAAATGTGGCCATTCTTGCTTCTAAGGAGCATTCCAGATGCACTTCCTCCAGGACCAATTTGTTAGTTCTTTTAGCAGTCCATGCTACTTGTAGCATTCTTCTCCAGCACCACAACTCAAAAGCATCGACTCTTCTTTGGTCTTCCTTATTAATCAGTCGTTGGAAAATACGGCCTTGGTGATAGAAATGTTGCTGCAGATCACATGATAGAAGTTTTACAAGACCAAAGACTTATTCATTGCAAATGCTTTTTCAACAATATAAACAGCAGCAAATAATATGATCTTAAAGAATAGATCTGGTGCATCAGTGCATCAAACACCAGTGACCAAAAACCAGATGAATTGTGGGATGACATCAGGAACATTACATGTGAAGAAGGCAAAAGGTCACTACAAAGACAGGAAAGGAAGAAAAAAACAAAATGTATGTCATAAGAGACTCCAAAACTTGCTATTGAATGGAGAGTATCTAAAGCAAGTGGAAGAAATGTTGAAATAAAAGAGCTGAACAGAAGATTTCAAAGACTGGCTCATGAAGACAGTCAATTATTATAATGAAATGTACAAAGACCTGGAGTTAGAATACCAAAAGGGAAGAACATACTTGGCATTTCTCAAGCTGAAAGAATTGAAGAAAAAAAAAATCAAGTCTCAAGTTGCAATATTGAAGGATTCTATGGGCAAAATATCGAACAATGCAGAAAGCATAAAAAGAAGATGGAAGGAATACACAGTCACTGTACAGAAAAGAAATGGTTGATGTTTAACTATTTCAGAGGTGGTGTGTGATCAAGAACTAATGGAACTGAAAGAAGAAATCAAAGATGTACTGAAAGAATTGGCAAAAAAATGTCTCCAGGAATTGATGGAATATCCATTGAAATGTTACAACAAATGGATGTAGTGCTGGAGGCACTCAGTTGTCTATAATAAATAATTTAGAAGACAGCTACTTGCTCAACTGTGTGGAAGAGATAAATATTTGTGCCCATTCCAAAGAAAGATGATCCAACAGACTATGGAAATTATTGAACAGTATTATTAATACTGTATTCAAGTAAAATTTTGCTGAAGATAATTAAAAAATAGTTGCAGAAGTATATTGACAGGAAACTTCCAGGAATGCAAGCTGAATTCAGAGAAGGACATGGAATAAGGGATATCATTGCTGATGTCAGATGGATCTTGGGTGAAATTAAAGAATACCAGAAAGATGTTTATTTGTGTTTTATTAACTATGCAGAGACATTTGATTGTGTGGATCATAACAAATTATGGATAACATTGAGAAGAATTGGAATTTCAGAACACTTAATTGTGCTCATGAGGAGCCAGGAGGCTGTTGTTCAAACAGAACAAGAGGATACTGTATGGCTTAAAATCAAGAAGGGAATGTGTCAGAGTTGCATCCTTCCACCATATTTATTCAATCTGTACGCTGAGCAAATAATCCAAGAAAGTGGATTATATGAGGAAGAATATGGCATCAAGATTGGAGGAAGACTCACTAACTACCTGCAAAATGCAGATGACACAACCTGGCTTGCTGAAAGTGCAGAAGACTTGAAGCACTTACTGAAATTAGACATCATATTTTAAATCTGCTACAAAAGTCCTCTTTAAAGTGTTAAGAACAAAGATGTCACTTTGAAGACTAAGATGGGCCGACCCCAAGCCATGGTATTTTCAATCGTCTCATATCCATGTGAAAGCTGGACAATGAATAAGGAACACAGAAGAAGAGTTGATGCCTTTGAATTGTGGTGTTGATGAAGAATACCAAAAATACCATGGAATGCCAGAAGAACTGAACAAATACGCCCTGGAAGATGTGCTCCTTGGAAGCCAGAAT
>NW_006921685.1:4150576-4153853 GCF_000298275.1 Orycteropus afer afer
GTTATATTTATGATGATAGTGGGTTTGGTCTGGTATCCTCATTTTCCAGTGGTTTTAACTGTATGAATTTTCTGCCCTATGTGGTTACCATTTTTCAGTAATGGGATAAATTTAACAGGATAGAAAATTTGAGAAATATTAAATGTAATAGAAATTTAAGGTTGATTATGTCAGGCTGATTTACTAAAATTAAATCATTTTATGGAGGACAGCTAAATCAATTGATATAACATGGTTTACAAAGACAGTGTTCTACATCCTTCTGTGGTGAATAGTGTCTGAGATCTTAAAATCTAGTAGTGACTGGCCATCTAAAGTGCAACTATTAATTTCTCCTCATTCAAAGCAAAGGAGAATGAAGAAAAAGAAAGACACATGGAAAGAGTGAGTCTGAAGATGAATGATCTATGTGGACTTCAACCACCTTGACCCTAAGACCAGAAGAACTTGATGGTGACCAGCTACCACTACTACCACTCTGGAGAAACATAGAAAACAAACCACAAAATTGTAAAAAATATGAGGGTTACTGGTCTGATAGAGACTGATAGAACCTCTGAGACTGTAGCCCTTAATCACTCTTTAAGTCTGGAACTGAACTCACTCCTATGGTTCAATTTTCAGTCAAGCAAGAGACAGACCTATAAAGTGAACAGTAATACTAGGATGGAACGCACTCATTATAATATTCAACCATGTAAGATGAAAAATGATAACTATTACCAAGGAATAAAGCTCAGAAGGCAGGAAAGGATAGCAAAGAATGATAAATGGAAATGGAAACACAAGAAGGAAATGGAAGAGTGTTGTTACATTGTGGTTATTGCAATCAGTGTCACAAAACAAAATATGGATGAATTGTTGAATGGAAAATCAATTGGCTTCACATTTTCTGACATCATATATCATGCTCTGTTTTGAAACCAAACCCTGGATGTCTTCTCTGGACATCAGAACAACGGGGGCTGAGCTGTTAATGGTGTCCCTAAGTATGGGGGAAAACTTATTTTAGAATAGTTTGAAAACTTAATGAGACTCATGCTGAGAGAAAGCTACATAACTGTGTGGAGTATTATTGCTATAACATTTATGATCCCTACTTCAACTTTATTCTCATCTCATAGTTCATCCATTCCCAACTTCATTGCTTCTCTTGTTCTCCTCATTGGCTATTCAAAACATCCCTATTGTCCTTAAGCCTCTGAGAAATTGTTTTCCTAGCATCCACGGAAAAGAGAGAGAGAGAGAGAGAGAGAGAGAGAGAGAGAAACATTGTAACTACTCAGGATGACTCATTGATGACTGAATTCAAAGCATTGAGTAAATCAGCACTTGTCATTGTTTTCATGTCCACACTCACTGCTGCCCCCTTGGCCTTCATGTGAGCAATGTTATTGGGTTGATCTGCAAACAAGGGAATGCCTACCATAGGGATTCCATGATAGATGGCTTCATAGATGCCATTGGTTCCTCCATGAATTATAAAAGCTTTGTTTTTTGGATGACCTAGAAATGGGTAAAATTTAGCAAGATTATTCATTATAAGTCTTAGAAATAAAATGAGAAATGGGAAATATATGGGTATTGATGCTTTTAGATCTCCGAGCAAGAAGCACCTGAGTCTACTGGAGTAATTTTCTCCTTATGAGAAATGATGGTGACTGGAGATATGTACAGTGAATAGAAGATTTCTTGGTGGACAAGTTGAGGGAGAATATTACAATACTACAATAATATTACACATTACAGAATATTACATATTACAGTATATCCTATTAAAGAAATAGTGAGAGAAAAGACTGAATCTGATATGTAGGGTGTTCAAGGCAACAGAAAGTGTAATGGTGGTGGTGCTGGACTCAGAAGGCAATTCTTTATCATGAAAAGTTTCATCACTTCATCATAAAGATTTTGAGTATTTTTTTCTATAGAAAATAGAGTCACTGGTTCTAAGGAGGGTTTGTTATTGTTTAGTTGCATTTGAAATACCTCTCCAGTAGTGGAAAGGATAGGTATGAGGTAGGAGAATTAGGAGACAGAGAGATGATCCAGAGTCTATTAAAAAATTCCACACAGAGGTGTGAAATAATATGCTTCTGACCATAAGGATTATGTCTGTACATACCAATTATTACATATTATCTTTTTAGACCTAGAAAATAAATGGAAAGGACTTATGCATTATTTTTGAATTTTTCAATTCTAAGTACTCAATAATTGGTTTTCTATTGAGCTATTATCTCTCTGATTGGCTGTTACTCATATTTTCAATAATTTTACCAAGAAGATCATTCTGGGGGAGCCATTTATAGAGCCGAGTATTGGGTCCTAAGTTCTCTGGTTTCTTGCCATCAAATCACCACAGCACCTGTTAAGATTTAAAAAGAAGAAGAAGAAGAAGAATAACAACAACAACAACAAAAACATTATTCCATGATTAGAACTTCAAAGTAATATGAAGTTAGAATTCTAAACAGATTAAAATATTGCCTATTCAATCCTTTTCATAAGACAGAGGAAGTGAGGATAAGAGATGTTGAGAAACTGGAACTACTAAAACACTGAAGTAAATAGTGATACCCACATTAAATGAATGGATTTTCATATTTTATCATGTATGGAATATAATTATGATTTTTCATCCATGATAGCTACAGAAAAAGAGATTAACAATGATACATTCAAGTATTTGAGGAATTGTTAAACAGTTTCACAATTCTAAAATTTCATACAGCACCTACTTAAACCTATGTATTTCTCATCACAGTGTTAAAATAGTTATTAATTAAAAATATCTTGTATTATTTTAACATCTAATGCAAATATTTTTGTTTTTAAACTGAAATCTAAGAGAAGTTAGAAGTATCATAATAGTTTGTTTTCCGCAGAAAATTCCCATAATGAGACCCTCTACAGAGTTAAATAGAGTAGTGAAGTACTTTCTCACCATTCAGTCATCTTATCTAACCTTTTGTGGAATCTGAGTGAGGGCTGATGCAATAGTATTGGCCTTTTCTTCTGTGATGTTACTGACCATTGACCCCAAAGTAAATACCACAACACCATATTTTCCAGAGCTCCAGACAAATTCTTCGATTTCCTGTGAAGAAAGAATTTGTCTCATTGTGACACAGCAAGAAAATAATGAACAGAATTTAAAGATTTGGCCACAAAAATTTAAGAGAAAAAAAAAAAAGAAATCAAATATTTATAACCAAACCCAAAGCTGTTATCAATTCAAACTCATAACAAAGCTATGTATTACAGAGTTCCACAG
>NW_006921685.1:4154898-4156122 GCF_000298275.1 Orycteropus afer afer
AGTCAGATCTGACTCATAGCAACCCCTCCTTGGGTTTCTGAGGCAGTATCTCTAAGGAAGTAGGTTTCCCAACCTTCCTTCTGAGGAGTGGCTGGAGGGTTTGAATGGCCAGCCTTCCAATTAGCAGTCAAATGCCTTAGGCACTATGCCACCAGAGTTCCTACCAGTTATAATAGCTACTAAAAAAATAAAATACTCGGGAATAAATCTTACCAGGGACACAAAAGACCTGTACAAAGAAAAGTGCAAAACACTACTTCAGGAAATCATAAGATATCTACATAAATGGAAGAACATACCATGCTCGTGGATAGGAAGATTGAACATTGTGTAAATGTCACTTGTACCCAAAGCAATCTATGTATTCAGTGCAATCCCAATCTAGATCTCATCAACATTCTTTAAGGATATAGAAAAACCATTCAGTAATTTTATATGGAAAAGAAAGAGATCTCAGATAAGCAAAGTACTATTGAAGATGAAGAACAACGTAGGAAGTTTCACACTCCCAGATCTCAACACCTACTAAACAGCCACAGTAGTCAAAACAGCCTAGTATTAGTACAATGACAGAAACAGTGGAACAAAATTGAGAACTGAGAAATAGATCCATTGACCTATGGTCTGCTGATTTTTTGACAAAGGGCTTATATCCATTAAATGGGGAAGAGATGGACTCTTTAACAAATGGTACTGGCAAAACTGGATATCCATTTGCAGAAAAATGAAACAAGACCCGTACCTTGCACCATACAATAAAAATAACTCCCAATTGATCCAAGAGTTAAGTGTGAAACCTAAAACTATAAAGTTCCTCAAGGAAAAAATAGGAGAAAATTTAGGAGCCCTTATAAGGGCATAAATAGACTGTCAAGCATCACCCAAAATGCATAAACAGCAGAAGATAAATTAGATGAATAGGACCTTCTAAAAATTAAATTTTATGTGCTTCCAAAGACCTCTCCAAAAGAGTAGAAAGAAAACCTACAGATTGGGAGAAAATATTCAGGAATGACATATCTGACAGGGGACTTATCTCAAAAATGTATAGAACACCTCAACAACATAAAGAAAAACAATCCAATTAAAAAATGGGCAGGATATATGAATAGACACTACACCAAAAAGGATATTCAGTAGGCCAACAAACACATGAAGACATATTCATGATCATTAGCCATTGTTGTTGTTGTTGTTATGTGCCATCGAGTTGGACCGATTCAG
>NW_006921685.1:4156462-4157589 GCF_000298275.1 Orycteropus afer afer
TGAGACACGATAGTGAAGGTCAGAGTAAACGGATTTGGCCGTATTGGGCGCCTGGTCATCAGGGCTGCTTTTAACTCTGGCAAAGAGATGTTGTTGCCATCAATGACCCCTTCATTGACCTCAACTACATGGTCTACATGTTCCAGTATGATTCCACCCATGGCAATTTCCATGGTACCGTCAAAGCTGAGAATGGGAAGCTTGTCATCAATGGGAAGCACATCACGATCTTCCAGGAGTGAGATTCCACCAACATCAGTTGGGGTCATGCTGGTGCTGAATATGTTGTAGAGTCTACCAGCGTTTTCACAACCTTGGAGAAGGCTAGGGCTCACTTGAAGGGTGGTGCCAAAAGGGTAATCATCTCTGCCCCTTCTGTCGATGCCCCCATGTTTGTGATGGGTGTGAACCACGAGAAGTATGACAACTCCCTCAAGATTGTCAGCAATGCCTCCTGTACCACCAACTGCTTGGCCCTCCTGGCCAAGGTCATCCATGACAACTTTGGCATTGTGGAAGGATTCATGACCACGGTCCATGCCATCACTGTCACCCAGAAAACTGTGGATGGCCCCTCTGGGAAGCTGTGGCATAATGGCCATGGGACTGCCCAAAACATCATCCCTGAATCTACTGGCACTGCCAAGGCTGTGGACAAGGTCATCCCTGAGCTGAATGTGAAGCTCACTGGCATGGCCTTCTGTGTCCCCACCCCCAAAGTGTCCATTGTGGACCTGACTTGCCATTTGGAGAAAGCCGCCAAATATGATGACATCAAGAAGGTGGTGGAACAGGCAATGGAGGGTCCCCTAAAGGGCATCTTGGGCTACACTGAAGACAAGGTTGTCTCCTGTGACTTTAACAGTGACACCAACTCTTCCACCTTTGATGCTGGGGCTGGCATTGCCCTCAATGACCACTTTGTTAAGCTCATTTCCTGGTATGATAATGAATTTGGTTATAGCAACAGGGTGGTGGACCTTATTGTCCACATGGCCTCCAAGGAATAAGAGCCTCCTGGACCACCAGCCCCAGCACTAGCACTAGAGGAAGAGAGAAACCCATGGCTGCTGGGGAGTCCTTGCCCCAACTCCATCCCCAACACACTGAGAATCTCCCATCCTCTA
>NW_006921685.1:4158193-4158782 GCF_000298275.1 Orycteropus afer afer
CATTGCAAAAATGAAAACAAAACAAAAAATACATAATTAAAAGGGGGCTGCTTTTTAACTGATTACTCAGTTCCTGTAGAAGGAGGTGTGTGATATGAGATCTGTGTCCTCTTTTGTGCATATTGGTGTAAATGTGTGTATGTATGGGATAAGCAAGAAATGAAAATACACCATTACACATTGTAACAAGAGGGATCCTAACCCTTCATTTACAATTTTTAATTGTAAAAATTCATTTACAATTTTTAATTACTCATAGCAGAGCACCAGCCAGGGATCCAGGTAAGGGGAACAACCCAGGCCCATCGCCACCAGCCAGTAGAGCAGGAGAAAGAGGAGCTGGAGGGGACGACAGAGCAGAGTAGCAGTCAGGGATCCAGGTAAGGGGAGGGACCCAGGGCCCACCACCACCAGCCAGGAAAGCAGGGGAAAGAGAAGCCAGAGCAGATGACAGAGAAGAGTAGAAAGCCAGGGATCCAGGTAAGGGAAGTGACCCAGGCCCCACCACCACTAGCCAGGAAAAAGAAGAAATAGAAGCCAGGAATGATAGAGCAGAGCAGACACCAGGCTTTTAGGTAAGGGGAGCGTG
>NW_006921685.1:4159582-4164164 GCF_000298275.1 Orycteropus afer afer
TAAAATACAATGCTGCTAGTGAAAGGATAATATCCATAAGCCTACAAGGAAGACCAGTTAATAAGACTATTATTCAAATTTATTCATGAACCACCAAAGCCAAAGATGAGGAAGATGAAGATTTTTATCAACTTCTGCAGTCTGAAATTGATCAAATGTGCAATCAAGATGTATTAATTATCACTGGTGACTGGAATACAAAAAGTTGGAAACAAAGAAGAGTCACAGGTTGTTGGAAAATTTGGCCTTTGGTGACAGAAATAATGCTGGAGATCGCATGATAGAATTTTGCAAAACCAACAACTATTCATGGCAAATATCTTTTTTCAACAACACAAAAGGTCACAGTACACATGGACTTTGCCAAATGGAGTACACAGGAATCAGATTGACTTCATCTGTGGCAAGAGGTGTTGGAAAAGCTCAATATCTTCAGCCAAAAGAAGGCCAGGAGCTGATTGTGGAAGAGACTATCCATTTTTGAACTTGAAGTTGAAGACAATTAAAAGACATCCACAAGAGCCAAAATATGACCTGGAATATATTCCTCCTGAATTTGGAGACCATCTAAAGAACAGATTTGATTCACTGAACATCATTGACCAAAAACCAGAGGAATTGTGAGATGACATCAAGAACATCATCCAAGAAGAAAGCAAGAGGTCATTAAAAAGATGAGAAAAGAAGACCAAAATGGATATCAGAAGAGACTCTGAGACTTGCCCTTGAACAGAGAGTAGCTAAAGCAAATGGAAGAAATGATAAGATGAAAGAGCTGAACAGATTTCCAAGAGCAGGTTGAGCAGACAAAGCCAGTTACTATAATGAAATGTACAAAGACTTGGAGTTAGAAAACTAAAAGGGAAGAACACAGTTGGCACTTCTCAAGCTAAAGGAACTATGGAAAAAATTTAAACCTTGAGTTGCAATATTGAAAGATTCTATAGGCAAAATATTGAATGATGCAGGAAGCATAAAAAGAAGATGGAAGGAATACACAAGAGTCACTGTACCAAAAAGAAATGGTTGATGTTCATCCATTTCAGGAGGTGGTGTATGATAAAAAACCAATGGTATTGAAGGAAGAAGTTGAAGCTGAAGGAATTGGTGAAGAACAAGGCTCCAGGAATTGACAGAATACCTTTTGAGATGTTTCAAGAAACATATGACCCACTGGAAGCACTCACTCGGTTATGCCAAGAGATTTGGAAGACAGCTACCTGGCCAAGTGACTGAAATAGATCATATATGTGCCCATTCCGAAGAGAGGTGATCCCACAGGAGGTGGAAATTATCAAACAGTATCATTAATATCTCACTCAAGTAAAATCTTTCTGAAGATAATTCAAAAATGGTTGCAGCAGTATATTGATAGAGAACTTCCAGAGGTGCAGGCTGGATTAAGAAGAGGATGTAGAACAAAGGATATCATTGCTGATGTCAGATGGATCTTGGCTCAAAACAAAGAATACCAGAAAGATGTTTATTTGTGTTTTATTGACTATGCAAGAACATCTGAGTGTGTGGATCATAACAAATTGTGGATAACATTGAGAAGAATGGGAATTCCAGTACTTAATTGTACTGATGTGGATCCTGTACATAGACCAGAAGGCTGTTGTTCCAACAGAACAAGGGGACACTGCATGGTTTAAAATCAAGAAGGGAGTGCATCAGGGTTGTCTCCTTTTGCCATACTCATTCAATCTAAATGCTGAGCAAATAATCCAAGAAGCTGGGCTATATGAAGAAGAACATGGCATCAGGATTGGAGGAAGGCTCATAACAACCTCCCATACACTGGTGACACAACTTTGCTTGCTGAAAGTGAGGATGACTTGAAGTACTTATTGATGAAATTTGAAGACTACAGTCTACAGCATGGATTACATCTCAATATAAAGAAAACAAAAATTCTCACAACTGGATCTGTTAGCAGCATCATGATGAATGGAGAAAAGATTGAAGTTGTCGAAGACTTCACATTGCTTGGTTCTACAATCGACGGCAATGGAGGCAGCACGTCAGGACATCAGACAACATACAGCACTGGGCAAATCAGCTGCAAAGGACCTCTTTCAAGTGCTGAGGAACAAAGATGTCTCCTTGAGGACTAAGTGCACCGGACATAAGCCATGATATTTTCAATCACCTCATATACGTGTGAGAGCTGAACAATGAATAAAGAAGACCGAAGAAGAGTTGATGCTTTTGAGTTGTGGTGCTGGCAAAGAATGCTGAAAGTACCATGGACTGCTAAAAGAACTAACAGATCTGTCCTGGAGGAAGTGCAGCTGGAATGTCCTTGGAAGCGAGAATGGCCAGACTTTGCCTCACCTACTTTGGTCATGTTGTCAGATGGGCCCATTCCCTGGAGAAGGATGTCATGCTTTGTAAGGTGGAGTGTCAATGAAGGAGGGGAAGGTCTTCAATGAGATGGATTGACACCATGGCAGCTGCTATGGGCTCATGTCTAGCAGGGATCGCGGAGTGCAGGCCTGGGTGGTGTTTCTTTGTGCTGTGCATGGGGTCGCTATGAGTTGGAGACAACTCCACAGCACCTAACAACAACACAATATAGATTCTTGGAAGGAGGCACTACAGCAGGATCTCAACTCAGCTTTAATTCTGTGCAGTGATATTTCTCCTGGAGTTCTAGTGCACTGTAAATGATATCATATTTTAATGCAAGTAACACACACCTTCTTTGTTTGTTTGCAAACTGCTCTGCTCTGCGGTGCCACTACATCTTCTTCTTCTTCTTCTTTTTTAACATGCTGCTTTAAAAAAAAAAAACAAACACACACACATTTATAAAAATGCCTCCTGGGGGAATGGTGCAGCTGGCAAATGAACATATTATTTGTATAAAAATATGGTACTATGCTCAGCTGCTAACCAAAAGGTTAGAAGTTCAAATTTACCTAGAAATAAAGGCATGGTGATCTATTTCTGAAAAATCAACCAATGCAAACTCTAGGGAGCACAGTTCTACTCTTACACATGGGGTCATCATGAGTTGGAATCAACTCGACAGCATATAACAACAACCACCTTGGAGTGTCCATATTTCTGCGCTTCTCACTTCTGATACTACTTGTCCTGAAATCATGTTATGAAATTGATGTACCTGTAGAATGTGCTATGCATAACTGTGGCTGTGAGGAAGCTTTATCATAATCTCACTGTGTGCTAGGGGGAGCACTCTTACCCCAGTGTGAGAGGTATACCAGGCCTTTCTCCAGCTGGGATCTGGTTAAACTGGTTAAACTGTCTTGAGAATCTCACTTCAAACTATATAAAGTTATTGGTGGAGATGATCTCACCTGGAATTGTTTGAGAATTATTCTGATTTGTGCTGTCTGATCCTTGCCTTATTTTTCATTAAATTAATTTCTGTATTAGAATAATTTCACTTTCCTCAATGAAAACACCCAGCCATCAAAAAATTTGTGTGTATGTGAGAAACCGGAGCCAAATATATTGTGGATTGCTTGCCAAAAGCATATACTATATCTTTTTCTTTCTTTGTCTCATAACCCCTTCATGACCCAGCGGGCATGTAACACCCACTTATCTTTCCCTGTGCTTAACACCCACCTACATTTCCCTCCACTGGGGTTTATTGGGCAGCTACTTTCCCACAGACAGTGTATAGGAAGAGACCTATATAGCTGTTAGAAATAGAAGAATTGGGCAAGTGCAACAAATTATTATTTTTAAAGGGTACTGCATGAGGTGATGCATCCTGGAGGTGTGATTTTTTTTTTTTCTGTATTTTTAAATTGTGATTTGGGTGCAAATTTACAAATCAGATTCATTTTACTCTCAAAAGTTCTTACACGGTTTGTTTCATGGCACCAATTACAATTTAAAAATAAACAGCTCTCCTTCCCTTTCCCCACTGTGAGTACCCCTTCCCTGTGTCCTTCTCACCTATGTATTCCTGCCTGTCTAGGTTTCCCCCTATGCAAATGCTGCCATTTGGATCTCTTATGGTTGACTGTTGTAAGGGGTGCATCTTCCTGGGTAGATGTTCTGCTTATAGGCCTTTCTGTTGTTTGGCTGAGAGCTATCCCACAGAAGTGAGTCCAATTCCAGGCCTGAAGTATAGCCTGGGGCCATAGCCTCAGTGGCTTCATCAATCTGTATTCAACCAGTAATTTTGGTCATTTTGGTGTTTTTGAATTTTGTTCCACCTTTTCCCTCCCACTCTTTCAAGGATCTCCAATTTTGATCTCTTTCTGACTGGTTGGCTGGGTATGATTTTGCAAAACATTTTTGGATTCCTGTACATTATTTAGAAGTTAACTTTCTTGTGATATTTCCACATTTGCACAAATACTGCATTTTCAGGTGCCCTAAATTGTATGCACCTGTCAAGGGCTCTAGAAGAAGGTGCAGAGTCCAGAGGAGCATATGTGTCCCATAAAATTTTACTCCTGTGTTTAGAGTAACAATTATGTCCCACATAATCCTACCCCAAAATTGAGCAGGACATATGTGTACCACATAATGCTACCTGATCATCCAGAGAGACATATGTGTTCCCCATAGTGTATATATATATATATATATATAT
>NW_006921685.1:4164399-4167395 GCF_000298275.1 Orycteropus afer afer
AAAAAAAAAAAAACCCTTTATTGCTTTTATAGAAAAGATAAAAACAAAAAACTAAACCTCAAATCTGCATGCTATGCATTACTCAGACCTTTCCTCAAATGTATAATTTTAACCTGACTGCACCAGTTTCAATATGATGATCATTGTACTGTTCCTGTGGATCACACGGTGCAGCCAGGAATTCTGTATGAGTGTAGTGACTCACAGCAACATTTAAAGTAAACTGTTTAATGTTTTCTCTCATAAGCTTGTTGTCCAATATCTCCTTTATCTTTGTGGTGAACATGGACCTTGGTAGTAATATAGTAATACAAGCTTTCTTTATAGATTAGTCACTGATGTGGACTGGGTCATTCCTATTCTGCAGCATCTTTATGAAAAAATACAAGGTTATTGTAAGAAATTTTGGAAAATTATGAAAAATATAAAAGAGAAAGTAAGATTCATCCACTTTCCCTTCTGAGAATGTTTCAGATCTATACATTTTCATTTTACTGTTGATCCAATTCATATGCCAAAACTTACATATATGTCATATATATACAGAAAATTGTAATCTCACTGTATATACCCCTTTTCTATAATTTGTCATCATATTGTATTTATCATTTTAACACTTAATTTCCAACTAAACTGTGCAATGATTGATTTTGTGTAATTAAATATTCTTTGACAAAATGACTGTAATGCTGTGGATACACATATTATTTATAACTTCTCATTAATGTTGAAATTTAGATGATTTGTAAGTTTACTTTTATAAAATAACACTGTCATAAATATTGATTCTTTTTTTTTTCCTTTTTTTTTAATTGTGATTTGGGTGAAGATTTACAGAGCAAATTCCCTTTCACATACACTTTGTCTCATGACATTGACCACAACATTGATTCTTTACATCTTGATTTTTTTCTCTTTGTAAGTTCATAATGAGTATATTATGAGGTCAAAGGCCATAGCATTTTTAAGTCTTTTGATGCATTTTTCCCAGTGCTTTCTTTCTTTCTTTCTTTTTTAAAGTCAGGAATTACAGAAAGTCTAATAATTAATGGAACAGGAAGTAATACAGAGTGAGCAACCAGTTTTTATAATAAAGGGTAACAGTTTTCCCAGCCATTGGGAACCTTTTTTCAACAACACAAATGATGGCTTTACATGTGGCCCTTGCCAGATGTAGTGCACAGAAATCAGATTGACTCTGTTGGTAGAAACAGGTGATGGAGAAAGTCAGAATCATCAGCCGAAGCAAAGCCAGGAGCTGACTGTGGAACAGACCATCAATTGCTCATATGCAAATTTAAGTTGAAGGTGAAGAAAATTAAAATAAGTCCACAAGACCAAAACACAACCTTGATTATATCCCACCTGGCTTTAGAAACCATCTGAAGAATAGATTTGACTCCTTGAACATCCAATGACTGAAGACCAGAAGAATTGTGGGATGACATCAATAACATAATACATGAAGAAAGAAAAAGGTCACTAAAAAGTTAGGAAAGAAATAAAAAGCCAAAATGAATGTCAGAAGGGACTCTGAAACTTGCTCTTGAATGAGAGTACCTAAAAATGAATAGAAGAAAGGCTAAAATAAAAGAGCTGAAAAGATGATTTCAAAGGGCTGCTCAAGAAGACAAAGCAAAGTATTATACTGAAATGTGCAAAGACCTGGAGTTAGAAAAGCAAAAGGGAAGAACACTCTTGGCATTTCTCAAGCTGAAAGAACTGAAGAAAATATTTAATCCTCATGTTGTGGTATTGAAGGATTTATGGACAAAGTATTGAATAATGCAGGAAGCATTGAAAGAACATGCAAGGAATATACACAGTCACTGTATCAAAAGGAGTTGGTCAATGTCCAATTATTTCAGGAGGTGGCATCTGATCAAGAAACAATGGTATTGATGGAATAAGTCCAAGCTGCACTGATAGATCTGGTGGAAAAAAGGTCTCCAGGAATTGGCAGAATATCCATTGAGATGTTTCAAAAAATATGCAGTACTGGAGGTGCTTACTTGTTTATGCCAAGACAGATATCTGGCCAACCGACTGGAAGAGATCAATATTTGTGCACATTCCAAAGAAAGGTGATCTAACAGAATTGGAAATTATTGAGCTATATCATTAATATCACAAGCAATTAAAATTTTGCTGAAGATAATTAAAAAATGATTGCAGCAGTATATTGACAGGGAGCTTTCAGAAATTCAAGCTGGATTCAGAAGAGAATGTGGAAAAAGGGATATTACTGCTGATGTCAGATGGATCTTAGCTGAAATCAAAGAATATCAGAGAGATGTTTATTTGTGTTTTATTGAGTATGCAACGGTTTCTGAATGTGTGGGTCATAACAAGTTATAGATAACATTGTGAAAAATAGGAATTACAGAACACTTAATTGTTCTCATGTGGAACTTGTACATGGGGATACCACATGGCATATCTGAGAGTGTGTATGTCAGTACTGTAACATTTCACTATACTTACTCAATCTGTGTGCTGAGCTCATAGCCCCAAGAAGCTGGACTATATGAAGAAGAACACAGAATTAGGATTGGAGGAAGACTCTATAGTAATCTGCAACATGCAGATGACACAACCTTGCTTGCTGAAAGTGAAGAAGACTTGAAGCACTTACTGATGAATATCAAAGACTACAGTGTTCAGTATGGATTACCTCTCAAGATAAAGAAAATAAAAATCCTCACAACTGGACCAATAAGCAACATCACCATAAGTGGAGAAAAGATTGAAATTGTCAGGGATTTCATTTTACTTGGATCCACAATCAACATCCATGGAAGCAGGAGTTAGTAATTCAGATGTTGTATTGCACTGGGCAAATGTGCTGCAAAAGACCTTTTCAAAGTGTTAAGAAGGAAAGATGTCTCTTTGAAGAGTAATGTGTGCCTGACCCAAGCCATGGTATTTTCAATCACCACATAGGCATGTGAAAGCTGGACAATGAATAAGGAAGACCAAAGAAGAGTTGATGCCTT
>NW_006921685.1:4167955-4172100 GCF_000298275.1 Orycteropus afer afer
TGATACTGCCTTGGAAACCCAAGGAGGGGTCGCTATGAGTCAGGTCCAACTCGACGACACATAACAACAACAACAACAACAACAACAATTTTCACTTATTAACTCCCCATCTGACATTTTGCATTTATGACAATAGTAAAAAGTGTCCTATCTGACTAGTTTCTGCATTAACGAACTATGCCTGCCAGTAACAAATACTGAGGTATGAGACAGGAATAATGCTAGCTGTGATGGTCAAAGCTATGTGTTAACTTAGCTGGAGCATGAATCTCAGTGGTTTGGCAGTTATGTAATGATGTAGTAAGGCAATTATATAAGATGAAGTAATGCTCCATTTTGTGATCTGATATGATCATCTTCCATTTTCACATAATGACCTGATCTTCAGAATCTAACCATGTTGATAAGTGAGGAGTAGGTGTATAGCCTAAACAGTTTGTATTCAAAACAAGTATTGGTCTTTAATCCTTGAATAGGATCTAGTTTTATATTGCTGCTAATAAGAAAGGTGATAAAACAAATCTTTGAATTGATCATACACTAGTGCAATAAAAAATAGTTGCTTTTTATTTATATCTTAAGGAAATAATATTAATTTAAAATATATTAGGTCCTTGCTTTCATTCATAAGGAATATTATCCTATATGCTGACAGACTGGTTTCATAATTTAATAATTTCAAACTAAAGAAAATTTTCAGATTCAAGTGGTAGAAATTGTTTGGTCTTTATTATGTACACTGAATTTATTATTTTTAATACACCCACAGAATATGTTTTCTGTAGTCAGTGTATTAGGTATCTATGACATAGATATCCATATAGTCAAAGGGAGGTTTACTGAAGTTTCCCTATAGGGTTAATGTATAGCAGAAAACACTTGCTCTAATAGGCTAAATCATCTCTTTTATAGTCAAAGATGTAAAACCCTGGTGCTTCAAATGAGGAATTATTTCAATGCTCTAAAGCAAGTAAACTTTAGGTTGGCTGCAAATATTGTTGGGAATATCCATTTATATTTAGGAATGATTTTCCTCTAAGCTCCAATATGAGTGAATAGACTTAATCCTTATCACAAAATTTATGCATTTCAGCCTGCTCACTTTATTACCAAAATGTACACAACTATTTTTTTTTTTTCTGTTTGACTGCTGTGGCTGTATAGTAGTTTTTGAGATCTAAAAGTGTGAGACCTCCTACTTTGTTCTTCTTCAATAGTATTTTGCTTATCCAAGGTGTCTTTCCTTTCCAAAAAAAATTAGTGATTGGCTTTTCCATATCCTTAAAGAATGTTGATGGGATCTGGATTGGGCTTGCATTGAATATATAGATTGCTCTGGGTAGTACTGGCATTTTCACAATGTTCAGTCTTCCTATACATGAGCATGGGATGTTCTTCCAAAATGTATACAGCTACTTCTAAAAACTCCACAGGTTATCTGTTCTTTAGAACTTTACCAGAGAATATAAGCGTGATTGTTTTGGTTACTTCATGCTTCTCTACAGAAAGTACCACTAATGAATGGCTTTAAGAAACAGGCATTTATCCTCTTATTGTTTTAGAGACTAGAAATCCAAGTTCAAATTGCCAGGCTCTAGGGGTTGGATGAGAAAGCTCTTGACCTTGGGTTTGAGCTCTGCCTCTTGCTCCTGGATCCCTGAAGCTGGAGGCTTTCTTCACTCAGGCAGCTGCTGGCTGCTGCAACTGACAAACCCAACGTCATCAAGCAAAAAGGCACAGTCCTGGTATTACCAAACCACAAGGCAGGTCATTGATTCAAGTCCACTAAGAGTCATATGATTGGCAGACAGCATGGCAGGCTGCTGAATAATGACTTGGCTACATGCAGATTCAAGTGTGACAAAAGCTCTAGACCATTCCCAAAGCTTCTCCTTATGTAATGGGAGTAGACCACATCCCCAAAATAGCTACTCAGCTGCTCACAGATTTCACCATGGAAATGATTACCAGTCTCATCATGGGGAATAACTCCATTGAGCCACTCAAAACCAGGCCTGCCAAGTTGACACATAACTTTAACTACCATTTTGATCTATTGGAAAACCAGTTCCCTTAAACAATAATTATATCTAAAGTGTCTGATACATATTAAATGATTAATAGTGTTAGTAAGGGAGCTCTGGTAGCATAGTGGCTAAGGCACTTGACTGCTAACCAGAAGGCTGGCGGTTCAAACCCACCAGCCACTCCTCGGAAGGAAGGTTGGGCAATCCTACTTCCGTAGTGGTACTGCCTCAGAAACCCAAGGAGGGGTCGCTATGAGTCAGGGCTGACTTGACAGCACATAACCACAACAACAACAGTGTTAGTAATAGTAACAAATAACAATTATTACTATCTTTAATATTATTTTTGGTTACTTTGTGCCAGAGGCATTTTAAGTATTTCACATGTATTAACTATGTATTAACATAAGTATTAACAGGGTTTTGAACAGCTTGAAGAGAGGCTAGGGAGTTAGCACAGTGACTTGTAACAGCTAAGGGAGACAAACTTATCTGTCAGTTTGTTGTCCAGTAGTGGCTTACATGTTGCTATGAGGCTGAAGTTTATTCCACCAGTGTTACAAAGGCCAGGAGGTTTATCCATGGTGGACAGGTTTCAGCAGAGCTTTCAGATTAGGACAGACTTGGAAGAAGAAAGAGGTCATCAGCTTCATAAAGAATTGGACAATAAAAACCTTATTAATAGCAGTGAAACACTGTCTGATATATTACTGGAAACCTTTATGAATAGCCCCTAAATACTGTCTGATATAGTGCCAGAAGATGAGCCACTCAAGTCAGAAAGCACTCAAAATATGACTCAGGAGGTGCTGCCTCCTCAGAGTAGAGCCAACCTTAATGATATGGATGGAGTAAAGCTTTTGAGACTTCCATTGCTGATATGACATGACTCAAAATGAGAAGAAACAGCTATAAGCATTCATTAATAATTGGAAGATAGAATGTACAAAGTATGAATCTAGGAAAATTGGGAATTGTCAAAAATGAAATGATTGATATCCCAGGGATGAATCAGCTAAAATGGAGTGGATTTGGCCATTTTGAATCAGAAAATCAGTGACAGGATATCCACACACCTGCAAGGAAGACCTATTAATACTACTATTATTCAAATTTATGCACCAACCATCAAATCCAAAGATGAGGAAATTGAAGATTTTTACCAAGTTCTATAGTCTGAAATTGACCAAACATGCAATCAAAATGTGTTGTTTGTCACTGGTGATTGGGATGTAAAAGTTAAAAACAAAGACAAATCACTGATAGTTGGAAAATATGGCCGTGGTGATAGAAATAATGCTGGAGATCACATGATAGAGTTTTGCAAGACCAACAACTTATTCATTGCAAATACCTATTTTCAATAACACAACAGCAGCTATGCATGTGGACTTCACTAGATGGAATACACAGGAAACAGACTACATCTGTGGCAAGAGGTGATGGAAAAGCTCAGTATCTTCAGCCAAAACAAGGCCAGGAGCTGACTGGAACAGACCATCAAATACTCATTGCAAGTTCAAATAGAAGTTGAAGACAATTAAAGGAAGTCCACAAGAGCCAAAATATGACCTTGATTATATCCCTCCTGAATTTAGAGACCATCTAGAGAATACATTTGATGCACTGAATATCAGTGACTGAAAACCCAGAGGAATTGTGGAATGACATCAAGAACATCATCCAAAAAGAAAACAAAAGTTCATTAAAAAGATAGGAAAGGAAGAAAAGACCAAAATGGATGTCACAAGAGACTCTGGAACTTGCCTTTGAATAGAGAGTAGCTAAAGTAAATAGTAGAAATGACAAGGTAAAAGAGCTGAACAGAAGATTTCAAAGAGCAGCTTGAGAAGGCAAAGTCAATTATTATAATGAAATGTGCAAAGACCTGGAGATACAAAACCCAAAGAGAAGAACATGGTTGGCATTTCTCAAGCTGAAATGGTTGAAGAAAAAATTTGAACCTCAAGTTGCAATATTGAAAAATTCTATGGACAAAATATTGAATGATGCAAAACACATTTTCAAAAGAAGATGGAAGGAATACATAGAGTCATTGTACCAAAAAGAATTGGTTGATGTTAATCCATTTCTGTTGTTGTTGTTGTTATGTGCCGT
>NW_006921685.1:4172930-4178252 GCF_000298275.1 Orycteropus afer afer
TATGCTGAGCAAATAATCTGAGAAGCTGGATTATATGAAGAAGAACATGGCATCAGGATTGGAGGAAGACTCATTAACAACCTGTGATATACAGATGACACAACTTTGCTTGCTGAAAGTGAGGATGACTTGAAGCACTTACTGATGAAAATTGAAAACTACAATCTGCTGTATGGATTACACCTCAATATAAAAGAAACAAAATCCTCACAACTGGATCAATAAACAGCATCATGATAAATGGAGAAAAGATTGAAGTTGTCAGGGACTTCATATTACTTGGTTCTTCAATTAACACCAATAGAAGCAGCAGTCAAGACATCAGACAGTGTATTACATTGGGCAAATCTGCTGCAAAAGACCTCTTTCAAGTGATGAAGTGCAAAGTTGTCTCCTCGAGACTATGGTGCACCTAACCCAAGCCATGATATTTTCAATCACCTCTTATTCGTGTGAGAGCTGGATAATGAATAAAGAAGACCGAAGAAGAGTTGATGCTTTTGAGTGGTGTTGTTGGAGAAGAATGTTGAGAGTACTATGGAATACTAAAAGAGCTAAGAAATCTATCTTGAAGAAGTGCAGCCAAAACGTTCCTTGAAAACGAGAATGGGGAAACTTAGTCTCACCTACTTTGGTCATGTTGTCAGAAAGAACCATTCCCTGGAGAAGGATATCATGCTTGGAAAGTGTAGGGTCAATGAAAAAGCGAAGGCCCTCAACAAGGTGGACTAACACAGTGGCTGCAACTATGGGCTCAGGTATTGCAAGGATTGTGAGGATGGCACAGGGCTGGTCAGTGTTTTGTTCTGTTGGACACAAGGTTGTTATGAATCGGAGAGGATTCGACAGCACCCAATAACAACAGTAACTAATATTTTCCATACAAGCAATCATATGACGTTGGTACTGTTATAGAGGAATAGTCCTCACTCTATGA
Source organism: Orycteropus afer afer (assembly GCF_000298275.1). Classification (NCBI taxonomy): domain Eukaryota; kingdom Metazoa; phylum Chordata; class Mammalia; order Tubulidentata; family Orycteropodidae; genus Orycteropus; species Orycteropus afer. Next base: position 4,173,868 of record NW_006921685.1, read on the forward strand.
CATTTTGGTCCACTTTCCCATGATCTGGTGATGGATCTCCTGCAACTGACTCCTAAGGGGTGTGGCACTCCACAGTTTTCCTCCTCCACAATCCAATCCAGTAAGTGCTTCTTAAGGGAAAGAAATCTGATCATATCTCTCCCTGGCTTAATGCTTTCCACTGGCTCCCCAATGCCCTTGAAAGATGTTTCAAACCCCTATGGATTCCAACTAATCTCTCCTACATCACCTACCTCTTTATTCCTATTCATGCTTGACTAGGAGTCCTTGGGAACTGCCATTACTAGTCTAGCTGCTTTCTTTTTGTGTTCCCATTTCCCTCACCTCTTCTACCTATTCCCATACACGTTTCAGCTTAATTATCCACGACTTTGGGTTACTTTATATGATCTCTGCTAGGTGCTCTCTTGCCATTTTGGTCTTTCCTTATGATAATATGCTTCACACTTTATTTTTATTACTCAGTTCTCAACAAAAGTAATAAAATATAAGTAAGCAATAAAATACAAGGTGTATGTGTGGTGGATGGGGTTTGGGGTGGGCAAAAACCATATCTGTTTAGTTTATCGGCATGTCCAACCAGCATCTAGCTCACTTAGAATATGGTAGTAATTATAAAAATATTCTTTGAATGAGTGACTGGTACTTTCTTATGTGTTGGATAATAAAGGCTTTATCAGATCATATTCTCAAAGCCTCATAGGTAGCTCACTTTAGTCTGTCGTGATAGATATTTGTGGTGGAATGGAAATATATGAATTTCTAATTTGCAGGTCACTTTACCCTACTTCCTACATCTTTTTTCCTTAGTCAAGCATTCTGAATGAAGAACTCAGAATCCTTTTAAGGGAAAATACAAAACAAACAATAATAGGATTACCTTTGGCAAGGGTTTAGCAGGTTTGCAGTGGAGCCCTCCAACAAAGTCAAAATGTGGCAAAAATGGATGAGGAAATTAAAAATCCCAATAGGTTCGAATAAGCCATATTTCAACTTTTCCCATTGTCTCAATTAATGTAGTATCTTCTCCTGAAAAGGTCAAACAAAAGGTGGAGGTAACTTGAGAGAGCTGTCATCTGAATACCCATGTAATGTTTCAAAGGAAGCTCGGAGTAATGGAGCCAAGGATATTTAAAAATGTGAGAGGAGATTTAAATCCATAATATCACCTCAGTACATTCACCACCATAAAAAATACAATTATTTAACTATGTTACTGTAGAATTAAATACACATTTGTTTTTCCTAAAGTTACAAAACTAACAGATACAAAATTGCAAATAACTAGAACTTGATCTCCCCAATCAATTAATCCTACCATACCCACGGAAACACCATTCCCAAAAGTACTCATTCTTGTTTCTACAATTGAGCAAGCAAGTCTCCTAACACTTGGTTTTTCAAGTAATTGTGAGGTTTTTGTGATTAGGATTCAGCTCTTTCTACCTACTGCATTTGGTTCAAGGTAAGACATAAATAATATTTGTTTATTAAATAAAATGATTTGCAAGCAACAGCTGGAAAATTTCTTTAAATTATGGAAATATAATGAAGTATTCACTATATTATGAATTTTGGTACTTTTTTTTAAAAATAGAAAGACATAGTTTTAGAAAAAAGGTAGACAAATAACTTGCATGTCAACCCTTCAACAATATTATAGGCTTGTAAGACAGACGATTTATAAGTACCTTGTGAAGAAATGTGCAATTATTAGAAACGCAAGATTCCTTAGCCACAAGTTATGCAGAATTATATTATGTTGATTGTAGCTATTTGACTAGCAGATCAATAAATTATTGTAGACACAAATTGTAGGTTTTGTCTGGATGTTCACCTGCAGAAAAACAAAACAAGACCCACACCTCAGCCCATACCCAAAACAAACTCAAGCTGCATCAAAGACTTAAACGTAAAACCCAAAACTATAAAATTCATCAAAGATAAAATAGGGGCAAATCGTTGTTGTTGTTATGTGCCATCGAGTCAGCCCTGACTCATAACGACCCCTCCTTGGGTTTCCAAGGCAGAATCACTACAGAAGTAGGATTGCCCAACCTTCCTTCTGAGGAGTGGCTGGTGGGTTTGAACTGCCAGCCTTCTGGTTAGCAGTCAAGTGCCTTAGGCACTATGCTACCAGAGCTCCCTAGGGGCAAATCAGGAAGCCCTAATTTATGTCATAAATAGACTATCAAGCATAACCCAGAATGTGCAGGAGGTAGAAGAGAAGCTAGATGACTGGGACCTTTTAAAAATTAAATTCTTAGGCACATCGAAAGACTTCACCAAAAGGGTAAAAAGAGAACCTATAGATTGGGTGAAAACATTTGCTTATGACTATCTGATAAGAGACTTATCTCCAAAATCTATAGAAAACTTCAACACCTCAACACCAAAAAGACAAATAACCCAATTTACAAATGGGCAAATGACTTGAAGTGACATTCACCAAAGAAGATACACAGGCAGCAAACAAACACATGAGATATTGCTTGTGATCATTAAACATTAGAAAGATGCAAATCAAAACAACAATGAGATATCATCTCACCCCAGCAATAATAGCAAAGTTCAACAGGTCAGAAAATAACAAATGCTGGTGAGGTTGCAGAGAGATTGGAACTTTTGTGCACTGCTGGTGGGATTGTAAAATGGTACAGCCATTGTGGCAAAAGGTATGGCATTTCCTTAAAAAACTGAAAGAAGTACCATTTGACCCAGCAATTCCATAACTAGGAATATATCCTAAAGAGGTGAGAGAGAGTGCACAGACAGACATATGTACACCTATGTTCATCGCAGGGCAATTCCCTATAGCAAATAGATGGAAACAACCTAAATGCCCATCAACAGATGAATGGATAACCAAAGTATGGTACAATGGAATACTATGCTACATTAAAGAACAATAAGAGATAATGCAAATCTTCTCACAACATGGATGATTATATTGAAAGACTCTGTAAAGTTGTAGTTTTCAACAAGAAACTTATAATGAAACTAGAAGAGTCAAGGTTTGATGTCATTCTTGCAGATGCCATTGGTCCTTGTGGTGAGCAGGTAGCTCAGCTACTTAAAATACTGTTTTTGTACACTCTCCGGTTCAGTCCTGGATATACACTTGAAAAGCAGAGTGGAGGACTTTTAACCTCTCCTTCTTATGTCCCTAGTATTATGTCAGAATTATATGATCAAATGACATTTTTGGAGAGGATAAAAAATATGATGTATGTGCTTTATTTTGACTTTTGGTTCCAACCACTTAATATGAAGAAATGGGATCAGTTTTACAGTGATGTACTAGGTAAGTCATATTTTCAGGTGTTAGGAAGATGTCCTAACTTTCCACATGCCTTTGAAGGTGAGTTTGTGGAAATAAAAAGCCAGAGGAATTTGTTTTTTATAAGGAAAAGATAAAATGGTCTATCAATATCACAAATATTGTAGAAAGCCTTCTATTTAGAATCAGGTAGAAGATCCCTGTAGCCCATCACTGTTGTTGTTATGTGCCATCAAGTCGACCCGACTCAAAGTGACCCCTCCTTGGATTTCTGAGGCTGTATCACTATGGAAGTAGATTGTCCAACCATCTTTCCAAAGAGTGGCTCGTGAGCTTGAACTGCCAGCCTTCTGATTAACAGTCAAGTGCCTTAGGCACTACGCCACCAGAGCTAATCACTAGGACAGAAAATTTCAGGAAGTCACAAGCCTAAAAATTAAGACAATTAAAATGTCCTTAATTAATTTTCATTTTATTGTGCTTTTTATCTTTGTAAAAGCCATTATAAACCTTAATGAATGTCTGGAGGAACATAGACATGTAGATATCTAGAAATACAGACATATTTCTAGCTAACTAAGTAGCAGTGGGAAAATTACTTCACATGTAACTAGTTTCCTTATTTATTAACTAAAATATTTTTCCATAATACCTTCTCAGGATTCATTTTCATTTGAGAAATACAGTACTTCTGTTCCAGATAAAACATATATATCTCTGGCTTCTGGCTTTTAATCCCTTTTCTCCCGCTCTTCCCGCTTGCTACTTCAGGCATCCCTGAGTTGTCTCTCCTTACCTGTAACCCTGGGGCTGACTGCTCTTATTGGAACTTATTGGGAGGTATAGCCCAGTGTCAGGACACTAAATCAACATACAAAAATCAGTTGGATTCCTCTACACCAACAAAGAGGTCTCTGAAAAGGAAATAAAGAAATCAATATCATTTAGAGTAGCTACCAAAAAGATAAGATACTTGGGAATAAATCTTATCAGGAACACAGAAGATCTATACAAAGAAAATTACAAAACACTACTGCAAGAAACTCTAAGACATCTACAGAAATAGAAGAAAATACAATGCTCATGGATAGGAAGATTGAACATT
>NW_006921685.1:4181493-4187384 GCF_000298275.1 Orycteropus afer afer
TTTTGGTCATGTTGTAAGGAGGGACCATTCCCTGGAGAAGGATGTCATGCTTGGAAGGGTGGAGGGTCAATGAAAGAGGGGGAGGCCTTCAATGAGATTGATTGCCACGGTGGCTGCAATGATGAGCTCAAGTATAGCAGGGATTGTGGGGCTGGCGCGGGAGTGGGCAGTGTTTCGTTCTGCTGTGCATGGGGTCGCTATGAGTCAGAAACGACTCGACGGCACTTATCAACAACAACAACAAAGAGTGCCATTCACCCATGTGACTATCCACAATAGCAAAAAGATGGAAAGAGTTTTAGTTCCCCTGAACAGTTCAATGGATAAATGAACCATGATACAAATAAACCATGATACATACACAAAATGGAATATTACTCAATGTTAAAGAATAACTATGAGCCTATGAAATGTAACATAACATGGATGATCCTGGAGGACATTATGCTGAGTGAAATTAGTCAAATACAAAGGGATAAATATGATATGAGAACATTATTATAAAAAGTCAAGAAAAGGATTTCATATGGAAAGATTTTTTGCTGGTTTGCATGGGTGGAAAAGGAAGGGAGAGTGAGTCACTAAGTAGTGGGTAGACATGTATTAACATGGGTGAAGGAAAGGCAATATGTAATAAAGGGGAGGTCGGCACAAAATGATCAAGGCAAAGGAAGACACTAAGAGGAGCACATGAGTTAAAGGCAGCAAAGATGAACACTGTTACATACATAATCCTGCGATAACAGTAATAACAACAATCTACAAGTGGATCATAGACAGACATGCAACATAAAAGGTATGGGAAGGTGAATGGGCTATATCCACAAATATATATAAGTATGATGGAGTGTATTTCTACATATGTAGTTTTACGTGTGGCAAATATATCTATTAATACAGTAGAGAATACAGGGGACAAACTCATGAACCTTCTTAGCCATAACCAAATATCATGAGGGAACACTGGAGCATGGGGCTCAAGACCATAGTCTTGGGGGTTATCAAGGTCAGCTGGGATAACATGGTCCACCAAGACAAAGTTCTGTATTCTATTTTAGTGAGTAGTCATTGGGGTCTTAAAAGCTTGAAAGGCCATCTAAGGTACAACTATTGGCCTGTCTGGAGCAAAGAAGGATGAAGAAAATCAAAGATGCATGTAAACAGTAATGCCCAAGGACTTATTAAAAACAAAATAAAACAAAATGAAAATCCTGAAAACAAATTGACTGCTATTGAGTCCATTCCAAATCATAGTCAGTTTCGACTCATAGTGAATTCCGACTCATATCTTTACAGAAGTAGATTGTTTCAACTTCCTCCCACGGAGAAGCTGATGGGTTTGAACCACTGACCTTCTGGTAAGCAGCCAAATGTCTTACCAACAGTCCCACCAAAACTCCTTTAAGGACTAGTGGACCATTCACATCTCAGCCTCCACTATGCTGAGACAAGAAGAGCAAGATGATGCTCAGCTACCACTAACAGCTGCTCTCAAAGGAATCAAATGGGAAAGTCCTGGATAGAGTGGTAGAAAATGTGGACTAAAACTCAAAATAATAATAATAAACATACCAGGATTGCTTGTCTAATAGAGACTAGTAGAATCCTGAGACTATGGCCCTTCATCACCCTTCAATCCTGGAACTGAAGTTATCCCTTTGTTTTAAATTTCAGCTAAACAATAGACAGATCTACAAGGTGAACAATAACAACAGGGAGGTACGCACTACTGAGAGCCATCAACCATATGAAATCAAGAGGGTATCAGTTGCTCAGGAATAAAGCTCAGAAAGCAGGAAGGGCTAGGAAAGAGTAGAGGAATGGAAAGACAAACAGGGAGGAAGTTGGAAGAGTGTTACTATGTTGTGGGGATTGCAATCAGTGTCACAAATCAAGATATGTATGAACAGATGAATGGAAAACTAATTTGCTCTGTAAATTTTTCATAATAAAAAGTAAAAAAAAAATTAAGTGTATCATTCAATGGTTGTTAGTATATGCATAGTGTTGTACAACCACTACCATAACCTTTTTTTAAGAACATTATTTTTTTAAAAAAAAACTTCACCACTATCCAATCAATTCTGAACCATAGTGACCCTCACTGGGTTTCCAAGGCAGTAAATCTTTATGAAAGTAGATAGCCTCATTTTCCATTCACAGAGCCACTGGCAAGTTGGAACTGCCAACCTTTTGGTTAGCAGTGAAATACCTAGTGTAGTGCCTAAGGCACTTGACTGCTAACCAGAAGCCTGGCGGTTCAAACCCACCAGCCACTCCTCAGAAGGAAGATGGGGCAATCTACTTCCGTAGTGATACTGCCTTGGAAACCCAAGGAGGGGTCGCTATGAGTCGGGGCTGACTCGAGGGCATATAACAACAACAACAACCTTAGGCACTGTGCCACCAGAGCTCCTTTAGAATATTATAATCACTCCCAAAATAAACCCTGTGCACCTTCATTCTTCCTTATCTTCCCTCTCCCCTCAGTTTTTTTTTTTTAAATTGCTAATCCACTTCCACTTTCTGTCTCTATAGATTTCCTATTCTAGAAATTTCATATAAATGGAATCATGCAATATGTTATCGTTTGTGACTGGCTTCTTTCATTTAACATAATATTTTACAGATCTATCTATATTATGTACAGGACATTATTTCTTATTATTGCCAAATACTGTATTCTTATGCAAATAATATGTTTGCCACCTGGTTCCTCCCCATGGGAGATATTTTCAAAAGTGCCAGTATGAAAAAACAGAAAAGAAAAATTTGGTTTTTTTACATGTTGCTTTTTAAATAAAGAAAAAAAAAAGGCATAGTGCATTTACAAAAATAATTCCCAATGGGGAGGGAGCAGCTGATAAACAAACATAGAAGGAGTATGTTATTTGTGTAAAAATTCATTAATATTCCATTGCTTGGGTATACCACTTTTGCTCATACACTCATCAGATGATAGACACTTGGGTTGTTTCCACTTTTTGATTATTATGGATAATGTTTGTAAACACTAATTTGCAAGCTTTGTGTAGGGATGTATATTGGTTTCTCTTGGGAAGATACCTAGAATTTGAATTGCTTGATCATATGGTAACTCTAAGTTTAGCCTTATGTTGGACTATTTTCCAATATGGCATCCATGAGCGTACCAATGTCTCCACATTCTTTTTTCTTTTTCTAATTGTATTCTTAAAAAAAATATATTTGTTTTACTTTTGGTGAAAATATATACACAGCAAAACATACATGAATTAAACAATTTTTACATGTACAATTCAGTGACCTTGATTACATTCTTCACATTGTATCATCATTCTCTTATCTCTATTCTGATTAATTTACCACCATTAAATTAGATTCTCCACATTCTTGAAAATGCTTAACTCTCTTGATTGTAGTCACAGTTATCCAAGTTAGTGTGAAATATTTTTTTCTTTTTTTGTGGTGAAAACATACCCAACAAGACATTAACCACATAACAACTTCCCCATTTCCAGCTCAGGGACATTGATGACGTTTTTCATGTTGTGCCACCCCATTATTGCTATCCTTTTCCAAAATATCCCAGCACCATTATCATAAACTCAATGCCCCTAAAATAAAAACTTCTCTTTTCACCCTCCCTCCTACCTCTGGTAACCACTAATAATCTTTGGTTTCTCTCTCTGTTTTTTCAACCTATATAGGAATTTTTTTCACAAAACTGCCAACAGTATATGGGGGTAACATTGTAGACTCTGCCCATTTTGCCATGGTAATATTTGTGGGGCATGCCTTTTGAACAGTGCCCATTCTCTTGATGTCTACAATAGCACCTTTCTTGTAGATTTGCATATATGTGGCCAAAGGAACAACCCCATGTTTCCTAAAAGGCCTAGAGAACATATAGCAGGTTCCTCTCTTCCTTCCCTTAGTGTTCATCATTTTGGTGAATTACTGCAAGATGGCAGTTTTGGTCACACCCAACAACCAGAAAAGTGGGGGAAAGAGAAGCCAGAGGGGACCACAGAGCAGAGCATCAACTAGGCATCCAATGAGGGACCCAGGCCCCATCCCCACCAGCCAGAAATGCAGGGAAAAAGAAGAAGAGGGAACAATGGAGCAGAGCAGCAGCCAAGCATCCAAGTAAGGGGAGGGAGGGACCCAGACCCCACCCCCACCAACCAAAAAAGCAAGAGAAAGAGAAGCCAGAGGGAATGACAGAGAAGAGCAGCAGCCAGGCATCAAGGTAAGTGTAAGGAGAGACCTAGATCCAATCCCCACCATCCAGAAAAGTGGGGGAAAGAGAAGGCAGAGGGAACCACAGAGCACAGGAGCAGCCAGGCATCCAGGTAAGGGGAGGGACCTAGGCCCTACCCCCACCAGTCAGGAAAATGGGGGAAAGAGAAGTCAGGGGATGACAGAGAAGAGCAGCACCAGGGATCCAGGTAAGGGGAGGGCAGAGAGGTTTCTAATAGCTAAGTGAGACCAACTTGTCTGTCAGTTTGTCATCCTATTGTGGTTTGTGTGTTGCTGTGAGGCTTGAGGCTGTGCCACTAGTGTTTCAAGTCCGGCAGGGTGGCACATGGTACACAGGTTTCAATGAAGCTTACAGACTGACACAGACTAGGAAGAAGGAAGAGGGCACCCGCTTCTCAAAGAATTGGTCAGGGATAACCTTATGAATAGCAGAGATATGCTGTCTGATACATTACTGTGCAACTTTATGAATAGCCTGGAAACATTATCAGATACAAAGAGGTAGGAAGAGCCCCTTAGGTCAGATCAAACCGGAAAACCAAACTCACTGCCATTAAGTCAGGTCTGACTCATAGCAGCCCCTCCTTGGGTTTCTGAGGCAGTATCACTATGGAAGTAGAATGCTCAATCTTCCTTCTGAGGAGTGGCTGGTGGGTTTGAACCTCAAGCCTTCTGGTTAGCAGTCAAATGCCTTAGTCCCTATACTACCACAGCTCCCCTCATGTCAGAGGTTTTCAAAATATGACTAGGAAAAAGTTGCATCATAAGAGTAGGACCAATCTTACTGACATGGGTAGAGTAAAGTTTTCAAGACCTCCATTTGTTGACATGCACGACTCAAACTGAGGAGAAACAGCTGCAAATATCTATTAGTATTAGGAACATGGAATGTATGAAGTATGAATCTAGGACAATTGGAAGTTGTAAAAAATGAAGTAGAACCCATAAAGATTGATATCCTACACATTAGTGAGCTGAAATGGACTGGTTTTGGCCATTTTGAATCAGACAACCATATTATGCTGGGAGTGACAAATTTGAAGAGTAATGGCATGTCATTCATCATCACATAGGATATTTCAAGATCTGTCCTGAAGTACAATGCTGTCAGTGATAGTATAATATCCATGTGCCTACAAGGAAGACCAGTTAATACTACTATTATTCAAATTTATGTATCAACTACCAAAGCCAAAGATGAGAAAATTGAAGATTTTTTATCAACTTCTGCAGTCTGAAATTGACAAAATGTGCAATCAACATGTGTTAATTATCACTGGTGACTAGAATGAAAAAGTTGGAAACAAAGAAGAATCACAGGTAGCTGGAAAATTTGGACTTGGTGACAGAAGTAAGGCTGGAGATTGCATAATAAAATTTTGCAAGACCAACAATATATTCAATGCAAATACATTTTTTCAACAACACAATTGGCAGCTATACACATGGGCTTCACCAGACGGAGTACACAGGAATCAGATTGACTACATCTGTGGCAAGAGGTGATGGAAAAGCTCAATATCTTCAGCCAAAAGAAGCCAGGAGCTGATTGTGGAACAGACCATCAACTGCTTATATGCAAGTTCAGCTTGAGGTTGAAGACAATTAAAACAAGTCCACAAGAAACAAAATATGATCTTGAATATATC
>NW_006921685.1:4187692-4188297 GCF_000298275.1 Orycteropus afer afer
AAAAAATTTAAGCCTCGAGTTGCAATATTGAAAGATTCTATGGGGAAAATATTGAATGATGCAGGAAGCATAAAATGAAGATGGAAGGAATACACAGAGTCACTGTACCAAAAAGAAATGGTTGATGTTCATCTGTTTCAGGAGGTGGCATATGATCAAGAACCAATTATATTGAAGGAAGAAGTTGAAACTGCACTGAAAGAATTGGGCAAAAACAAGGCTCCAGGAATTGATGGAATACCCATTGAGATGTTTCAACAAACAGATGTCCCACTGGAAGCACTCACTCGGTTATGCCAAGAGATTTGGAAGACAGTTACCTGGCTAACTGACTGGAAGAGATCCATATTTGTACTTGTTCCAAAGAAAGTTGATCCCACAGGATGTGGAAATTATCGAACAATATTAATATCTCATACATGTAAAATCTTACTGAAGATAATTCAAAAAAGGTTGTAGCAGTATATTGACAGAGCACTTCCAGAGGTGCAGGCTGGATTAAGAAGATGTAGAACAAGGGATATCATTGCTGATGTCAGATGGATCTTGGCTCAAAGCAAAGAATACCAGAAAGATGTTTACTTGTGTTTTATTGACTATGCAAA
>NW_006921685.1:4209879-4210751 GCF_000298275.1 Orycteropus afer afer
CTTAATTTGTTTTTATCTTTGTGTCTAAGGTGTGTCTCTTGTAGGCAGCATATCAATGGGTCTTCTTTTCTTATCCAGTCTGCCACTCTCTTTCTTGTGATATATGCATTTAGTCCATTCACAGTGAGTGTAATTAGTGATAGGTATGAGTTGATTGGTGTCATTCAATTGCGGTTTTTTGTCGTGTCGTTGGTGATTTCTTGGTCCATTTATATTTCTGTGCTGAGTTCAGTTTGTTGGCTAATGCTTTCTCCCTTTTCTTCTTTATAGTTGGTTTTGTGTTTATTAAGCCCGTATGTTTTCCTTCCTTCTGGATTTGCTTAGAATAATTGTTACTCTTCTCTGTGGTTACATTGGAGGATATTCTTGTCTCTACATTTTTAGAACAGTGCATGTTGCAGACATGGTCATGTTTGCCTCTCCATTTGAGGGTGTGTACCTAGAAGTATTATTCCCTCTGATAGGTTAGTTGCTGTTGTTGTGTGCTGCTTGAGTTCCTTGTTTTTTAAGGTAAAATGTTTTAAGGTCTTATTATGAGTATCTATTTCTGATTTGGTTTTAGAGTTGATGTCACATCTCCTGGTTTTCCTGATCTCTGTTGTGGGTTCTTTATTGGTAAGACTTCCTTAAGCATTTCTTGTAGGGTTGGTATATTTTTCACAAAGTCTCTTAATTTCTGTTTATCTGAGAATGCCTTGATTTCACCCTCATATTTGATGGATAATTTGGCTTGATATAGGATTCTTGGTTGGAAGTTCTTTTCCTTCAGTATTTTATATATGCCTTCCCATTGCCTTCTTGCCTGCATGGTTTCTGCTGAGTAATCGGAGCTCAGCCTAACTGTTTGATTATTATAAGTAATATTTCTTTTT
>NW_006921685.1:4211546-4217839 GCF_000298275.1 Orycteropus afer afer
TTTGTGGTTTTGCTTCTAATGCCTTGTCCTGTTTTTTTGTTTGATTTGAAGTTGCCTGTTGTTTCCTAGACATCTTGAGGTTGTCTTTAACTGCTGGTTACATGTTGATTTGTTTTGTCTTGGTTTTATGGTTTAATATTTTGAAAAGGTAAAGCTGGTGTATTTTATTTTATTATTGATTCAGGTATGTTGGGTCACTGTGCAGTTTTCTTTGTGATGGTGGAATCACTGTGTGGAATGTGGATATGTGTTTTTCTTTGTTGTAAAGAGGGTTTAGAGTTCGAACCGGGAGGTTTTATGGTAATCGGCTGAATATGGTTTCTTCTATTGAATGAGTGAAGTTATTGGTGGAGAAGGTGGGAGCAGAAGAAGGAAAGCTTGGTGTTGCTAGGGTCAGTTTCTAGGGCTTTGAGCAGGCTGCTACTGATGACATTGTACTGTTATGTACAAGCCCACAGCTGAATTTCAGGACAGAATTCTGTTGTTAGGGTGTTGCCACTTTCCACCAGGCTCAGACATACTCAAAGACCCCACTTCTGAGGCCTCTTGGTGCCAAAAAGCTGATCCAAGGCAAATTCCTGGGTCCTCACTCAGCTGCACATTCCTCTCTCTCTATCCTGTCTGCCCTCAGCACTGGCCCAATCCGCCCAGACTGCAAATGGCTCCTGAGTTTGTCTGTGATACTGCCCACCTGCGGCGCCAAAGATGCCTGCGATTTCAGCTGTGCTGGAGTCGAGAGATTGCCTGCTAATAGTCTGTGGTCCTAATATCAGTGATAAAGACAAGCACAGACCTCTCAATGCCTCCCAATCTGACCCAAGCCCATTCACTGACCCACTGAAGGGGAAGCAAGCTCACCCTCCTGGAGCACCAGTGAGCTCTCCGCTTGGGTTTCAGTAGTGCTACACATGCTCGTTTGCACCTAGCTGACCCAAGTTACCAATAAAATCAGGTGCTGAAGGTAAATCCTTGGGATGTTTGCTGGTGTTTGTTGGTGTGGTCGCTAGTATGCTGATATAGGGTGTCTATTTCCTTGGCCCACGGAGGTCTCAGGTGGTTGCTCAAGTCCGCCAGTCAGTGACTGCCCCAAGGAAGTTTCCAATGGCCTCTCTCAGCTGCCTGTCTGCCCTCCGCTGGGTAGATCTTCCTTAAATTCTTTCCTGTGCCTTTCTTCTAATTCTACTCTTCTGTGTTTGGTGCATTCTGATTCAGTGAGCTGTTCAGAGCACCAAAATCCCTAATTCAAACTGCTGTATGTAGTTTTTCAAGCACTAAGATGCTAGAGGGAAATAGCATGGTGATTACTGATGAGACTCCATTTTGAATCCATGTCATATGTATTTAAAAGCTACATACTGAAGAAAGAAGATAGAAAAAGAATTGATGCCTTTAATAGTGGTGTTATTGAAAAATACTGAAAATATCATCAACTTCCAGAAGATCAAACAAATCTGTCTTGGAAGGAGTACAGGTGGAATGCTCCTTAGAAATAAGAATGCCCAGACTTCACCCCACTTTAATCTTGTTTTCAGAAGAGACTAAAAACAAAACAAAACAAAATAAAACTACTGCCATCGAGTTGGTTCTGACTCATAGTGACCCCTCCTTGGGTGTCTGAGGCAGTATCTCTACAGACGTAGATTGCCAAGTCTTCCTTCTGAGGAGTGGTTGGTGGGTTTAAACTACCAGCCTTCTGGTTAGCAGTCAAATGCCTTAGACATGTCGCCACCAGAGCTTTCCACAGAAGTGACCAGTCCCTGGGAAAAGGATATCGTGCTTGGTAAAGTAGAGAGCCAGTGAAAAAGGGGAAGACCTTCAATGATGTGGACTGACACTGTGACCGAGACAGTCAGCTCAAGCATAGCAAAGATTATGAGGATGAACCAGCACCAGGCATTGTTTCATTCTTTGCACATAGGATTGCTATAAGTTAGAGCTGATTTGATGGCATTTAACAACAATATTTGCTGTATATAAGAGACATATCTGAGGCCCAAGGATACAAATCAGTTGAAAATAAAAGAATAGAAAATTATTTTGTGTAAGTAATAAAATAGAGTGGTTATTGAAGTGGTTATTTTAATATCAGAAAAAATAGACTTTAAGTCAAAATCTGTTAGAAGAGATAAAGAAGGACATTATATAAAAAGGGTAAATTGATCATGACAGTATAAGAATTGTAAATATACTCCTAATATTAATTCCCTAAGAATATAAAGCAAACACTGACAAAATTGAAGGGAGAAATAGCTTGTTCTGGTTACCTAGTACAGTTCTGACAAGAATATACCACAAATGAGATGGCCTTAACAAGCAAGAGTTTATTCTCTTACAGTACTTGGAGGCTAGAAGTCCAAGTTCCAAGCTCCAGGCTCTAGGGGCTGTATGAAAGCCCCTGGATCTTGGGCTTCAGCTCTGTCTCTAGCTTCCAGCCCACTGAAACTAGAGGCATTTCTTCACTCAGACAGCTGCTGGCTGCTGACACTCTCAAGCCCAAGGTCAACAAATAAAATGACACATTCCCTGTGTTACCAAACAACACAGCAGGCCATTGATTCAAGTCCATTAAAAGTACCAAGATCAGCAGAGCATGAAAGGCTGCTGAATAACAACTTGGCTACATGCAGGGTTCAAGCATACCATAAGCTCTCTAGCTTCCCCAAGATTTCTCCTTATATCCAGGAAACAGACCACATCCCTAAAGTAGCTACTCAGCTGCTCACAGTAGATTCTACCATGGAGTTGATTACAGTCTCATCATGGGGAATACTACATCCAGCTGCCCAGACACTCAACCAGACTCAGGTGAGTTGACACACAAACTTAAAAACCACATACCTTTATGATAATAGTAGAAGACTTCAGTACACCAATAATGGGCAGACCATCTAGAAAGAAGATCTGTAAGAAAACAGAGGATGTGAACATGATAAACCAAGCAGACCTAACAAAATTACAAAGAAAATTCCACTCAACAAAAGCAGAGTATACATTTTCGCCAGTGGATAAATCATTCCACAGCATAGATGGCTTGTTAGGTTTAAAGCAAGTCTCAGTATATTTAAAAACGTTGAAAGGACACAAATAATTTTTTTCTGGCCAAAATGGAGTAACATTGCAACAGAGAGAAAACTGAAAAATAACAAATAGATGAAAATTATACAACCACTGAGTTAAGGAAGAAGTCAAAAGAGAAATAAAAAAAGCAGCTATAGTCAAATGCAAATGAAAGTAAAATATATCAAAAGTTAATGAGATGTAGTGAAATCAGTGCTCAGAAGAAAATTTATAGTGGTAAAGGCCTACATTGAAAAAGAAGAAAGATGAGAAATCAATTGCCTAAGTTTACAACTTGAAGAACTAAAAGGTGAAAAGCAAACTAAACACAAAGCAATCTAAAGGAAAGAGATAAAAAAAGATCAGGGCAAAGATAAATGAAAGAGAGAAGAGAAAAACAATGAAGACAATAAATGAAAATATCAATAAAAATGAAAACTTTTAGTTAGAATGACAAAAAAGAAGATAAATTACAAATAACTAAAATCAGAAATAAAAGTGATGACATTACAACTAACCCTGCCAAAATGAAAATAAGCATAATTGAATGCTATGAATAATTATATGGCAACAAACTAGAAAATGTAGATGCAATAGACCACTTTCTAGAAATACATAAGTCTCCTATATAACTCAAGAAGAAACAGATTAAGCTGATCTATAACAAGAAGAAATTCAATCAGTCATCAAAAAACTTCCTAACAAAGTATACTCCTCTACCAGATTTTCTCACTAGGACATTCTACCAAACATTTATACAAGTGATTCCAATCTTTATCAAACTTTCCAAAAAAAAAAAAAAAAAGAAAGAAAAAAAAGCAGAGGGAAAATATCCTAACTTATTCTATGAGGCTGACATTACTGATACCAAAGTGTAATAAAGACCCTTATGGAAAATTAAGAAAACATCTATTATGAATATAGATGCAAAAAATCTTAACAAAATTTTAGCAACTGAATACAAATGCATAATAAAAGGATTATATATCACAAACAAGTGGGATTCATTATAGGGACGCCCAACCAATGTAACAAATCAATCAATGTAATACACCACATTAGTAGGATAAAGAAAAAGAACCATATTGATTGATCATGTCAATCAACCCAGACAAAGCATTGGTCAAAAATCCAAAACATTTTCATGGTAAAATCACTTGAAGAGATAGGAATAATAGATAAATTCCTCAATATGAGATGGAGTATATTAATAAAAAGCTCACAGCTAACATAATCACTGCAGAAAGACTGAGAGCTTTCTGCTCAAGATCAGGAACAAGTCAAAGAGGCCCACTCACATCACTGCAATTCTATAATGTCCTGGAAGTAGCAATTAGGCAAACAAACAAAGAAAAAAAGGAATAGATATCCACATTGCAAGGAAAAAGTAAAGCTAACCCTTTCCATAGTTTCTGTAGAAGACATAATCCTACATATAAAAGACCTCAAAGAATCTAAAGGCACTGCACCACCAGTGTTCCTAAAAGAATGCTACTAGAGGTAATAAAAGAATTTAGCAAAGTGACAGGTCAACATACAAAAATCAGTTTGGTTTCTAATATGTCAGCAGTGAGCAGTCTGAAAAGGAGGCTAAGGAAACAATTCCATTTACAATATGATGTAAAAGAATAAAGAAAAAAAACCAAACCAAACACACTGCCGTTGAGTTGGATCTGACTCATGGGGACCCCTCCTTGGGTTTCCTAGGCAGTGCCACTATGGAAGCAGATTGCCCATCCTTCCTTCCAGGAGTGGCTGGTGGGTTTGAACTGCCAGCCTTCTCATTAGCAGTCAAATATCTTAGGCACTACACCACCAGAGCTCCAAAACAAACAAACAAACAAACAAACAAATACATAAATAAAAATAAATAAAAAAATATAAAGTATAAGAAAAATGTTAGCCAAAAAGTGAAAGATTTGTACTCTGAAAATATAATACTGATGGAAATTAAACTTACTGTAAAGAAATGGAAGGAGTTCTGGTAGTGTAGTGCCTAAGGCACTTGACTGCTAACCAGATGGCTGGTGGTCCAAACCTACCAGCCACTCCTCGGAAGGAAGGTTGGGCAATCTACTTCTGTTGTGATACTGCCTAGGAAACTCAAGGAGGGGTTGCTATGAGTTGGGTCCAACACATAATGACAACAACAACAGCAACAAATAAATGGAATGACATTTGATGCTTATGGACTGGAAGATCTATCTATTTTCTTTTTACTGTTATTTGGGTGTATGTTTACATAGAAAATTGGTTTTCTATTCAACAATGCATACACATTTTGTTTCCTGGCATTGATTGCAATTCCACTATGCAACAGTACTATTTGCACTTCCTCACTGTGTTTATGGCTTCCATTCATTATTCTTTCGTATCCCTTCCTGTCTTCTGTATTTTATCCCTGGGCAGATGTTACCATGTTAATACCATATGGTTGGGTGTTGTGAATGCATATCACCTTGGTTTTATTGACTTTATAAGCCTGACTAGTGTTCGACTCGACAGTATGTAACAACAACAAGTGTTTGGGTAAAAGTTCACCCACAGGAGTGAGTTGAGTTCCTGGCTTAAGGCATGTGTTTAGACTGTGTTCTCTAGAGAAACAAAACCAGTAATGCTTATATTTAGAGAGAGAGACAAATTTATCTTAGAGAAACAGCTCACATATTTATGTTGTTGTTGTTGTTGTTATGTGCTGTTGAGTCGGACTCGACTCATAGCGACCCTTCCTTGGGTTGCTGAGGCAGTATCACTACAGAAGTAGATTGGCCCATCTTCCTTCTGAGGAGTGGCTGGTGGGTTTGAACTGCCAGCCTTCTGGTTAGCAATCAAGTGCCTTTGGCACTAAGCTACCAGAGTTCCTAAACTGGCAAATCCAAAGTTCTTGGATCAAACGTCAAGCTGGAGGCTTTTCCTGACTCATGCAGCTGCAGGGGCTGATGAGCTCAAGGTTGGCAGGCAGTACACTGGCTGTTGACTCCAACAAATGATGAATCCAAGATCTCCAGGCCAAATGGTGGATTGTTCGTTCACAGACAGTTGTAGGAGCACAACAGAATCCTGATCTACAGAACAGTGTCTTTTTTCCCAGGATGTCCATAGATATACTGGAAGCAGGCCACACCTTTAGGGAAACTCCCTTTCAATGGAGTGGCTGCTCAAAACATATTCATCTGATCCCATCATGGGAATAACCATATCACAACTGCTTAAACCACACAGAATTGTGGTCCAGC
>NW_006921685.1:4219574-4220699 GCF_000298275.1 Orycteropus afer afer
TTTAAGGTAGGCCACTGCATAATCCATGCTTCAGTAAGCCAACCAAATCCAGGAGGCTAGCGGTTCAAAGCCACCAGCCACTCCTCAGAAGGAAGGTTGGGCAATCTACTTCCATAGTGATACTGCCTCAGAAACCCAAGGAGGGGTCACTATGAGTCAGGTCCGACTCGATGGCATATAACAACAACAACGCAAGGAGAAACATTGAATGAAGAGTCCATACTTAGTGAGCCTAAATCAACAAACTCAGACTGATCCAATCTTACATTCCTTGTACCATTATCCCACACTCTCACTAGCCATTCCCATACATATTCTCCAGATTTCTATCAGTACATATTAGCAAAATTAAGTAGGTCTTTTTGGGTGTTACATACCACCTCCTCAATCACACTTGTATTTCACCTTTTAGGGCTCGCTTGGACTTAACTTTTGTTATAGGTCTAGCAGCAACAATGGGTGGTTGGAGCAGTTCCTGAGAACATTCAGCAATGTCTTCCATGGCCTTTGCCTCAGGCAATGACCCAGCATGAACGGTTGGGTTAATTCCATCAAACTGAGGTGGAGGGTATAATGGTTTTACAGTAATCCCTTCAGATGGGAGGGATTCAACAGAATTTACAGTCTCCATATCTTGATTTTCCTGACTATCTGCCCATATGTCCCCATTCCAGGTTTCAGCATCCCATTTTTTCCCAATCAATGCCCTCACTTTAACATCAGACACCGTTCTGAGTTGGCAATTTAATTGGCATTGTAATACAGCCACCCTTACAATAAGACTCTGGGTTTGATTTTTGGCAATATCAGCTCTGTTACTAGAAGAAATAAGGCTTTCTTTCAGAGCACAACTGGAAACATAGATGTCTTTTATGCAGTGCTTAAGCTGTGACTCAGCAGCCCTGAGCTCATTTCACCCTTTCACCACTTTGTCTAGTGTAAGTAGGACCAACCAACCAGCTTCCTTATACTCATGCTTACAGTATTGCAGAAAAGTATCAAATATGTGATCACCCAGAGCCTCACTTCTCACAAGTACTTGATCTATTGTTGGTGCTATTTTGCATATTACTGTTGCCATCTCACACCATGGTTTAGCAGGGCCCTCTTTACTAACAGAGGCAG
>NW_006921685.1:4221389-4223944 GCF_000298275.1 Orycteropus afer afer
ACTTGACTGCTAACTAGAAGGCTGGTGGTTCAAACCCACCAGCCACTCCTCGGAAGGAAGGTTGGGCAATCTACTTCCGTAGTTCTACTGCCTTGGAAACCCAAGCAGGGGTTTCTATGAGTTGGGGCTGACTCAATGGCACATAACAGCAACAACAAGTTGACACACAGCTCCAACTACCACAAGGCATACCTAAGTGCCATAGTCTTAGGGGATCCATCAGTCTCTATCAGACCAGTAAGCTTGATCTTTTGATGATTTTAGTTTGTTCCACATTTTTCTCCCACTTTATTCAAGATCTCCAATTGTGATTCCTTTCAGAGTAGTGAGCTGTAGTAACCAGGCACCACCTTTTTCTTCTGTTCTCAGTGTATTACAGGCTGGAGTTTGCATGGTCCATTTGTCCTTTAGACTAATTGTTACCATGCATCTTTGATTTTCTTCACTCTTTTATGTTCCAGATGGGGAGATATCAATAGTTGCACATTAGATGGCTGCTTATAAGCTTTTAAGACCCCAGATAGTTCTTACCAAAGCAGGAGGTAGGACATTGTCTTTGTGGACTATGTTATGCCAACTGATTTTTGTTGTTGTTGTTAGGTGCCATCCAGTCATCTCTGATGACCCTATGTACAACAGAATGAAACATTGAGTGGTCCTGTGCCATCCTCACAATCCTTGCTATGCCTGAGTCCATCATCGCAGTTACTGTGTCAGCCCATCTCATTGAGGATCTTCCCCTTTTTCACCGACCCTCTGATTTACCAAGCATGATATCCTTCTCCAGGAATTGTCCTTTCTGACAAGAAGACCAATGTAGGTGAGATAAAATCTGGTCATTCTCACTTCCAAGGAGCATTCTGGCTGCACTTCCTTTAGAACGGATTCATTCGTTTCTCTGGCAGACCATGCTATTTTCAGTGTTCTTCATCAACATCTCAATTCAAAGGTATCAACTCTTTTTTGGTCTTCCTTACTCATTGTGCAGCTTTCATATGCATATGAGGTGATTTAGATACCATGACTTTGGTTAGTCTTCAAAGTGAAGACTTCTTAACACTTTAAAGTCTTTTGCAGCAGATTTTCCCAGTGCACTAGGACATCTACTTTCTTTATCTGCTGCTTCCAGGGGCATTGATTGTGGATTCAAGTAAAATGCAGTCTTTGATATCTTCAATCTCCCCATTTATTGGGATGTTGCTGATTGGCCCAGTTGTGAGGATTTTTGTTTTCTTTATGCTGAGGTGTAATCCATACTGAGGACTGTAGTCTATGATCTTCATCAGTAAGTGCTTCAAGCCATCTTCACTTTCAGTGAGCAAGCTTGTATCGTTTGCATATCACAGTTTGTTAACGAGTCTTTGTCCAATATTAATGCCACCTTCTTCTTCATATAGTCCAGCTTCTTGGATTATTTGCTCAGCATACAGATTAAATAAGAATGGTGAAAGGAGACAACCCTCATGCACACACTTCTGGAGTTTAAACCATGCTGTATCCCCTTATTCTGTTCAAACGACAGCCTCTTGATCCAGTGACAGGTTCCTCACGAGCATAATTAAGTGTTCTGTTATTCCCATTCTTCACAATTTTATCCATAATTTGTTATGATCCACACAGTCAAATGCATTCACAAAGTCAATAAAATACAGGTAAACATCTTCCTGCAGGGAGAATGTTCCATGAAAGTGAGAATGCCCAGACTTCATCTCACCTACTTTGATCATGTTATCAGAAGAGACATAATACCCTCTGGAGAAAGATACAACACTTAGTAAAGTGGAGGGTCAGGGAAAAAGGGGAAGACATTCAACAAGATGGACTGACACAGTGGCTTCAACAGTGATTTCAAGTATGGCAGGGATTGTGAGGATGGCACATGATGGGCAGTGTTTCATTCTGTTGTACATAGGGGTCACTATGCATTTGAGCTGACTCAGTGGCACCTACAACAACAGCAACAACAATATATCTTTCTGGTACTCTTTGCTTTCAGCCTAGATCCTTTGGATATTAGCAATGACATCACCTTTCTCCACATCCTCTTTGGAATCCAGCTTGAATTTCTTGAAGATCTCTGTCAATATACTGCTGCAAAAAATTTTAAATTATCTTCAGCAAAATTTTACTTGTGTGTGATATTTATGATATTGTTCAATAATTTCTACATTCTATTGTATTACCATTTTTTGGCATGGGCACAATTATTATTTTCTTAAAAAATTTTATTATGATTTGGATGAAAATTTACAGAGCAGATTTGTTTTCCAAAGAGCAATTCATACATATTTTGTCTCATGACATTGACTGCAAGTCCCCACAGTGTAACAGTTCTCTTCCCACTTCCTTCTGGTAATTACCAATTCCCTGTTTCCTTCCCTCTCATGGACTACTCCCCCCTCAGCTATCTCTCTGGGTAAACACTGCCCTTCTATTATCCTATAATTGATCACTCCAAGGAGTGTATCTACCTGATGTAAATGTTCACTCCATATGCCTGTCTATTGTTTGGCTGGAAGCCACAGGAGTGAGTTCCATTCAAGACCTGAAGGGCA
>NW_006921685.1:4236931-4239305 GCF_000298275.1 Orycteropus afer afer
TTTTTTCATGGTGTCCCTGGTTTCTTTGTTCCATATTATTTTCTGTGCTGAACTCATTATGTTTATGAAGCATGTTATCATTTTCATTGTTGCTGTTGTTTTAGCATTTGCTGAATATTTGCACTTGTTCTCTTTTTTATTGTGATGTGAAGGTTTATAATTTTTCTCTGAGGTTACCCTGTGATTTATAAATTTCTCCCCAAGATTACAACACTCCATTCTATCTTGCAACTCTCTTGACTTCCATTTAGAAGTTCTGTAACTGCACAGTATTTTCCTTCTTTTTGGTTTATAGTTGTCCTCTCTTGCCAACTTGGTTCCCTGTTTTACAATCTTGTAGGCTTATTTTACTTTGAATATGTAACTGTGGTTTCTGGGTTATGTCAACTTGTGTACTAATGGTAGGTTGTTATTTGTTATTTTTGGTTCTCTGTTCAAAGGTCTTCCTTTAGTATCTTTTGTAAGGTTGGTCTGGTTTAAAGAAATTCCCTTAGTTTCTGCTTATCTGTAAATATCCTAATTTCACCATCATATTTGAGGGACAATTTTGCCAGGCATATAATCCTTGGTTGAAATTTTTTTTGTCTTTCAGGGTTTTCTATATACCATCCCATTGCCTTCTTGCTTGCGTGGTTTCTACTCAGAAATTAGAGCTTATTCTTACTAGTTGTACTTTGTAAGTAACTTTTTGTTTTTCCCATGCTGCTTTCAGGATTCTTTCTTTCTCTTTGGTTTTGATGAGTTTGATGATGATATGTCTTGGTGTGCTAGTTACGTTTGCATCTCAACTTGGCTGGGCCTGCTTTAGTGGCTGGGCACCTAGTCATAGTTATTCCCCATGATGAGACTGGCAATTAACTCCATGGTGGGATCTACCACAAGCAGCTGAGTAGCTGCCTTTGGGATGTGGTGTGCTTCCTGTATATAAGGAGAAGCCTTGGGAATGGTCTCTAGCTTATGGCATGCTTGGACCCTGCTTGTGGCTGTGTCATTGTTCAGCAGCCTGATATGTTCTGCCGGGACTTACAATGGACTTAAGTTAATGGCCTGCCATGTGGTTTGGTAACATTGGGACTGTGCTTTTTTACTTGTCAACTTTAGGGCTTCCCAGCCTCAGCAGCCAGCAGCTGTCTGAGTGAAGAGATGCCTCTAGCTCCAGTAGGCCAGGGACAGGAGGCAGAGCTGGACCCCAAGGTTTAGGAGCTTTCACCCAGTCCCTAGAACCTGGCACACAGAACTTGGACTTAAAGCCTCCAAATAATAAGAATAAACTCCTGTTTGTTAAGGCCATCCCATTTGTGGAATATTTCTTGTCAGAGTGGCACTCGGTAACCAGAACAGAATATGGTACTGAGAGAGTAGGGTGCTGTTCTGACAGTTGGAAACAAGAGTGAAGTGCATCCTTGACCCAAGACCCTGGCAGAGAGACCTGAGCATATTGTATGGCAGATGGCAGGAGCAGAGCAAGAGACCATCATGAGAAACACAGCAGAGGAGTCAAGAGAACTGGCATGAGAGAGTGACAGCCTTACCAGCCCAGGGAGGAGAAAGCTTCATGCCTTTGGTTAGGTGGCTTACTGGTGGAGAGGGTTGCCTTCAGGCATTAATTGGTGAAAAAGACTGGAAAGAAATGGAGTAGCAAGTTGTCCAGCCCACAGAGCAAGTAAGCTGAATGCTTTTGGGGCAGGAAAATTTCCAGTAGAGTGGGTTGTCTTGGCATTAATTGGCAGAAGTGGAGAGACCAAGGAAATGGAAGCAGGGCTGCCTCAGCCTGAAATGGTAGGACCATGGCCTTTGGGGGTGGAACCACCACAGCTCCCTAGGTTTCAAAGAGCCAGGCCTTCACAAACTTAGTTCTGATATGTGGGGCTGCTTGTTCATTTGAGCCAGTTGGATTGAGTCATAGCCGCTGCCCAAGAGTGAGAGGGTGAGATTGCCATGCCCAAGAGGGAGAGGAATAAGGCCACCAGGCCAAGGGGGTGAGGTGGCCACTTAGAGGAACTAGGGGACTGGAGCCACCCAGTGGAGGAGATCTGTACAGATGCCACACAATGAAGATCTGCACAGATGCCAAGTTGATGAGGGGTGGAATTGTGGTAGTTATGTTTGCATGTCAACTTGGCTGGGCCTGCTTGAGTGGCTGAGCACCTGGTCACAGTTATTCCCCATGATGAGACTGGCAATCAACTCCATGGTGTGATCTACCGCAAGCAGCTGAGTAGCTGCCTTTGGGTACGTGGTCCGCTTCTTGTATATAAGGAGAAGCCTTGGAAATAGTCTCTAGCTAATGGCATGCTTAGACCCTGCATGTGGCCCTGTCATTGCTCAGCAGCCTGCTATGCTCTGCCAACCTTGAGACTTACAATGGACTTAA
>NW_006921685.1:4240805-4267281 GCF_000298275.1 Orycteropus afer afer
CAACCAGGAATAGGGAAAAGAAAAAAAAGCTGAAAACTAGCACCTGGATGGTGAAGAATAAAGAATAATTGTGAAAAGAATAAAAGTGATAATAATAATTGTAGTTTTAAAGCACATAAAAACAAACAAGCTAAAAAAACAGAAAAAAGAAAAAAAATTGGGGCAGAGCAGGGCAGTGCACCCAGGCTCTGTCCAAGCACACAGACTAGGATGGAATTCCTGCTGGCCCAGAAAGTGGGTGGGAGTGAGGGATGGCCGCACCTCCATTCACCAAGAGGGTGTGGGGTATAAGAGTAACAAGGGGAATGTGACACCTTTCCAGACATCCAGGTCCGGAATGTCCTTGGGGTTCCAGGCAAGTGGAGCCTGTTCTTAAATCCCTGGAATCTGGGAGAATGCTGTCACTTTAAATATCC
The DNA here is from genome assembly GCF_000298275.1 of Orycteropus afer afer. NCBI lineage: Eukaryota > Metazoa > Chordata > Mammalia > Tubulidentata > Orycteropodidae > Orycteropus > Orycteropus afer. The sequence continues at coordinate 4,241,222 of NW_006921685.1, forward strand.
AAAATTGTCAAGCTGCTTGTAAGCATCAAAATGGTTGTGCCCTCCGAACAGACAAAAGTCCACAGCTAAGCCTGCCTTCCTTTTCATGCTTCCCCTTCTATTCCCCAGCCACCAGAGCAGTCCTCCATGCAGTCCTTGGCTAACATGGCCAATTTTTAGGTTAATTCTTAGGTCCTACCACCTCTTGGCAATATCCAAGCTGTCTGTGCCATCAGGATCACTGCCAGACTGCAGCTCTGTTTGTCTCCTTTTTTGGTGTTTTCATGCAAATTCTTCTGCTAGTTGGAGTTTTCTCCACTTCTATATCTTTCCCTTCAAGGCTCAGGGGTCCAGGATTATCTTCTGTACCTAGCCCTTTTCTTTGTTGAAGAGAATCTGTGCAGTATCTCTGCCTATTCTGCCACCTTACTGGAACTCTTGCTTGCAAGCTTTTAAGATCGCAGTTGCTACTTACCAAAGTAGGATGTAGAACAATGTTTTGTGTAGTATGTTATACCAAATAAGCCTGATGTCCACTATGACTGTGGTCCTGAGATGAGCACAATTCTCAGTCTCTTCCAGTCAGTTGGCCAGGTAAAGGCCTTCCAAATTTATTGGATAAATGAGTTAGTGCCTCCAGAGCAGAATGCATAGGTTGAAATGAACCTGTTTTTTTTTTTTTTCACAATTCAATCAGTGCAGCTTGAACTTCTTCCTTCTATACTGTTAGTTCTTGATCATATGCCAGTTTTTGAAATGTTTGAACATCAACTAAATCGTTTTGGTACAGTGACTCTGTATTCCTTACATGTTGTTTTGATGCTTCCTGCATCATTCAATATTTTGCCTGTAGAGTCCTTCAATATTGCAACTTGATGCTTGATTTTTTTTTTTTTTTTCCAGTTCTCTCACCTTGAGAAAAGCTGAGTATGTTTTTCCCTTTTGGTTTTCTAATTGCATGTTTTTGCACATTTCAAAACTTTACTTTGTCTTCTTGAGCTGCACTTTGAAATCTTCTTTTGATCTCTTATTTCATCATTTCTTCCATTTGCTTTTTGTCTAAATTCATGAGAGATGTTGGTCTGTAGTTTTCCTTTTTAGTTGTGTCTTTGGTTTTGGTATCAGGGTTATATTTGTTTCATAAAATGAATTTGTAAGGCTTCCATCCTTTTCTATATTTTGGAATAGTTTGACTAGGATCGGTGTCAGCTGTTCTCTGAATGATTTGGTAGAATTCTCCAAGAAAACAATCTGGACCAGAACTTTTTTTGTTGGTAATTTTTTTTTTTTTGACATGTTCAATTTCTTCTTTTGTTGTGGGTCTGTTCAGATGTTTCTACCTCAGTCTGTGTTAGTTTAGGTAGGTAATATGTTTCTAGAAATCTATCTATTTCTTCTTGGTTTCCAAATTTTTTTGCAGTACAGTTCATTAATATCAGTATCCTGATATTATCTTTTTTATTTTAGTTGGTTCTTTTGTGACATTTAATTTTTTTATTCATGTTATTTGCATTTCTTCTCTTTTTTTTTATGTTTGTCAATGGTTTGCCAATTTTATTAATCTTTTCAAGGAATCAGCTTCTAGTCTTGTTGATTTTTCCTATTGTCTTTCTATTTTCTATTTCATTTTTTTCTTCTTGGATCTGTATTATTTCTTTTCTTCTGTTGACTGTAGGTTTTTTGTCTTGCTTTTTTTCTAATTGTTGGAGTTTTTGATTTAAGGTGTTGATTTGTTTCTTTCTTTTCCGAGGTTTGCGTTTTTTTTGTTATAAATTGCTCTGTGATCTCTACTTTTGTTGCATCCTAAAGATTTTTGTATGTTGTGTTTTTATTCTCATTTGATTCAAGGAAAATTTTAATTTCATGTTTTATTCCTTTTATTATCTAGTCATCCTTTAGGTGGGTGTTAATTTAGTTTCTATGTATTTGTTCTTTTTCTGTTGATCTTCTTATTATTGATTTATAATTTCATAGCACTGTGATCTGAGAAGATGTTCTGCAATGCTTCCATGTTTTTAAATTTATTGAGTCTTGCTTTGTGGCCTAACATATGATCCATCCTGGAGAATGTTCCATGTGTGCTGGTAAAGAATGTATATTGTTCTATTTTTGGATGAAGTGCTCTGTAGATGTCTATGAGGTCAAGATGGTTTATTGTATTGTTGGTTCTTTGTGTTTGTTGAATTTCTTTCCAGTTTTATCTTTCATTGAAAGAGGTATATTAAAGTCTCCTACTATTACTGTGGATTCAGCTATTTTTCTTTTCAATTCTGTTAAAGTCTGATTGGTGCATTTTGGGGCTCTTTCATTGGGTATATAGATACTTATTTATATTCTCTTGTTCAATTGATCCTGTAATCATTACACAATGTCCTTCCTTGTCTCTTATGATGATTTTTGTCTTAAAGTTTATTTTATCAGAACTTAATATTGTCCCCTCCTTTTTTTGATTGCTTGATGTATCTTTTCCCAACCTTTGCCATTTAGTCTATTTTAGTCTATGAGTCTAATTGAGTCTCTTGTAGAGAGCACATTAATAGGTCATTTTCTTATGTAGTCTGTAACTCTCAGTCTCTTGAATGAAGCATTTAATCCATTTACATTCAACATAATTATTGATAAGTATGCAATTATTGCTATCATTTGTTTAGTGTTTTTCATGGTGTTGTTGGTTTCTTTGTTTCATATAATTTTTCTTTTCTGAACTCATATTGTTTATGAATTTTATTATTCCCTTCAATGATATTGTTTTAGTATCTGCTAAGTATTTTTTGCCTCTCCTCTTTTTTTATTTTGATGTGAAGGTTGATTATTTTTCTTTGATGTTTTGATGTTTCCCTGTGATTTATAATTTTCTTTGCAAATTTAGAACAGTCTGTTCTATCTCATAATTGTCTAGACTTTTTTACAACTTGAAAATTCTGTTCATACACTATTTATTCCCTCTTTTTGGTTTGTAGTTGTCCTCATATACCAATTGATGTGGCTGGTTCTCTGTTTACAGTTTTGTAAGTTTATTTTATTTGGATACTTTGATAAATGGGTAGATTTCTGGATTATGTCATCATGTGTATTAATCATCAGTTGATGTCTGTTTTTGTTGGTTTTCTAAAGTATTCCCTTTGACATCTTTTGTAAGGTTGGTTTGGTTTTAAAAAATTCCCTTAAGTTCTGTTTATCTGGCAATGTCCTAATTTCACCATCATATTTGAGGGACAATTTTGCTGGGTATATGATTCTTGGTTAAAAATTTTCCTCTTTCAGGATGTTATATATACCATCCCATTGCCTTCTTGCCTGCATGGTTTCTACTGAGAAATCAGAGCTGTCTTTTTGGTTGCCCTTTGCAGGTAACTTTTCATTTTTCCTGTGTTGCTCTCAAGATTATTTATTTGTCTTTGGTTTTGGTGAGTTTGATTATTCTATGTCTCAGTGATTTTCTTTTGAGGTCTATCCTGTTTGGATTTTGTTGAAATTCTTGAAAGGATATCTTCTCATCTTTCATCATATTAAATATTCTGGTTACTTAGTGCCACTCTGAAAAGAATATACTACAAACTAGATGGCTTTAACAAACAGGAGTTTATTCTTTTACAGTTTGGAGGCTTTAAGTCTGAGTTTAATGCACCAGGTTCTAGGGGCTGGATGAAAGCCCTTCAGCCTTGAGCCTCAGCTCTGCCTCCTGCTCCCAGTCCAGTGAAGGTGGAGGCTTTCCTTCACTCAGACAGTTGCTGTCTGTGGAGGCTGACAAGCCAAAGGTTGACAAGTAAAATGGCACAGTCCCAATGTTACCAAACCACATGGCAGGGTATTTATTCAGGTTCATTGAAAGTCCCAAGGTCAGCAGACCATGGCAGGCTGCTGAGCAATGAGATGACTACATGCAGGGTTCAAGCATGCCACAAGTTAGAAAACATTCCCAAAGCTGTTTCTTATGTATGGGAAGCAGACCACATATCCAAAGCAGTTACTCAGCTGCTCCAATAGATTCCACCATGGAGTTAAATACTAATCTCACCATGAGGAATAACTACATTCAGCTTCCCAGCTACTCAACCAGGCCCAGCCATGTTGACACACAAACAACTACCACATTAGGGAAATTCTATTCCAACAAATTGACAATTTTCTCTATGGTTTTATTTGTCTCTTCCTGTTTTGAAATTGCAGTTGCACATAGGTTATTCTTCTTGACAGTATCCCACATGAACCTTAAGCTTTCTTCATTTTGTTTTGATTGTTTTTCTGATTGATCCCTTAAGAAAGTAGTATTGGGATATTTGTTTTCAAACTCATTAATTCTGTCTTCCATTGATCTGATTATACTCTTTCATCCTTTCTATGAGTTATGTATATCTGAAATCTGAGTATTAATCTTTTGGATTTCTATTATTTGTTTTTGTATTATTTCTAATTTTTCATTTATTTTGTCAACTTTTTCTTGTATTGCTTTCCTAAATTGTTCTAGAACTTTTTCTGTGTTTCCTTAATTTTGTCAGTGTTTACCATTGCTGTCTCCCACTGAGTTATCAAATAAATAAATAAGTAAATAAATAAATACACACCTAGGAAATAAATCCATGAGAACAAAAAACATAAACAGTACAAACAAGCAGGAAAAATTGAAAAGAAAAAGAAAAAGAAAAAAAAAAGTAAAGACAATAAATAAGATTTAAAATATATGTAAAAAGAGACAAAGAGAGATAAAAAGAAAAACTCAATAATATCTTGGGTTGAGGGGATGAGGGAAAGTGAAAGAGTAACAGAGTAGTAAAGATGAAATGAGAAAACTGCAAACAGAAAAACAAGGGATGTGAAGAACCAAAAGAAGAAAAGAGAAAAGAGGAAGGGAAACAGTAAAAGGTAAGAGGAAAAAAAACAAAACAAAACAAAACAAAAAACCAAGAAAGGGAAAGAAAAAACAAAAAGGAAGGAAGAAGAATAAAAGAATAATTTTTAAACAAACAAGACCAAAACTTGGGGCGGGGGGTAGGTGGAGCACCCAGGGTCTGTCAGGGCACACAGACTGGGATGGAATTCCTGCTGGTCCAGAAGGTGGGTGGAAGCAGGGATGAACACCCTCTGTTCACCAAAATGGTGTAGGATATAAGGGTAACAAGGAAAATATCACAACTTTCTAGTCATCAGCCTCTGGTGAGGTTGCCTGTGATGTCCTCAGCAAGCAGAGCCTATTCTAAGTTCATGTCTGGATGGGAAAACAAGTTGTAAATATTGAAATTGGCTGTGCTGTCAAAACAGCCAACCATCTGCAGCTCCGTTTGTCTCTTTATTCACTCCTTTCATTGAGGTTCTTCTATTAGTTGGTATTCAATCCACCTCTGCATCTTACCCTTCAAAGTTCAGGGTTCTAGGATTATCTTCTGTATCTGTTTCCATTTGTCTCTCATTTATTTGTTGCAGAGGGTCTGTGTGACTTGTCTGCATATTCCACCATCTTGCCAGAAGTCCCTAGACAATGCCACTTTATTATCATTGATAATTTTGTTGGTAGTTGCCTTTGAGTCAGCACTTACTCATAGAAACCTTATGTATAACAGAAACCATTATTTACTGAAACTAGGCCATCTTCATGATTATTGTTATTTTTTAGTCCATTATTAAAGTTATTGTTTCAATCCGTTACCTGAGGGTTTTACTCACCTTCTCTATTAAAAGAGAACATTATATTAGAACATCTAAAACATGATGTTTTTTTCTAGTGATTGCTCTTTCCTAAAGATGTGTCCAAAGTGAGTGGGCTGAAATCTTGCCATTCTCAATTCTAAGGATAATTTTTTATGTATTTCTTTTAAGATTGATTTGTTTTTACTTCTGTCAGTCTACAGTATATTCAACATATATTTTTTCATAATTTGAATGCATTAATTCTTTTTCTTCTCTTTCTTTTTCATTGTATAGCATATGAGGCAATATAATACATAACACATAACACATAACATATAACATACAACATATGAGGCAATAGAAAGGGCCATGACTTGGATCAGGTGCATCTCAGTCATGAAAGTGGCATATTGATTTTTAAAACCTTAAAGAAGTCTTTTGTAGCAGATTTGCCTAATTCAACATACCATCTGAATTCTTGACTGCTACTGACATGGATTTTGATTTATTGTTTCAAGTAGAATGAAATTATTGATAACTTTAATTTCTTCTTCATTTACATTGATGTTGTTTATTGGTTTAATATTTTTTCACATTCAGGTGTTGTCTTAGTTCTTTAGCTCTGCTAAAACAGAAATACCACAAAAGGATGGGTTATCAAAGAGGAATTTATTCTCTTACAGCTTAGGAGGCCAGAAGTCCAAATTCAGAGTGCGGGCTCTAGAGGCTGGTTGAAGGCCCCTCAACCTTGGATTTCAGCTCTGCCTCTTATTCTAGGTCCATTGGAGCTAGAGCTATCTCCTAATTCAGAGAGCTGCTGGCTGCTGAGGTGGATGGACCCAAGGTCAGCAAGGAGAATGGCACAATTCCAAGATCAGCAGGCCACTTGTTCAAGTCCAGGAACAAAAAGCTTCTACTTATATATGGGAAGCTGGTCACACCCCAAAGGGAGCTCTCTAGATGCCCACAGCAGATTCCACCATGAAGGTGGAATTTCATCATAGGGAATAACCACATCCAACTTCTCAGCTACTCAAAACTCTGGCTCTGGCAAATTGACACACAATTTTAACTATCACAGGCATAATACTTAGTGAAGGCTCTATTTTTTTTACCTTCAAAACTAAATGCTTCAAGTTGTCTTCATTTTTGGCAATTTTTTTGTCATCTGTAATGGTTATTGACCATACTAAGCCCAAATAGGAAAAATAAAGTCCAGTTTATGGACTAAAAAGCCCGCATAACATGGATGAACTCGGAAGACATTCTGCTGCGTGAAATAAGTCAATCACAGAAGGACAAATATTGTATTAGTCTGTCATTGTAAAAAGTCAAGGAAAGGTTTATATATGGAAGGAAATTTTCCTTGTTGAATCAGCAGAGGTGGGTAGGGAGGGGAGGGAACACTGCAAACAAATAAAAGAGAACCAAAACCAAAACCAACCAAACCAACAAAAACAAAACACTATAGCCTTCAGTATAGATTGCACCTCAACATAAAGAAAAGAAAAATCTTCACAAGTGGACCAATAAGCAACATCATGATAAATGTAGAAAAAATTGCAGTTGTTAGGAATTTCATTTTATTTGGATCCACAGTCAATGACCATGGAAGCAGCAGTCAAGAATTCAAACAGCATATTGCATTTGGCAATTCTGATGCATAAAAGCTCTTAACGTGTTAAGGTGAAAAATGTCACTTTGAAAGTTGAGATGAACCTGACCCAAGTCATAGTATATTCAATCACCTCATATGTATGTGAAAGATGGACTACCAATAAGGAAGACCAAGGAAGAATTGAAACATTTGAATTGTGGTGTTGGTGAAGAATGAACAGATCTGTCCTGGAAGTACAGCCAGCATGCTGCTTAGAAGGGAGGATGGTGAGACTTTGTCTCTTGTACTTTGGTCAAGTTATCAAGAGGGACTAGTCTCCACAGAAAAACATTGTGCCTGTAAAGTAGAGGGTCAGCAAAAAGAGGGAGATCTTCAACATGTTGGACCGACACAGTGGCTGCAATGATGGGGTCAAACATAGCAACGATTGTGAGAATGGTGCAGGACTGGGTAGTGTTTCATTTTGTTGTGTCACTATGAGTTGGAACTGACCCAATGACACCTAACAACAATAACAAGCAGTGGTGGAAACCCATGATGTTGAGAGCTTGAGAAAGTGTCAGGACAAGGGAATAATCTTTTCTCAGTTAAATTTTGTCAGAGACCAGAAGCAGTGAAGCTAAGACAAACTTTTGGCCAACCTGATTACATCATATGGACACCTGCAGCAGACTTGAATAGCTGGGACCTGAATAATATTACCCTTAGGACTCTTTTCCCTCCTGAAGGACTAATTTGGACTGGTAAATTATTGGGAGAGGGAAGTTAATCCTTCAAGTATGAAAAAAACAATGGCTAGAAGAGCCAGGGACTGGCCTTAGGTACAGTGAATTATTTAATATGATCCTTCTAGTGATAGCCATGGGAGCTCTGGTAGCATAGTGGCTAAGACACTTGCCTGCTAACCAGATGGCTGGCGGTTCAAACCCACCAGCCACTCCTCGGAAGGAAGGTTGGGCAATCCTACTTCCGTAGTGATACTGCCTCAGAAACCCAAGGAGGGGTCGCTATGAGTCGGGGCCGACTCGACGGCACATAACAACAACAACAACAGTGATAGCCCTCCATTCTGCAATGTATTGTAAATTTTAGCTTCTATGCCTATGGTTATGGTCTCATTTTGAAGTGAGTTCTATTTTGTTAATCCTTTAGGGTTGGATGCATCTTGAGTCACCACCTTACTAGTAACGTATTAGTCATCACTCTTAGTTTTCTTGAGGGTATGGTCTGCATCCAATATATATGAATGTTCTGGAAAATTTCTCCCTCTTGCTCTGGATCCTACATCTTGTTCATCTTCATCTGATTTCTCATTCCTGGGACCCATTCAGCAGTCTATCCTCTGATGATTTACCACCTTCTGCAGCCTTGTGAACCAGCAGCCTATCACGTGACTTGATGATTTGGGTTCAACCACCCCTGCAACCATATGAGTGAAGAGAATCCTCCGGACTGACACCTGACCCATGGGTTTGGGATTTGCCAGCCTCCATAACTGCATGAACTATGTTGTTTGTCATTTGTGAGTTCTGTGAGATGTTGCAGTGAATTATGGAACTATAATGTAGGAGGGAGAGCACTGAGGGGAGGAGTCATAGTTTATGTTAGAGATGATGGAGTGATACAGCAGTTTGGAAAAGTTGGACATTTGGGACATGTTTAACCTCTGTGTCATAGGGACCAGACTTATGTTGATCCTTCTTAAAGAAATTATTCTTGCAAATACATTTTCATATACCTTGAATTGGTAAAAATTAACACTACCATAGATAAAGGACTAAATAATTTGTCATTCCAGTGTTAGTTTGTGGGTGCATGAACAGAGTGGTGATGGGATTAGACCCAGCTGAATAGACTCTTTTGAACCAAGACTGATCTAGTTATTGTTGCCACCAAAAATTCAACTTGCTAGCATTCTGTTTCTACATTTGCAGTCTAGAGAACTGATCATGGTTAGGAATGCAGACCCAATGGACCTACTATAAGATAATCTTTGTCAGGACTCTATTACTTGATCTCTACCTATCCTCCTTCCAGATACTTTGTTTTTGAGGAAGTTATGCCTCTCATTCATCTGAATCTGACAGAAAAGATTTTGGAATTTCAGTAAACGAAAAAAATTCAGATATCGTCTGCTGTGCCAGTTTTTGATTGATTGTTTCTCAGTTTCAAATTCAACTTTTTGTTATTGAATCTGGACCCTCTAAGTATTTCTCATTTGCAGTTGGTTGTATGTTAAGCTTTATTAGTAGGAAGCACTGGAGTGATATATCTCTGACACGGTTCCTTCCCTCTTGATTATTATTATCATTAGTAATGATAATGATTATTGTTGGGTTTTAAGGATGAATATGAAACTTATGATTAGTATATTTGTACTATGTATCCTTTAATAAATATTGCATTCTATATGGAAATTAATTCAGAAAACCCCTACTTATACAGTCAGTCTTCGGCATAGACTTAGTTTCATATGTTTTTCAAGATTAAGTTCATATGCATTGATTTTTGTGTCCAACTCCTGTGATGTATGCATATTCCTGCCTTTAAACTTTAATCTGAAATAAATAATGCTGGGACAGAGATTATAAATGTGAAAAATTATCTTAATTTTGTCATTCTGTGTGACCACTTGAAGCTTTTATTTGCATTTGAATTTTTTTGACTGCTGAGACTTTTGAAAGTTGCTATAGCAATCCTGCGGAAATAATAGATGGACTATATTGCAAATTGTGGAATTTAATAAATGGAATTTTTATGACTTTCTGCTGAATGTACCTTTACGTTTCAGCCTTTTCTTAACTATATAAAGTAACACAAAAAAAGCATTCTTTGATTATCTATGAGTAGATATCAATTGATGCTTTTGGCTCTATGGTCTATGAATTGCAAAGAAATCAGTTTTGACAAAGTCATTAACATGTGCAAAAATTATTTCTTGAAAATGAAATAGACAGGAATTTGGCCTTGGTAGTACATGTTGAGCTTTATTATTGTCTCAAACTAATGTGTAGTTGTGTAGTTACCCTCAAGTCAAAAAAATAAAAAATTAAAAAAAGTCAACATTAATGTAATAAAAAAGCACTAATGCATTACTTTTCTTCTTTTTGTATCATAACATTTTATTTTTTAGTTTTTAATGGCATGTTTCAAAGCTTAATAGGAGATACAAGATTAGTAAAATAAGATATTCATTGTTTCTTTCCTGACCATTATTATTCTAATTAATTTCATTTACTTTATTACTGAAAATGTCTTTGTCATGTAGAAACAAAAACCAAAATGAAACCATTCGCTGTTGAGTAGATTCCAACTCATGGAGACCCCATGTGTGCAGAGTAGAGCTGCACTTCATAGGGCTTTGAAGGCTATGCTCTTTCTTCTAAGGGACCTCTGGGTTGGTTCAAACCACCAACCTTTCAGTTAGTAGTTGATCACCTAACCATTTGTGCCACCTATGGACTCCTATTTGTCATATAGAAGAGTGTTATAAAAATTTTCAGATGTCAAAAGTGTATGCCTGTCTTCCAAATCTAAATGTCTAAAGTACCTCTTATCAGGCATAAGAAACTAAAAAGAAGTGGCCTGCTTTTCTCTGGGTTCATTTGTTTGGCATTCAAAGATTCTGATTACTGATATTCAAAGACAAGTTTGGAGACCTTATTGTCATTTCAAATGCTTTCTTAGTGCATAGGTTTTAAAAGTTGTTGCACATAACAAAATATAACTGTTTATTCTGTCTCCAACTTACTTTTTCTGTGTGATTGTGGGAATAATCAATGAAAAGATTTATATAGAGTTCTGGTTTCCATATCCTAAGAATGTTGGGTATTACAGCATGTGAATCAATAAGATAAGGTGAAAAATGAGAGCTCTTATTAGAGATCTTTTAACATTATTATCCAGAGGTACTGGACTAAACTTGTTGGACCCCATCTCTCATTCCTAATCAAGGAAGCTACTCTCTCCTTCTATTTTATGTCTTAATCCAATTACAAATGGTCATTCAATAAAGGGAGAACAATAATTCAAGCATATTTAATGTGGAAAATATCTTCAGTCTTTCTAATCAAAGACTTTACAGAATTCTATAATTTCAGGTAGGAAGCCAGGTAAAACTTCTCAGAACTTCTGAAAGGAAGAAAATTTTCATGAAGAAATATTTTATATTTCTTGAGAGATACATAAATTTCATATGAATGCACATTCTTTTTATAGAAAATGTTCCTGAAAATTCACAGTGAAAATTTCAGACTTCTTGATCTTTTCAAATCAACAGGTTGAAGCTCTAGGAAGTTTCATTTGTTTTCCAGTTATACAATTATATATAAAATCATCAAATTAGATTTTTTTCCCCCGAATTTACAAAATGAGAATAATACCTTGAATATAATCTATCTGATGAAGGGAACTGTCCATTTCAAGAGGAATATTGAGAAGGAATTTACCAAAAGTACAGGACGATTCCTTCTTAAGGAAAAATAGATTAACTATCACCCTAACAATTAACCAAGGCTAATATATACGGGGAAATCAGAACAGGCACAGCTTTTGTAAAGTGTGGTGGAGGATTTTCCCACAACTTGAACCATCGTGGCTGAATTAAATGTAATGTTATCATTTACCATGCCTATTAGTCTTAGGCCTTACAGAGGCCTAGTCCTTCTTTTCCTTTTTTTCTGTCTTAAAAAACTTTTGATAACCAAACGAACAACACTTTATGACAAGAAAAGTAACAATTGCCACACAAGCCAGTAGAAACCCTAATACATCCAAAGAGTGGTACTGAGCCCAAGTTAGGCTGAGGGAAGCTGGACGAAGGTGCTTGGCTCCTTTGTTGCGCATGACAAACTCCACCCAGAAGACGGCTCGATCCAAGGGTTTAACAGGTTGATCATGATGAATGGCTGATAACTTCATAGCATTCTCTTTATAGCTGAAGGGGAAATCAAATAGACATCAACTTAGAGAATAAACAAGAATGGATAACTGTGAAAATTTCACGCGAACGATAAGAATGAGTGCTATATAAGAGTGGAATAAACACATATTATTTTCTTCTGAGATGATTATAAGAAGCTCTGGTGGCACAGTGCCTAAGGAATATTGAGCACTAACCAGAAGATTGGCAGTTCAAACCCAACAGCCACTCTGAGGAAGGAAGAATGGCCAATCTACTTCCATAAAGATTTACCACCTTGGAAACCCAATGGGGGGGTTGCTATGAGTTGGGATCGACTTGATCGCAGTGAGTTGAGATTATTATAGTTTATGCACTAGGATTTGTTGAAAGTATGGGATTTCAAGATGTAAAGAAAGATAGAATTTTGGAGAATACATGTATTGTTAGGATAGAGGATGGAATGAGCTATGTCCTAAAGGCAAAAAAAGAAAAAGAAAAGAAAAACATAATAATTTGATATGTTTAAATTATCTAGTAAGAAACTGTTAATTGACCTGATGTGCAAGATTCAAAACAATACCACTGCCTAGAATAGGAGGCTTGTCCATGATGAGTCCCAGGGATAAGTACAGGCAGGACTGGGTATCTCTGTTGGTGCTGGCCAGAAATTGATATTGACCTTATGTCAGTGATTTCATAGTTAATAGAGTGAAAATGGATTCCTTGGTTTGAATCCTGATTCTGATTCTTACTTGCTGTCATGTTAAGCAATTTATTTTTATCACTCTGTGATGTCTGAATAGTCTCTTTGTTAAAATGGAATTGATGATGTTAGTGCCTTGTTTCTCTGATTATTGTGAGGGATAGTGCATTGAGTCTTAGAATACTTGGAATTATTCTTATTATGTAGTAGACTCTCAGTAAGTGTTATTATTATTGTTGTTGTTCTTGTTAATATTGTTATTTTAAAATCTGGATAGTGCTCAAACTTTCACTTCTACATTGCAGTTGTATTTGATTTCTCTCTTGAAAATGATTATGGTCAAGGAAAAAGAGTGAATAAAGGCACTTGATTTATGAACTCTGAATCCCAAAGTGCTATAGTATGGTACTGCAGCGATACCGATGTAGAGAACTTCTCTCCCTGTTATGTAAAAAACACAATGGGAGGGATGGCTTTTTGAGAAAAGGGCACTAATTGTGAAGTATTTTGGGAATATAATAGGGAAAGACTATAAAGAAAAATCACTTAATACAAGTGAATTACTTAGTATGATAGCTGTCATATAATAAGCATTCAATATTTATCATCTAATAAACTATCCTTATTTTCCAGCACCACCATAATTAAAATTTAAAAGGTATATAAAGATATCTATACTAAAGAGATACATTTTTACATGAACTCAGAAAACCAAACGTATATTCCTTTTAAAATAATAAAATGTGCTTTAGGTGTGCTAAAGTACACCAATTCTTTCCATTTTTTTCAATGCTTCTTGCAGTGTTCATTATTTTGCCCATAGAATCTTTCAATATTGCAACTTGAGGCTTGAAATTTTTCCTTCAGTTGTTTCAGCTTTTAAAAATGCCGAGTTTGTTCTTCCCTTTTGGTTTTCCAACTCCAGGTCTTTGTACATTTCATTTTAATACCTTACTTTGTTTTATCAAGTGCCCTTGAAATCTTTTGTTCAGCTTTTACTTCATTATCTCTTCCATTCACTTTAGCTACTCCACATTCAAGAGCAAGTTTCAGTCTCATCTCACATCTATGTTGATCTTTTTTTTTGTTCCTCTCTTTTTAATTACCATTTTTCTTTTTTCATGTATAATATCCTTGAAGTTATCCCACATCTCATCTTGTCTTTGATATTTAGTGTTCAATATGTCACACCTATTGTTGAGGTGATCTCCAAATTCAGGTGGGTTGTACTCAAGGTCATACTTTGGCTCTCATGGTCTTGTTTTAGTTTCTTCACCTTCAAGTTGAATTTTCATATGAACAATTGATCATCTGTTTTGCTTTGGCCTTGTTCTGACTGATGATATTGAGCCAATTTACAGGTGGGGCAAGAAAGGAAACAATAAAACCCTGGAAGAATGAGCTTCCTAGAAAAAACAACTATATGAGATCAAAAGGGCAAACATGTGCCCAAAATTAAGATGAGAAGCCAGGAAGAGTCAAGGAAACTGGATGAAAGGAACAGGGAACACAGGGGACAAAAGGGGAGTCCTAACACATTCTGAGGATTGTAACCAATGTCATGGAATGATTGATGCTTGAATTATTGATTAGAAAACTAACTTTCTACATAAACTTTCACCAAAAACACAATAAAATGTTCAAAAAGAGGAAAAAGAAAAAGAAATGTTGACTTTCAGACAGGAACATTCCAGCATGTATTTGTGCCCATTCCCACCCATGAAGAGTGATCCAACAGAATGCAAAAATTATCAAACAATATCATTCATATCACATGCAAGTAAAGTTTTGCTGAAAATAATTCAAAAAATGGTTGCAGTAGTATATAGACAGGGAACTGCCAGTAATTAAAGCATATTTCAAAAGAAGATGTAGAATGAAGGATATCATTGCTGATGTCTGATGAATCCTGGCTGAAAGCAGAAAATACCAGACAAATGTTTGCCTATTGACTACACAAAGCCATTTGACCACGTGGATCAGAACAAGTTATGGCTAACATTATGAAGAATGGGAATTCCTAAACACTCATTTGTGCTCATAAGGAACTTGTGCATAGTCCAAGAAACAGTTGTTCAAATAGAACACAGGGATACTACATGGTTTAAAATCAGGAACAGTGTGTGTCAGTGCTGTGTTGTTTCACTCTACATATTCAATCTAGTTGCTGAGAAAATCTGAAAAGCTAGACTATATAAAGAAGAGTGTGGCCTCAGGATTTGAGGAAGACTCATTACCAACCTGCTATATGCAGATGACACAACCTTACTTGCTGAATATGAAGAAGACTTGAAGCACTTACTGATGAAGATCAAAAGCTTCAGTATGGATTATACCTCAACATAAAGAGAACAAAAATTCTTCTACATGGATCAGTAAGCAACATCATGATAAATGGAGAAAAGACTGACATTGTCAAGGATTTCATTTTACTTGGATCCATAATCCACATCCATGGAAACTGCAGTCAAGAAATCCAACAATGTGTTTTATTGGGTAAATCTGCTGCTAAAGATGTCTTTAAAATGTCAGGGAGCAAAGATGTCACTTTGAAGGCTAATGTGCACCAGACCCAAGATATGGTATTATCAATCACCTCATAATGCGTGCTGAAAAGTGGAAAATGAATGAAGAAGAGCAAAGAAGAATTAACGCCTTTGAACTGTGGTGTTGACAAAGAATACTGAAAACACGATGGACTTCAGAATGACAGAAAAATCTGTCCTTGAAGAAGTGCAACCAGGATGCTTCTTGGAAGTGAGAATGGCCAGACTTTTTCTCACCTACTTTGGTCATGTTGTCAGAGGAGACCATTCCCTGGAGACGATCTCATTCTTGCTAAGGTGGAGGATCAGGTAAAAAGAAGACCAACAAGATGGATTGATACAATGGCTGTGACAATTGATTAAAACACAGCAACAATTGTTCAGATGGTGCAGCACAAGTGTTTTGTTCTGTTGTGCATTGAGTCCTTATGAGGCAGAACCAACTAGATGACACTTAACAATAGCAACAACACTTTTCCAAGTCAGTCACTTTTTCACTTTACAATTCTTCCAAATAAAACTAAAAAACCACAAAAAAAGAATCTAATTTTTCAGTGGTTTTAAGTGTATAAAATTTCTGCCCTAGTTGTTTATACCATTTGTCAGTGAAGGGATCAATTTATTAGGATAGAAATTTTCAGAAATATTAGATGTAATGGGAATATGAGCTTTATTATGTCATGTTGGTTTACAAAACTTAAACCATTTTATGGAGGATAGCTATATCAATTGATATAACATGACTCACAAAGATAGTGTTCTATATCCTACTGTGGGGAATAATGCCTGGGGTCTTAAAAGCTAGCAAGAAGCCATCTAAGGTGCAACTATTAATCTCTCATTTAAAACAAAAGAGAGTGAAGAAAAGCAAAGACACATGACAACAATGAGCCCAAAGGACCAATAAACTTTGTAACCCTCAGCCTCCTTGACCTTAAGACCAGAAGAAGATGCCCAGCTACCATCTCTGACCACTCTGGAGAAACACGGAGAACAAAACTCAAAATTATAAAAAAGATGAGGTTGATAGAGTCTGATAGAGGCTTGTATCTCTGTCAGAGATAGAGATTATAGCGCTGAGACTATAGTCCTTAATCACTCTTTAAGCCTGGAACAGAACTCAATTCTATGGCTCAATTTTCAGTCAAGCAAAAGACAGGCCTATGAAGTGAACAATAACATTAGGATGGTACATACTTAGAACAATGAATGATGTAGGGTGAAAAAAGGCAGCTTTTACCCAGGGATTAAGCTCTGAAGGCAGAAAAGGATAGCAAAGAAGGGTAAATGGAAAGAGAAACACAAGGAGGAAGTGGAAGAGTGCTGTTACATTGTGGGGATTGCAATCAATGTCACAAAACAAAATGTGCATGAATTGTTGAATGGAAAATCAATTGGCTTCACATTTTCTGATACCATACATCATGTTTTGTTTTGAAAACAAACCCTGGATATCTTCTCTGGACGTCAGAACAGTGGGGGCTGAGCTGCTAATGGTGTCCCTCAGTGTGGGGGAAAACACATTTTAGAATAGTTTGAAAACTTAATGAGACTCATGCTGAGAGAAAACCACCCAACTGTGCAGAATATTATTGTTTTAACATTTATGATCACTGCTTCAACTTTATTCTCATCTGATAGTTCTTCCATTCCCAACTTCAGTGCTTTCTTATTCTGTTCAGTGGTTATTCAAAACTTGTGTATTATCCTTAAATCTCTGAGAAATCATTCTCCCAATGTCACTGAAGAGAGAGTGAGAGAGAGAGAGAGAGAGAGAGAGAGAGAGAGAGAAACATAACTACTCACGATGACTCATTGATGACTGAGTTCAAAGCGTTGAGCAAGTCTGCACTTGTCATTGTCTTTATGTCCAGACTCACTGCTGCCCCCTTGGCCTTCATGTGAGCAATGTTATCAGGTTGATCTGCAAACAAGGGAATGCCCACCATAGGGATTCCATGATAGATTGCTTCATAGATGCCATTGGTTCCTCCATGAGTTATAAAAGCTTTGGTTTTTGGATGACCTAAGAATGAGTAGAATTTAGCAAAATTATTCATTATAAGTTTTAGAAATAAAATGGGAAATGGGAAATATAAGGATCTTGATGCTTTTAGATCTTTGTGTAAAAAGCACCTAAGTCTACTGTAGTAATAAATGAGGGCTCCATTGGATAAATGATGGTGATTGGAGATAAGTAAAATGAATAGAAGATTTCTTGGTGGACAAGTTGATGCAGAATATTCTGGGTAAATGTAACAACATGAGCAAAAAAAGACACATTACAGTATATTCTGTTAAAGAAATAATTAGAGAAAAGGCTGACGCTGATATGTAGGGTCTTCAAAGCAACAGGAAGTGTGATGGTGGTGGTGCTGGACTCAGAAAAAGCAAAGGCAATTCTTTATCATGAAATGTTTCATCACATCATGATACAAATTATGGATATCATTTTTCTATAGAAAATGGAGAGTGACTGCTTCTAAGGAGGGTCTTTTTTTGTTTAGCTGCATTTGAAATACGTGGAAAGGATAGGTAAGAGGTAGGAGAATTAGAAGATGGAGAGATGATCCAGGAGTCTATTAAAAAATTCCACATAAGAGGTGGTTACACTTGAAATAATATGCTTCTGGCCATAACGATTATGTCTGTACATACCAATATTACATATTATATTTTTTTCCCTCTAGAACTAGAAAATAAATATAAATGACTTATGGATTATTTTTGAATTTTCAATTCTAAATACTCAATAATTGGTTTTCTGTTAAGCTGTTATCTCTCTGATTGATTGCTACTCATATTTTTAGTCATTTTACCAAGAAGATCATTCTGGGGGAGCCATTTATAGAGCCGAGTATTGGGTCCTAAGTTATCTGGTTTCTTGCCATCAAATCGCCACAGCACCTGTTAAAATAAAAAGAACAACAACATCATTTCATGATTAGTATTTCAAAGTAATATGAAATTGCACTTCCAAATAGATTAAAAGATCACCTATTCAATCCTTTCCATATGACAGATGAAGTGAGGATAAGAGATGTTAAGAAACTGGAACTACTAAAACATTGAAGTAAATAACAATACCCTCATTAAATTAATGCATTTTCATATCTTATCTTCTACAGAATATAATTATGTCTTTTTCACCCATGATAGCTAAAGGAAAAGAGATTAGCAATGACACATTTAACTCTAGAGGCTCTGATTATAGGAATTTTCTGCAGAAAAAAAGCTGTCACGATAGTTCTTAACTTCTCTCAGATTTGTTTGAAAACAAAAGTATTTGCATTAGATGTTAAAATAATACAAGATATTTTTAATTGATAATTACTTTAACATTAAAACTCTGATGAGAAATACAGAGGTTTAGTAGGTGCTTTTTTTTTTCTGCAGAAAATTCCTGTAATCAGAGCCTCTAGAGTTAAACAGAGTAGTTAAGTACTTTCTCACCATTAAGTCATCTTATCTAACCTTTTGTGGAACCTGAGCAAGGGCTGATGCAATAGTATTGGCCCTTTCTTCTGTGACGTTACGGACCATTGACCCCAAAGTAAATACCACAACACCATGTTTTCCAGAGCTCTGGACAAATTCTTCAAATTCCTGTGAAGAAAGAATTTGCTTCATTGTAAAACAGCCACAAAATAATGAACAAAATTTAAAGATTTGGCCACAAAAATTTAAGAGAAAAAAAAATTAGATATTGATAACAAAAACCAAACCTGTTCTCAATTCCAACTCATGACAATGCCATGTACTACAGCTCCATAGGTTGTTTTCTTTTTTTCCCCCTTTGGCTGTAATTTTCATGGATGCAGATCTCCAGACCTTACTTATGTAGTGTTTCTATGAACTACCAATCATTTGATTAACACTCACTCACTGTCATGGAGTCAATTCTGACTCATAGTGACCCTTGTTGGGTTTTCAAGGCTATGTATCTTTACAGAAGCAGAGTGGCTCATCTCTTTTCTGTAGCTGGCTGGTGAATTTGAACCACTGACCTCTTGGTTAGCAGCCAAATGCCTTAACTACACACCACACCACAAGAAATCCTTCTGTTTAGTACCCAAACTCAAATCATTTTTGCCTCCCAGGGATCGTCAAGCATTGATATAGAGGAATTATTAGAACAGTGACTACTTTTTAAGAGCAGGAGTGGCAATATTGATTTCTGATAAAATTGACTTTTAAGCAAAAACCACCATAAGAGACAAGGAAGGACATCATATAATGATTAAAGGATCTATCAAAAAAGAGAACAATACAAATGTGTATGCACCCAATGAAAGATCCCCAAAATACATAAGTCAGACTTTAACAGAATTGAAAAGACAAATAGATGACTACATAGTTATAGTAGGAGACTTTAACGCACTAATTTCAATGAAAGATAGAACAAATGGAAAGAAAGTTAACAACCATGCAGAAGAACTAAACAATGCAATACCAAACTTGACTTTATAGACATCTACAGAGCACTTTACCCAACAACAACACAATATACATTCTTTTCCAGTGCACATAGAACATTCTCCATGATTGGCCATTTGTTAGGCCACAAAGCAAGCCTCAATAAATTAAAAGCACTGAAATATTTCAAAGCAGCTTCTCAGATAATAATGCTATAAAATTAGGTATCAAAAATAGGACGATTGATCGAAAAAGAGCTAATACGTGGAAGCTGAATAACACCTTCCTTAAAAAAGACTAGGTAATAGAAAAAAGAAAAACTGAAATTAAAACATTCATTGAATCAAATGAGAATGAAAACACAACATACCAAAATCTTTGTTTTTGTTGTTGTTAGGTGCCGTCAAGTCATCTCCAACTCACAGTGACCCTATGCACAGTAGAATGTAATGTTGCCCAGTCCTGAGCCAGCTCCATGATTCTTGCTATACTTGAGCCCATCGCTGCCGCCACGGTGTCAATCCATTATGTTGAGGGCCTTCCCCTCTTTCATCGACCCTCCACCTTACCAAGTATGACATCTTTCTCCAGGGAATGGTCTCTTCTGGCAACATGACCAAAGTATGTGAGACGAAGTCTCGCCATTCTTGCCTCCAAAGAGCATTCTGGGTGCACTTCTTCCAGGACAGACCTGATAGTTCTTATAGCAGTCCACGGTACTTTCAGCATTCTTCGCCAACACCACAGCTCCAAAGCATCATTTCTTGTTTGGTCTTCCTTATTCATTGTCTAGTTCTCATATACATATGAAGTGACTGAAAATACCATGGCTTGTGTCAGGTGCACCTTAGTCCTCAAGAAGACATCTTTGCTCTTCAGCACTTGAAAGAGGTCCTTCACAGCTGATTTGCCCAGTGTTATTTGTTGTCTGATGTCCTGAATGCTGCTTCCGTTGGTGTCAATTGTAGAACCAAGCAATGTGAAGTCTTTGACAATTTCAATCTTTTCTCCATTTATCATGATGCTGCTTATAGGTCCAGTTTTGAGGATTTCTGTTTTCTTTATATTGAGATGTAACCCCTACTGCAGACTATTCTACAATCTTCATCAGTAAGTACTTCAAGTCATCCTCACTTTCAGCAAGCAAAGTTGTGTGGTCAGTGTATTGCAGGTTGTTAATGATTCTTCCTCCAATCTTGATGCCACATTCTTCTTCATATAGTCCAGGTTCTCAGATTATTTACTCAGCATACAGATTAAATAAATGAAAGAATACAACCTTGATGCACTCCATTCTTGATTTTAAACCATACAGTGTTCCTTTTTTTTCTGTTCGAATGACAGCCTCCTGGTCTATGTACAGGTTCCTCATGAAGAAGAAATTGAATAGATCATAAAAGAATTACCACCACCACCAAAAAAAATCTTTGGGACACAGCAAAAGCAGTTACAGAGGCCAATTTATAGCAATAAATGTATGCATCAAAAAAGAAGAGCCAAAATCTACACCTTAACCCAACATCTCCAACAATTAGAAAAATAGCAGCAAAAAAAGTCTACAGTCATCAGAAGAAAAGAAATAATAAAGATTTGAGCAGAAATAAGTGAAACAGAAAATAGAAAGACTGTAGAAAAATCAATAAGGCTAGAAGTTGGTTTTTTGAAAAGATTAATAAAATTGACCAGCAACTGGCAAATTTAACAAAGGAAAAGAGGGAGAGAATACAAATAACACGAATAAGAAATGAAATGGGTGACATATCAACAGAACCAATTGAAATAAAAACAATAATATCAGGATTCTATGAAGAACTATACTCCAAAAAATTAGAAAATCTGAAAGAAATTGACAGATTTCTAGAAAAATACTACTTTCCTAAACTAACACAGACTGAAGTGGACAATTTGAACAGGCCCATCACAAAAGAAGAAATTGAACAGATCATAACAGAATTGCCAACAACAACAAAAAAAGCCCTGGCCCAGTTGGTTTCACTGGAGAATTTCACTGAACTTTCAGAGAAGAACTGACACCAATCCTAGTCATAATATTCAACAACATAGAAAATGATGGAATCCTCCCAAATGCATTTTACGCAGCAAGCATAACCATGATACCAAAACCAAGCAAAGACATCACTACAAAGAAAAACTACAACCAATATCCCTCATGAATATAAATGCAAAAATCTTCAACAAAGTCCTAGTCAATAAACTCTAACAACATATCCAAAAAATAATAATACATTATGATCAAGTGAGTTGGTAGTTGAGTTTGCATGTCATCTTGGCTGGCCATTGTTGAGAGTCTGGGCATCTGGATGTAGTATTCCCTGAGATGAGACTGGTATTCAGCTCCATGGTAGAATCTATTTTGAGCAGCTCAGTGGCTGCCTTAGGAATGTGATCAACTTCCTGTATATAAGGAGAAGCTTTGGGGGATGGTCTCTGGCTTATGGCATGTTTGAACCTGGCATGTAGCTGTGTCATTGTTCAGCAGCCTGCCATGCTCTGCCGACCTTGGGACTTTCAATCGACTTGAATTAATGACCTGCCATGTGGTTTGGTAACATCGGCACTATGCCTTTTTACTTGTCAACCTTGGGCTTGTAAGCCTCAAGAGCCAGCAGCTGACTGAAGAAAAGCCTCTAGCTTCAGTGGTCCGGGAGCAAGAGGCAGAGCTGAAGCCCAAGGTTGGGAGCTTTTTACCCAGCCCATAGAGCCTGGCACTTTGAACTTGGATTTAAAACCTCCAAACTGTAAGAGAATAAATTCCTGTTTCTTCAAGCCATCCCATTTATGGTATATTCTTTTCAGAGCTATACTAGGTAACTGAAATAGTGGGGTTCATATCAGGTATGTGAGGATGGTTCAACATCAGAAAAACAATCAATGGCATCCATCACATAAATCAAACAAAGGAGAAGAACCACATGATCATATCAATTGATACAGAAAAGGCATTTGATAAAATCCAACACCCATTCCTGATCAAAACTCTCAACAAAATAGGAATAGAAGGGACATTCCTCAACATAATAAAGGGCATATATGCAAAACCAACAGCCAACATTATTCTCAGTGGAGAGATTCTGAAACTATTCTCTTTGAGAACAGGAACCAAACAAGGATGTCTTCTTTCACCATTTCTATTCAACATTGTATTGGAAGTCCTAGCCAGGGAAGTAAGGCAAGAGAGGGAAATCAAAGGCACCCAAATTGGTAAGGAAGAAGTAAAACTATTCTTATTTGCTGATGATATGATTGTATACAATGAAAATCCAACAGACTCAGCAAAAAAACCTATTGGAACTAATTGAGAGATTTAGCTTAGTGGGGAGATACAAGATCAACTTCCAAAAATCAGTTGGATTCCTCTATACCAACAAAGAGATTGCAGAAAAAGAAGTAAGTCAATCAATACCATTTACAATAGCTACCAAACAAACAAACAAACAAACAAAACAAAACAAAACAAAAAAAACTTGGGAATAAATCTTAGCATGGACTCAAAAGACCTGTACAAAGAAAAATGCAAAACAATGCTTCAGGAAATCAAAAGAGATCTACAAAAATGGAAGAACATACCATGCTCATGGATAAGAAGATTGAACATTGTGAAAATGTCACTTGTACCTAAAGCAATCTATATATTAAGTTCAATGCCAATCCAGATCCCACCAACATTCTTTAAGAATATGGAAAAACCAATCAATAATTTTATATGGAAAGGAAACAGACCTCAGATAAGAAAAGCAGTTTTGAGGAAGAATAAAGTAGGAGGTCTCACTCTCCCAGTTCTCAAAACCTACTATACAGCCACAGTAGTCAAAACTGTCTGGTATTAGCATAAAGACAGACACACAGACGAGTGGAACTGAGAAATGGATCCATACACCTGTGGTCTGCTGAGTTTTGACAAAATGCTGATAGCCATTAAATGGGGAAGACATGGTCTCTATAACATATGGCACTGGGAAAACTGAATATCCATTTGAAGGAAAATGAAACATGACCCATACTTCACACCATACAATGTAAGTAACTCCAGATGGATCAAAGACTTAAGTGTGAAACCTACAACTATGAAGTTCTTCAAGGAAAAAACAGGTGCAAAGTTTGGGTCCATAATTTATGGCATAAATTGACTGTCAAGCATAACCCAATATACACAAACAGCAGAAGATAAACTAGATGAATGGGAAATTCTAAAAATTAAATTTTTATGTGCTTCCAAAGACTTCTCCAAAAGAGTAAAAAGAAAACCTACAAATTGGGGAAAAAAATTCAGAAATTGCATATTTGACAAGGGACTTATCTCTAAAATTTAGAGAACACCTCAACAATATAAAGACAAAAATCCAATTAAATAATAGGCAGGAGACATGAATAGATGCTTAGAGGATATTCAGGTGGCCAACAAACACATGAAGAAATTTTCACGATCATTAGCCATTAAAGTGATGCAAATCAAAACAACAATGAGATACCATCTGGCCCCAGCACTAATAACAAAGTTCAACGATACAGAAAATAACAAATACTGGTGAGGATGTGGTGAGATTGGGCCTCTCATACACTGCTGGTGGGGCTGTCAAATGATACAACTACTGTGGAAAACTGTATGGTGATTCCTTAAAATTTTGGAATTAGAAATACCAGTTAGATCCAGCAATCCTATTACTAGGTACATATCCTAAAGAAGTGAGAGCCAGGAGAAGAACAGTTATATGCATGCCCATGTTCATTGCAGCACTATTTACAATAGCTAAGTGATGGAAACAACCTAGGTGCCCATCAACAGAAGAATGGATAAGCAAACTATGGACATTACATACACACAATGTAATACCATGCAACACCAAAGAATAACATAGAATCTGCAAAACACCACATAACGTGGATGAACTTGGATGACATTATGCTGAGTGAAATAAGTCAATCACAGAAGACAAATATTGTATTGGTCCATTATGTAAAAAGTCAAGGAAATGTTTATATATGAAAGAAATTTTCTTTGTTGGTTACCAGGGTTGGGAGAGGAGGGGAGGGAATATGCAAAAATAAAAATAAAATAAAATAATAAAATAATAATAATAAAAAATAAAAATAAAAGGGGGCTGCTTTTTACCTGATCACTCAATTCCTATAGAAGAAGGTGTGTGATATGAGATCTCTGTCCTAATTTATGCATATTGGTGTAAATGTGTGTATGTATGGGATAAGTAAGAAATGAAAATACCCCATTACACATCATAGTGAGAGTGATCCTGACCCTTCATTTACAATTTTTAATTACTAATATAGATTCTAAAGAGCTCTAGTAGCATAGTGCCTAAGGCATTTGACTGCTAACCAGAAGGCTGCCAGTTCAAACCCACCAGCCACTCCTCAGAAGGAATGTTGGGCAATCTACTTCCGTAGTGATACTGCCTCGGCAACCCATGGAGGGGTCTCTATGAGTCGTATCTGACTCGACGGCACATAATAACAACAATATAGATTCTTGGAAGGAGGCACTACAGCATGATCTCAACTCAGCTTTAATTCTGTGTAGTGATATTTCTACTGGAGTTCCAGTGCACTGCAAATGATACCATATTTTAATGGAAGTAACACACACCTTCTTTCTTTGTTTGCAAACTGCTCTGTTCTGCCAGTGCCACTACATCTTTTTTTTTCCCCCATATGGTGCTGTTAAAAAAAAAAAAAAAAAAGCATAGCACATTTATAAAAATACCTCCTGGGAGAAGGGAGCCATTGGCAAATGAACACAGAAGTCACATATTACTTGTGTAAAAATATAATACTGCACTCAGCTGCTAACCAAAAGGTTAGAAGTTCAAATCTACCTAGAAATAAAGGCATGATGATCTATTTCTGAAAAATCAACCAACGCAAACTCTAGGGAGCACAGTTTTACTCTTACACATGGGGTCGCCATGAATTGGAATCAACTCAACAGCATATAACAACAACCACCTTGGAGTATCCATATTTCTGGGCTTCTCACTTCTGATACTTCTTGTCCTGAAATCATGTTATGAAATTGATGTACCTGTAGAATGTGCTATGTATAACTGTGGCTGTGAGGAAGCTTTATCATCACCTCACTGTGTGCTAGGGGGAGCACTCTTACCCCAGTGTGAGAGGTACACCAGGCCTTTCTCCTTTCTGAGATGGGCTCACCTGGAATTGTTTAAGAATTATTCTGACTTGTGCTGTCTGATCCTCCTAATTGTTTATCAAATTAATTTCTGTATTATGATG
>NW_006921685.1:4268026-4283417 GCF_000298275.1 Orycteropus afer afer
CAGTAATTTTGGTCATTTTTGTGGTTTGGAATTTTGTTCCACATTTTTCCTCCCACTCTATCCAGGACCTCCAATTTTGATCTCTTTCTGACTTTTTTGGCACAGGGTAGCTGGGAGTGATTTTGCAAAACATGTATGAGTTCCTGTACATTATTTGGAAGTTAACTTTCTTGTGATATTTCATTTGCACAAATACTGCATTTTCAGGTGCGCACCTGTCAAGGGCTCTTAAATAAGATACAGAGTCCAGAGGGACATATGTGTTCCATATAATTTTTCTCCTAAGTACAGAATAAAAAGTATGTCCCACATAATCCTACCCCAAAATTGAGCAGGACATATGTATACCATATAATGCTACCTGAGAGTCCAGAGAGACACATGTGTTCCACATAGTGTGTATAAATATCCATATTTCATAATAAAATCTCAGAAATTCCTTCCGTTAATGAGAACACATGGTATCCATAAAACAATCAAAGTTAAAAATAATTGGATAATGAAAGGATTAAATTCATTATTTTTTTTTTCACTACAAAACAATGAATGACTCATCTCTTTCAACATAAAATTATACTTTCTTAGCCTAATCTTATGGCAGAAAAGTTTTTAAAAAAATTCCTTTATTACTTTTATAGGAATGATTAAAAAAAAATCCAAACCTCAAATCTGCACACTATGTGTTACTCTGGCCTTTCCTCAAAAGTATAATTTTAACCTGACAGCACCAGTTTCTATATGATGATTATTGTATTGTTCCTATGAATCACACGGTGCAGCCAGGAATTCTGTATGAGTACAGTGCTCACAACAGCATTTAAAGTAATCTGTTTAATGTTTTGTCTCACGAGCTTGTTGTCCAACATCTTTATCCTTGTGGTGAACATGGACCTTGGTAGTATTATAGTAATACCAGCTTTCTTTATAGATTAATTACTGATGTGGACTGCACCATTCCTATTCTGCAACATTTTTATGAAAAAAATACAAGGTTAATGTAAGAAATTTTGGAAAAGTATGAAAAATATAAAAGAGAAAGTAAGATTCATCCACAGTTTCCATTTTGAGAGTGTTTCATATCTGTACATTTTCACTGTAGAGTTTATCCAATTTATATGCTGAAACTTACATATATGATATATATACACAGAAAATTGTAATCCCACTGCATATACTCCTTTTCTGCAATTTTTCATCATATTGTATTTATCATTTTAATACCTAATTTCCAACTAAACTGTGTAATGATTGATTTTGTGTAATTAACTATTCTTTGATAAAATGACTGTAATAGTGTGGATACACATATTATTTGTAACTCCTTATTAATGTTGAAATTTATATGATTTCCAAGTTTACTTTTATAAATAACACTATCATAAATATTGATTCTTTACATCTCGATTATTTTTCCTCTTTGTAACTTCATACAAATATATTATGAGGTCAAAGGCCATAAGCATTTTTACATCTTTTGATGCATTTTACCAAGTGCTTTCTTTTCTTTCTTTTTTAAAGTCAAGGATTGCTGAAAGTCTAATAATTAATGGAAAAATGAGTAATATAGGGTGATCAACTACTTTTTCTAATAAAGGATAACAGTCTTCACAGTCATTGGCTGTAAAAGAAAACACTTTGGAACAGACCATCAATTGCTCATATGCAAATTTAAGTTGAAGCTGAAGAAAATTAAAATAAGTCCACAAGACCAAAACACAACCTTGATTATATCCCACTTGAATTTAGAGACCATCTGAAGAATAGATTTGACTCCTTGAACATCCAGTAACTGAAGACCTGACAAATTGTAGGATGACATCAATAACATAATGCATGAAGAAAGAAAAAGGTCACTAAAAAGTTAGGAAAGAAATAAAAATCCAAAACGGATGTCAGAGGGGACTCTGAAACTTGTTCTTGAATGAGAGTACCTAAAATGAATAGAAGAAAGGCTGAAATAAAGGAGCTGAACAGATGATTTCAAAGGGCTGCTCAAGAAGACAAAGCAAAATATTATACTAAAATGTGCAAAAACCTGGAGTTAGAAAACCAAAAGGGAAGAACACTCTTGGCATTTCTCAAGCTGAATGAACTAAAGAAAAAATTCAAGCCTCAAGTTGCAATATTGAAGGATTCTATTGGCAAAATATTGAACAATGCAGGAAGCATTGGAAGAAGATGCAAGAAATATACACAGTCACTGTATCAAAAGGAGTTGCTCAATGTCCAACTGTTTCAGGAGGTAGCATATGATTAAGAAACAATGGTATTGATGGAAGAAATCCAAGGTGCACTGACAGAGTTGGTGGAAAAGAAGTCTCCAGGAATTGATAGAATATTCACTGAGATGTTTCAACAAATATGCAGCACTGGAGGTGCTCACTAATTTATGCCAAGACAGATATCTGGCCAACTAACTGGAAGAGATCAAATTTGTGCACATTCCAAAGAAAGGTAATCTAACAGAATTGGAAATTATTGAGCTATTATCATTAATATCACAAGCAATTAACATTTTGCTGAAGATAATTTAAAAATTATTGCAGCAGTATATTGACAGGATTCAGAATAGAACGTGGAACAAGGGATATCACTTCTGATGTCAGATGGATCTTAGCTGAAAGCAAAGAATACCAGAGAGATTTATTTGTGTTTTATTGAGTGTGCAAAGGTTTTGGAATGTGTGGGTCATGACAAGTTATGGATAACATTGTGAAGAATGGGAATGACAGAACACTTAGTTGTTCTCATGTGGAACTTGTATGTAGGCATAGAAGCTGTCTTTTGTACAGAACATGAGGATACCACATGGTACATCAGGAAGTGTGTATGTCAGTATTGTAACATTTCAGTATACTTAATCTGTGTGCTGAGCTCATAGCCTCAAGAAAACAAATCTTTTAATTAATCATATACTAGTGCAATAAAGAATAGTTGCTTTTTATTTATATCTTAAGGAAACAATATTGTTTAAAATATACTAGGTTCTTGCTTTCATTCATAAGGTATTGCTTTAGCTACTCTGTGGCAAGAAGTGATGGAGAAGCTCCTATATGCTGACAGGTTGGTTTCATAATTTCAAACTAAGGAAAATTTTCAGATTCAAAGGGTAGAAATTGTTTGGTCTTTATTATGTACACTGAATTTATTGTTTTTATTACACACAGAATATGTTTCTGTGGTCAATCTATTAGGTAGTTATGACATAGATATCCATATAGTCAAAGAGAGGAACTGGAGTGTACAAAATATGAATCTAGGAAAATTGGAAGTTGTCAAAAATGAAATGGAACACATAAAGATCTGTATCCTAGGCATTAGTGAGCAGAAATGGATCAGTTTTGGCCATTTGAATCAGATAACCATATGATCTACTATGCCAGAAATGACAATTTGAAGAGATGTGGCATGACATTCATCATCACAAAGGATGTTTCAAGATCTGTCCAGAAGTACAATGCTGTCAGTGATAGTATAATAACCATACAACTACAAGGAAGACCTGTTAATGCTACTATTTTTCAAATTTATGCACCAATCACCAAATCCAAAGATGAGGAAATTAAAGATTTTTACCAAGTTCTGCAGTGTGAAATTGACCAAACATGCAATCAAGATATGTTGACTATCACTGGTGACTGGGATACAAAAATTGAAAACAAAGAAGAATCACTGCTAGGTGGAAAACATAGCCTTGGAGACAGAGTTAATGCTGGAGATGGCATGAAAGAATTTTGTAAGACCAATGACTTATTCATTGCAAATACCTTTTTTCAATAACACAACAGCGGCTATGCATGTGGACTTCACCAGATGGAATACAAAGGAAAGCAGACTAGATCTGTGGCAAGAGGTGATGGAGAAGCTCAATATGGTCAGCCAAAACAAGGCCAGGAACTGATTGTGGAACAGACCATCAAATGCTCATCGCAAGTTCAAGTAGAAGTTGAAGACAATGAAAACAATTCCATGAGCCAAAATATGACTTGATTATATTTCTCCTGAATTTAGAGTCCATCTAAAGCATAGATTTGGTACATTGAACAACAATGACTGAAAACCAGAGGAATTGTGGGATGAGATCCAGAAAACCATCCGTGAAGAAAACAAAAGGTCATTAAAAAGACAGGAAAGGAAGAAAAGACAAAAATGGATGTCAGAAGAGACTCTGAAACTTTCCCCTGAATGTAGAGTAGCTAAAGCAAATGGTAGAAATGACAAGACAAAAGAACTGAACAGGAGATTTCAAATAGCAGCTTGGAAAGTCAAAGTCAATTATTATAAAGATATGTGCAAAGACCTGGAGTTAGAAAAACCAAAGGGAAGAACACAGTTGGCATTTCTCAAGGTGAAAGACCTGAAGAAAAAAGTTAAGCCTCCAGTTGCAATATAGAAAAATTTTATGGACAAAATGTTGAATGATGCAGGAACCATCAAAAGAAGATGGAAGGAATACACAGAGTTGCTGTTTCAGAAATAACTGGTAGATGTTTATCCATTTCAGGAGGTGGCATATGATCCAGAACCAATGGTACTGAAGGAAGAAGTCAAAGCTACACTGAAGGAATTGGTGAAAAACAAGGCTCCAGGAATTGATGGAACACCCACTGAGATGTTTCAGCAAGTGGATGCCACACTGGACACACTCACTCAGTTATACTAAGAGTTTTGAAAGATAGCTACCTGGTCAACTGACTGCAAGAAATCCATATTTGTACATATTCCAAAGAAAGGTGATCCCACAGAATGTGGAAATTAACAAACAATATCATTTATATCACCTGTAAGTAAAATCTTATTGAAGATAATTCAAAAATAGCTGCAGCAGTATCTTGATAGAGAACTTCCAGAAATGCAAGGTGGATTCAGAAGGGGATGGGGAATGAGGGATATCATTGTTGATGTCAGATGGATCTTTGCTGAAAGCAAAGAACACCAGAAAGATGTTTACTTACATTTTATTGACTATGCAAAAGCTTTTGACTGTGTGGACCATATCAAATTATGGATAACATTGAAAAGAATGGAAATTGCTGAACACTTAAATGTATTCATGAAGAACCTGTACATAGACCAGGAGGCTATCTGTGAAATGGAACAACAGGATACTGCGTGGCTTAAAATAAAAAAAGAGAGTATGTCAGGGTTGTATCTTTTCACCCTATTTATTCAATTTGTATGGTGAACAAATATTCTGAGAAGCTGGATTATATGAAGAAGAACATGGCATCAGGATTGGAGAAAGAGTCATTAACAACCTGTGATATGCAGATGACACAACTTTCTTGCTGAAAAGTGAGGATGATTTGAAGCACTCACTGATGAAGATTGAAGACTACAGTCTGCAGTATGGATTACACCTCAATATAATGGAAATAAAAATCCTCACAGCTGGCCAATAAACAGCATCACGATAAACAGAGAAAAGATTGAAGTTGTCAAGAACTTCATATTACTTGATTCTACAATTAACACCAATGGAAGCAGAAGTCAAGACATCAGACAAAGTATTGCACTGGGTAAATCTGCTGCAGAAGACCTCTTTCAGGTGATGAAGTGCAAAGATTTCTCCTCGGAGAGTATGATATGCCTAACCCAAACCATGGTATTTCCAATTGCCTCTTATGCATTTGAGAGCTGGCTAAAGAATAAAGAAGACAAAAGAATAGTTGATGCTTTTGAGTTGTGGTGTTAGCAAAGAATGTTGAGAGTACCATGGAATATTAAAAGAATTAAGAAATCTATACCTGAAGAAGTGCAGCCAGAATGTTCCTTGGAAGCAAGAATGGGGAAACTTCATCTCACCTACTTTGGTCATGTTGTAAGAAGGAACCATTCCCTGGAGAAGGATATCATGCTTGGTAAAGTGTAGGGTCAACAAAAAAGGGAAGGCCCTCAACAAGGTGGATTGACACAGTGGCTGCAACGATGGGCTCAGGTATTGCAAGAATAATGAGGATGGCACAGGACTGGGCAGTGTCTCATTCTGTTGTACACAAGGTTGTTATGAGTTGGAGAGGAATCGACAGCACCCAATAATGACAATAACTAATATTTTCCATACAAGCACCGTATGGGGTTGGTAGCATTATAGGAATAGTCCTCACTCTATGACATTTTCACCCATTTTCCCATCATCTGGTGCTGGATCTGCTGTAACTGACTCCCAAGGGGTGTGGCACTCCACAGTTTTTCTCCTCCACAATCCAATCCAGTAAGCGCTTCTTAAGGGAAAGAAATCTGATCATCTCTCTCCCTGGTTTAATGCTTTCCACTGGCTCCCCAATGGCCTTGAAAGAAGTTTCGTACCCCTATGAGCTCCAACTAATCTCTCCTACATCACCTACCTCTTTATTCCTCTTCATGCTTGACTAGGAGTCCTTGGGAATTGCCATTACTAGTCTAGTTGCTTTCTTTTTGTGTTCCTCTTTCCCTCACCTCTTCTATCTATTCCCATACCAGTTTCAACTTAATTATCCATGGCTGTGGTTACTTTTTATGATCTCTGCTGGGTGTTCCCTTCGCATTTAGGTCTTTCCTTGTGATAATACGTTTCACATTTTATTTTTATTACTTACTTCCCCAAAATGTAAGCAATAAAATATAAGTAAGTAACTAAAATATAAGGTGTATGTGTGGTGGATGTGGTTAGGGGTGGGCAGAAACCATGTCTGTTCAGTTTATCGGCATATCCAACCAGCATCTAGCTCACCTAGAATATGGTAATAATTCTAAAAATATTCTTTGAATGGGTGACTGGTACTTTCTTAACTTGTTGAATAATGAAGGCTTTACTTTATCAGATCCTATTCTCAAAGCCTCTTTTCAGTCTGTCTTTATAGCTATTTGTGGTAGAATGGATATATATGAGTTTCTAATTTGCAGGTCACTTTACCCTACTTCTTGCATCCTTTTTGCTTAGTTAAGCATTCTGACTGAAGAACACAGAATCTTTTCAGTGGCAAATACAAAACAAGCAATAATAGGATTACCTTGGGCAAGGGATTAGCAGGTTTACAGTGGAGCCCTCCAACAAATTCAAAATGTGGCAAAAATGGACGAGGAAATTCAAAATCCCAATAGGTTCGAATAAGCCATATTTCAGCTTTCCCCATTGTCTCAATTAATGTAGTATCTCTTCCTGAAAATGTCAAACAAAAGGTAGAGGTAACATGAGAGAACTGTCATCTGAATACCCAGGTAATGTTTCAAAGGAAGCTTGCAGTAGTGGAGCCAAGGATATTTGAAAATGAGAGAGGAGATTTAAATCCATACTATCACCTCAGTATATCCACCACCATAAACAATACAATTATTAAACTATGCCACTGTAGAATTAAATGCATTTTTTTTTTCTAAAGTTGTAAAACCAACAGATTTTTGTTGCTTGCTGTTATGTGCCATAGTGTTGGACCCGACTCATAGAGACCCCTCCTTGGGTTTCCAAGAGAGTATCACCATGGAAGTAGATTGCCCTATCTTCCTTCCAAGGAGTGGCTGGTGGCGATACAAAATTGCAAATAACTAGAATTTGATCTCCTCAATCAATTAATTCTACTATACCCATGGAAACACCATTCCCAGAAGTTCTGAATCTGGTTTCTACAATTTAGCAAACAGTCTCTTGACACTTGTTTTTTTAAGTAACTGTAAGGTTTTTGTGATTATGATTCAGTTCCTTCTACCTATTGCATTTGGTTCAAGGTAAGACATAAATAATATTTGATTATTAAATAAAATAATTTGCAATTAATAGCTGGGAAATATTTTAAATTATGGAAATACAGTGAAGTGTTGAGTTTGAATTTGGGTACTTTTTTTTTTTTAAATAGAAAGACATAGTTTTAGAAATAATGTGGACAAAGAACTTGCATGTCAACCCTTCAACAGTATTATAGGGTTGTAAGACTGATGATTTCTAAGTAATTCGTGAAGAAATGTGGGATTATTAGAAATTCAAGATTCATTAGGCACAAGTTATGCAGAATTATATTACTTTGATTATAGTTATTTGGGTAGCAGATCAATAAAATATTGTAGACACAAATTATAGGTTTTGTCTGGAATAAAGTTACCATATTTCTCAAATGAAAATGAATCCTCAAAAGTAATTATTGAAAAATATTTTAAATTATAAATAAGGAAACTAAGTTACATGAGAAGTAATTTTCTCAATGATACTTAGATAGTTAGCTAGAAATATGTCTATAATTTTAGATGTCTACATGTCTATGTTCATCCAGACATTCATTAAGGTTTATAATGGCTTTTATAAGGATAAAAATCACAATGAAATGAGTATGTAATTAATTAAGGACATTTTAATTATCTTAATGTTTAGGTTTGTGACTTCCTGAAGTTTTCTCTCCTAGTGATTGGCTACAGGGATCTTCTAACTGATTCTAAATAGAAGGCTTTCTACAATGTTTGTGATATTGATAGATCATTTTATCTTTCCCTTATGAAAAACAAATTCCTCTGGCTTTTTGTTTCCACAAACTCATCTTCAAAGGCACACAGAAATTTAGGACATCTTCTTAACAACTGGAAACATGACTTACCTAGTACGTCACTGTAAAATTGATCCCATTTCTTCATATTAAATATTTGGAACCAAAAGTCAAAATAAAGCATATATATCATATTTTTTATCCTCTCCACGAATGTCATTCGATCATATAACTCTAACAGAACAATAGGTACATAAGAAGGAGGGGTTAAAAGACCTCCACTCAGCTTCTCCAGTGTATAGCCAGGACTGAAACGGAGAGTGTACAAAAATGGTATTTTCAGTAGCTGAGCTACCAGCTCACCACAAGGACCAATGGCATCTGCAAGAACAACATCAAACCTTGATTCTTCCAGTTTTATCATAAGTTCCTTGTTGAAAACTACATCTTTACAGAGTCTTTCAATGCAATCAGAATATTCCCAAAAGATTTCCTGTAGTCGTGAAAAATATGCCCAAAATGTATCCTTTGGCATATTATATGTCATTTTCTTGATCCATTTCATGAATAAAATCTCCAAGTCAGGTGTAGTAAGTGATGTAGGATAAACTTCAAATTTAATATCAGATGACTTGTTAGGATCAATAAGAATGGAAGCTGAAGATGTTAGAACAGTCACCTCATGTCCTCTCTGAATAAGTTCATCCAGTATTGTCTTTATATTGATCCAATGACTATATTCTGTTGGCCACACCAACACTTTTCCACATGTTACAGAGTCAAAGTAACAACTCAATTGGATCAGCAGAAGAACTGAAATCCACTTTGCAGACATCACGATTAACTGAAATTCTTCCTTCCAAACTGTTATTCATTTCTGCCATTGACTTATAACCCCAGAGAAATCAATCAAGAAGTTAAAATACAACTTTGACGTATCAGAGTAAATACATTATACAAATAGGCAGAGCCAGTGGATGCCAAGTACGAAGAACACAGAGTAGATGTCCTTGTATTTATATGAGTGCACTTAATGTCGCTTTTATCATAAATTCTATCATAGAGCTAAAAGTCAATGACCTAACATTTGCGTGTCATCTGTATTATATAATAGATATTATAATAGTGTTAAGAATTGTGACACATATGAGACCATTTGTGACTACAGTCTTTTTGATGCAAGATTTAAAGACAAAATAATTATACAGTTCCATTGGCATTTTTTTGGAATATGATGATGAAAGCTTTCTGTTTCTGACAAAATCTTTATTGACATTTAATTCATATTTGAAACAATTTATCAATTTAAAGAGTGCTATTCAACCATGTGACCATTCACAATAGCAAAAAGATGGAAACAACTTAAGTGCCCCTCAACAGATCAATGGATAAACAAACCATGGTACATACACACAGTGGAATATTACTCAATGTTAAAGAATAAGCATGAGTCTGTGAAATGTAACATAACATGGATGAACCTGGAAGACTTTATGCTGAGTGAAATTAGTCAACTACAAAAGGACAAATATGATTTGAGAACACTATTATAATGTGTCAAGAAAAGTATTTCACATGGAAAAAATCTTTGATTGTTTGTAAGCATGGAAGGGGAAGGGAGAGTGAAGACATGTGGGTAGACATGTACTAACACGGGTGAAGGGAAAGGCAATATGCAATAAAGGGGAGGTCGGCACAAAATGATCAAGGCAAAGGAAGACACTAAGAGGAGCACATGAGTTAAAGGCAGCAAAGATGAACACTATTATGTACATAATCTTGCAATAACAGTAATAACAACAATCTACAAGTGTATCATAGACAGACAAGCACAGTAAACAGGTATGGGAAGGTGAATGGGACTATATCCACAAACATATATAAGTTTGGTGGAGTATATTTCTACATATGTAGTTATATGTGTGGCAAATGTATCTATTAATTAGTAGAGAATACAGGGGGCAAAGTTATGAACCTTCTTAGCCATAAGCAAACATTATGAGGGAACATTGGAGCACGGGGCTCAAGACCATAGTCTTGGGGGTTATCAGGATCAACTGCGATAACATAGTCCACCAAGACAAAGTTCTATATCTATTTTAGTGAGCAGTCATTGGGGTCTTAAAAGCTTGAGAGGCCATCTAAAGTACAACTATTAGCCTGTCTGGGGCAAAGAAGAATGAAGATAATCAAAGACGCATGTAAATATTAATGCCCAAAGACTAATAAAAACAAAGCAAAACAAAATGAAAAACTCAAAATAAACCAACTGCTATTGAGTCCATTCTGACTCATAGTCTATTCTGACTCATAGTCAATTTTGACTTAGTCAATTCCGACTCATATCTTTATGAAAGGAGATTGCTTCAATATCCTCCCATGGAAAAACTATTGGATTTGAAACACCGACCTCTGATTAGCAGCGAAATGCCTTACCCACAGTGCCACCAGAGCTCCTAAAAGGACTAATGGACCATGCAAATCTCAGCCTCCACTACTCTGAGACAAGAAGGGCAAGTTGATGCTCAACTAGCACTAACAACTGCTCTCAAAGGGATTGCAATGGAAAGTCCTGGATAGAGTGGGAGAAAAATGTGGACTACAACTCAAAATAATAATAATAATAATAAAAATAAAGACCAGGATTGCTTGTCTGATAGAGGCTGGTAGATCCCTGAGACTATGGCCCTTAGTCACCCTTCAATCCTGGAGCTGAAGTTATCCCTGTGGCTAAAATTTCACTAAACAATAGATCTACAAGGTCAACAAACAACAGGGAGATATGCACTACTGAGAGACATCAACCATACGAAATCAAGAGGCATCAGTTCCCCAGGAATAAAGCTTAGAAGGCAGGAAGGGCTAGGAAAGAAGGAAGGAGGAATGGAAACAGAAAACAGGGAGGGGAGGAGTTGGAAAGAGTGTTCTTATGTTGTGGGGATTGCAATCAGTGTCACAAATCAAAATGTGTATGAATTGATGAATGAAAAACTTATTTTCTCGGTAAATTTTTCATAACAAAAAGTTAAAAAAATAAAGTATATTATTCCATGGTTGTTTGTATATACACAGTGCAGTGTAGCTGGTGCAACCACCACCATGGTCTTTTTTTTTTTTACTTTGATTTGGGTGAAAATTTACAGAGCAAATTCACTTTCCATATAGCAATTCACATACACTTTGTCTCATGACATTGACTACAATTTGCCACAATGCAACAGATCCCCTCCCACCTCCTTCCCATAGTTATCATCCTTGTGTTCTTCCCTTCATGCACTCCTACACCCTGAGCTGTCTCCCTGTGCATAAGCAGCCCTTCTATTCTCCCCTGATTGTTGTCTCCAAGGAGTGTATCTACCTAGTGTAAATGTTTAGCTCATATGCCTGTCTTTTGTTTGGCTGGAAGCCACAGGAGTGGGTTCATTTCCAGACCTGAAGGACAGATAGAGGCCATAGTCTCAGGGGTTCCATCTGGCTCTATCAGACCAGCAAACCTGGTACATTTTTTTTTTTTTCCCCCAAATGATTTTGAGTTTCGTTCCACATTTTTCTCCCACTCTATCCAGGATGTCCTACATAGATCCCCTCTGAGGGGTTGACAGTGGTAGCTGGGCACTACCTAGTTCTTCTGGTCTCATAGTCATACAGGCTAAGGGTAGTATGGTGTATGAGTCGCTTGGACTAATTGTTTCCATGAATCTTTGGTTTTCTTCATTCTTCTTTGCTCTGGAGGAGGAGAGACCCATTGCTGCATCTAGGTGGCCGCTTGCAAGCTTGTAAGATCCCCAGCACTACTCGCCAAAGTAGGATGTGGAACAATGTTTTGTGTAGTATATTATGCCAATTGAGCTCGATGTCCCCTGCAACTATGGTCCCGAGCCCACAGGTCCAACTACTTGCTTCCTCTGGGTAACTGGCTGTGGCCAAGAAGTGACGACAACCTTGCCCCTTGTCAGCTCTACTATATACCTGGGAATTTTTACAGAACATACCAATACATTTGTAGAAACACTGTCTGCCAATCATATACATGGTCTTGGGCACACTCCCCCCTGCATGTTGTTGTTGTTATTATGTGCCGTGGAGTCGGACTCAACTCATAGCTATCCCTCTTTGAGTTTCCAAGGCAGTATCACTATGGAAGTAGATTGCCCAACCTTCTTTCTGAGGAATGGCTGGTGGGTTTGAACTGCCAGCCTTCTGGTTAGCACTCAAGTGCCTTAGGCACTATGCTACCAGAGCTCCTCCCCGCTGAATAGTCATACCTAATAGTTCAGCCTGTGCACCCATCTATTCACCTATAGATCCATGTTTCCCTTCACTGACAACGCAGTACTATATGTGCAAAAGTGTTCATCTTTGTATTCTGTACTTCCCACGTACCTCTCTATGTATTCCTCTTCCTCAATGTCACCATGTTGATCACTCATATTTGGTGCATTGCCATTCTCTTCACCCAAATTAATACTTGTCTCTACCTATCTGACAGTGCTCCCCAACCCCGCAACACACACCCCTGATAACCAACAAAGAAAATTTCCTTCCATATGTAAACCTCTCATTGACTTTTTACTATAAGGGCCTAATACAATATGTGTCCTTCTGTGATTGACTTATTTCACTCAGCATAATGTCCTCAAGTTTGTCCACATTATGCAGTGTTTTGCAGTTTTTATGTTATTCTTTATGGTTGCATAGTATTCCATTGTATGTCTGTACCATAGTTTGGTTATCCATTCTTCTGTTGATGGACACCTATGTTGTTTCTATCTTTTGGCTACTGTAAATAGTGCTGATATAAACATGGGTGTTTTTGTGAATTGCTTGATGTAGCCCTTCTAGCCATTGTCCTCCACTCTGTGATGTATTATAAATCCTATTATCCATGCCTGTTTGGGGTGGTGTGGTAGTTAAGATGAAGTATCAGCTTGGCTGGGCAGCTGGTAGTAGTCATTCCCTATAATGACAGGCAATCAGCTCTGTGATGGGATTTGCCTTGAGCTGCTGATTGTTAAACTCATCCACTTAGGTTATTGCTGTTGGAGCAACATAGGTGCAATGCATCTTGAGTCCTGTCTTGCTGGAAGGTATAATTAAAATCATCACCCTTAGCTTCCTTGAGGGCATACCTATGAATCTCCTTGGAAGGTTCACCCTCTTCTGGCTCTGGTTTTGTGTTTTGGCTCATGGTCATCTCACCCCTGGATTTGGGACAGTGGCTGTCATCTGATCTGCTGATCAAGGTTCATCAAACTCTGAGAATTGGGAGGATCCTCCAGACACACCCACAGACCTGGGACTCGCCAGCCTGCCGGGTTCCACCACTACTGCATGAGACGATCCCTTGGGTGTCTGTGAGTTCTGTGAAGCATTGCAGCAAAATACAGAACCCTAAGATGGGGGAAATTATTGGGAGGAGGAGGAGGAGTTCATGTCTGAAATGATGGTGTGGCATGGTAGTTTGCACATTTGGAACATCTTTAACCTCTGCCTCATGAGGACTGGCTATGTGCTGATCTTTCTGAGAGAAATTGTTCAAGCAATTGTTGTCAGAATGGTGGGATTTGCTACAATGGCCCAGACTCACTGAAATATGTGGTTTTGGGAGAAAGGCGATAAATGAGAAAGTAAGAAATCTTTGGCTTCTGGATGGGATAAAAGACATCCATGGATTGAAGCAATCCTACTTCCGTAGTGATACTGCCTCGGAAACCCAAGGAGGGGTCGCTATGAGTCGGGGCCGACTCGACGGCACATAACAACAACAACAACAATGGATTGAAGCATCTCTTTTGTTGGGATCAGTCACCCAAGGCAAAGGCTATTCATGGAATTTAGGAGAGGTGGATCTAACTCCTTAGGAATTAGCTAGTTGTATGTATGTGGAAATACAGAATGACAAGGAAAAGGCAAGACTTATGATTCCTTGGTTGCTGTTATCGGCAATAGCTGCAATGGAAGGGAAAAAGAACGTAGAGGCAGGTCGTAGCACAGAATCAAGCTCAGATCCAGTCCAATTAGAGCTATGACCCTTAGTTTCAGGGTCTACCCAGAAAGGAAAAATTGTGTCAGAACAACGGGCAGTACCAGTATGACCACTGGTCACCAAAAAGGTAGTCCAAGAACGGAATGGGCAAAGCCAAGAAACTATTGAAAGTAGAGGGTATAGTGTGAAAGAGCTGCTTCAGTTTGTAGATCGGTATCATCAGCTTCTTGAGGAACCTTTCCTAAAATGGATCGTGACAGTGAGTAATTTAGGGGCGGTGTCTTTAGTTATGGAAGAGTATGTTTAGATTGATGCAAGACCCATGGCTCACTATGGAACAGGCACAAATGTTGATCTAAGATCCATTTACCGGGCAGGTTAACCCAGAGGAGGCAGCCAGTCTGTTGGAATGTATAAAATTTGCAGTCAGGTTTGTATATCCTGAGAAGGGAAACTGCCCTTCTCCCCCTCTAAATATCCCCTGGAACACTCCAGAGGAAGCAGCTAATGTGCTGCTTATGCAAGCCATACTGGAATGGCTTTATGGTGATCCAGATATTCACCCAGTAAGAATGCCCATTACACAAGTCATGGCAGATATGGTAATCAAGGGAGCTCGTTCTACATGGGCACCCCATTTAACTCCGCTGTTGCAAAACAAAGCAACAATTTGAGAAGCTGTGTTAGGTCTATTAGCACAACTTCCCTGCTTGGGTCTTACAAATGCAAGCATAAGAGTGATTAATAGGAGAATGGAAAGGGGCAATAGAGAAAGAACTTAACTCAGCAGGTCAGAGATTTTTTGATGGTTGTTAAGGAATGGGATGAATATAGCAGACACTGATGGAGTTGAGAGTAGGGTGCTGATGCAGCACTACAGGAGATTGGGTGGACCAATGGAAACTCCTGCTGGTCCCCCCACCTTAAGGAGGCCTAGACAAGTTTGTTCTATTCA
>NW_006921685.1:4283747-4287040 GCF_000298275.1 Orycteropus afer afer
ACTAGGGGGATATATATGCTGATGCAACAGTTGATGGGACTAAGGTGAAAGTTTGGATGAGAATTGGAAGATTTAAACAGATGTTGTATGAAGTAGTTGCATCTCCTTTACCTGAATGTATTATTGGTATGGATATTATGTCTAATTGGAGAAATCTCCCTCTACCTGATATTGTAAAATTGAAGGCATGTAAGTACACTCAGAAGGAAGACTGGGCGATCTACTTCCATAGTGATACTGCCTCGGAAACCCAAGGAGGGGTCTCTATGAGTTAAGTTTGACTTGACAGCACATAACAACAACAACAACAACAACAACAACAACAACAACAACAAGTCTTCC
Organism: Orycteropus afer afer; assembly: GCF_000298275.1. Taxonomy (NCBI): domain Eukaryota; kingdom Metazoa; phylum Chordata; class Mammalia; order Tubulidentata; family Orycteropodidae; genus Orycteropus; species Orycteropus afer. The sequence goes on from NW_006921685.1 coordinate 4,284,090, forward strand.
CTTAGGTCAGTATTGATTGGATATACTAAATGGGAACCATTAGAATTGCCTGAACCCACTCAGGTTGTTAACTTGAAATAGCAAGAGATACCTGGTGGGTAGAAGGAAATTAGTGCTTTGATTAAAGACGTGCTGAAAGCTGGAGTGTTGGTGCCAACAAATACTCTATATAACAGCCCTATATGGCCTGTGAAAAAGGCAGATGGCTCATGGAGACTGACAGTAGATTACTGAGGCCTAAATAAAGTAGTGCCACTGGTGGCTTCAACTGTTCCAGACATAGTATTGGTGGTGCAGAAAATACAACAGGACAAAGGAGACTGGTACTCCGTAATTGATCTTGCAAATGCATTTTTCTCCATACCAATCTCAGAAAAGAGTCAGTCACAGTTTGATTTCATATGGGAGGGTTCTCAGTATACTTTCAGAGTTTTGCCCCAGGGTTATTTGAATTCATCAGCTTACTGTCATTGCTTAATTAGGAGAGATTTGGACTTGGTGCAGATTTCAAGTATGGTGATTCATTACATTGATGACATTATGTTGATATCAAACACAGAAGAACAGGCTAGGGCAGATTTGAAAACAGTGGTGGCCCACATGACCAATACAGGCTGGTTAATAAATCCAGCAAAAATCTAGGGCCCTGCCCAAACAGTGAAATTCTTGGGAATAATTTGGGCAGGAGCCACCTGTGACATTCCACAGGTAACCAAAAATAAGTTTCTGTCACTACCTACCCCCAAGACTAAGCAGGAAGCCCAGTGTTTAATTGGTTTATTTGGATTCTGGAGAACACATATTCCACACCTGGATATATTGCTGGCTCCTATCCATAAAGCCACCAGGAGGAAAAGTACATTTGGATAGGGGCTGAAGCAACAGCAGGCTATGTCTGAAATACAGAAAGCAGTCTCACTGTCCTGGCCTTTAGGCCCTTATGATCCACATTCAGACATGATTTTGGAGGTGTCTGCTACAAGTGCTTATGCAGCAAAAACCTCAGAATGCTGCCCTATGATGACCACTGGGATTTTGGACTAGAAAGTTTCCAGATGCTGCAACATGATACATGCCATTTGAAAGGCAATTGCTTGCCTGCTATTGGGCATTGATTGAGACTGCTTCAGTGACAGAAGGGCATACAATTATTATGAGACCTGAAATAGTGCCCAAAATAGTTCCATAATAAAATGGAAATGATTTATTCAAGAACAAGCAACTAGAGGGATTCAAGGAGGCACCCATCGTATCCATGAGCAGGTAACCTCCTTTCCTATAGGTCCTATGCTGGAACCACCTGAGGAGCTGCCAGAACCCATTGCCACATGGACAGTGCCCTATGAACAACTATCTATGGATCAACAAAAGGCTGCTTGGTTCCAAGATGGCAGCTGCAGGGTACACGAATAACAGTTAACATGGAAATCTGCTGCATTAAGATGAGCAGACGGAAAGACCCTTATTGAAGAAGGTAAAAACAGGTCAGCCCAATGGGATGAACTGCATGCTGTCTTCTTAGCTGTCATGGAAGAATTGGGCAATGGTGAGAGCCCATATGTTTGGATTTTCACTGATTCGTGGGCAGTTGCCAATGACCTGGCTATATGGTCAGGCAAATGGGCGATGGAAAATTGATTATTAGGGGACCCCTGTGTGAGACATGGACCTATGGAAAGTACTCTGGGAGTTCAGAGGATGCATTAGAGTAAGCCATGTCGATGCCCATCAGAAGAATCCCCTTCCTGGATTGGAAGGTGATTGGACTCAGCAAGTGGATATGTTGGTGTGCTCCCTTGAGGTGGCCAATTGGGCTCATGAGATGAGTAGACATGAGGGTGCTGAGCAATGCAGAGATGAGCTGAATCAAGGCACATCCCTCTTGCACCCTCTGAGGCACAAAATGCCAATAGGGACTGCTCTGTCAGCAAGAAAGACAGAGGTTACAGGTGGATATGGGGCAGATTCCCCAGAGGGAAGGCCCTGCACACAGCTGGCAAGTTAAAGATATAGGACCAATGACACCAGTGACTCCAGGTGGCTATAAATGGGTCCTCACAGGAATAGATACTTACTCTGGACTGGGCTTTGCTTATCCTGTGACAGATGCAAATTCCAAAAACACCATTAAAGGATTGGAACAAAAGATACTGTACTAATCTGGGCCACCAAGTTATATTTCCTCAGACCAAGGAACACACTTTACATCCTGTAGGGTGCAGCAATGGGCCATAAAACATCATATTAAGTGGACATACCATGTTGCGTACCATCCTCAAATTAATAGTTTGATAGAGAACTGGAATGGGCAATTGAAACATTTGTTGTCTAAAACTGGGGGAGATAAAGGCCTAAAGGGCAGGCTTGCATGCCTTCATGAATGTATGCTCACACTCAACATGAGGGGGGTGAAGGGAGGATCACCACTGGACAGATTCCTACACTTTTCTGGGGGATCTAGGGAAGAAACGGTGGGAGAGGATGCTGGTGCCACTGTACAGTTTTTCCCCACCTCACCTAACGTTGCTTTCTGCCTGCCAGAAGCTATGGTCCCTGGACCTGGGATGCAGCTGCGGGTGCCAGAGGCTGGGGTGATCCCTAAGCAAGAAACTGTTTCTATACCTCTGAACCTGTATGCCAGAATTCCCAAGGACCTTATGGGATGGCTTGTACCTTCTCCCCATCTGGCCAAACTAGGGCTGACAGTGAATACTACCATCCTGTCCAGTGGTCAAGATAGCCCACAAGTTTTGTACCTGTGTAACCATACCCAGCCTGAATGGGTGTGGACTGAGGGGAAGCACTTGCTAGACTGATCTTGCTACCAGCAATCTGGATAGGCACAACAGCTGAACTTGATGTCCCCTCGCAAGGTGGGAAAGTCTGGGTAAAAATAAATGACGAATGGAAAGAAGGAGAAATAATAGCTGAAGGTAAAGGAGTGAATAAAT
>NW_006921685.1:4287385-4289042 GCF_000298275.1 Orycteropus afer afer
GGAGCAACACAGGTGGAATATATCTTGAGTGCTGCCTTGCTGGAGGGCATAATTCAAATCATCACCCTTAGCTTCCTTGAGGGTATACCTACGAATCTCCTCAGAAGATTTGCCCTCCTCTGGCTCCGGTTTTGTGTTTTGGCTCACCCTCATCTCACCCCTGGATTTGGGACAGCGGCTGTCATCTGATTTGCTGATCAAAGTTCATCAAACCCCGAGAATTGGGAGGATCCTCCAGACCTACTCACGGACCTGGGACTCGTCAGCCTACCAGGTTCCACCACTAATATGTGAGACGATCCCTTGGGTGTCTGTGAGTTCTGTGAGGTGTTACAGCGAAATACAGAACCCTAAAATGGGGGAAATTACTGGAAGGAGGAAGATGAGTTAATGTCTGAAATGTTGGAGTGGTATGATAATTTGGACATTTGGGACATCTTTAACCTCCGCCTCACGGGGACCAGCTTTGTGCTGATCTTTTTGAGAGAAATTGTTCAAGTAGGGGTGCACATATTTGTGCTTGTCCTGGCTCTCACTTCTTTAGGATATATACCTAGTAATGGAATGGCTAGGTCAAATGGTATTTCTAATTCCAGCTTTTTAAGGAATCGCCATACTGCTTTCCATAGTGGTTATACCATTTTACAGTCCCACCAGCAGTGGATGAGTGTCCCAATCTCTCCGTATCCTCACCAGCATTTATTATTTTCTGTCTTGTTGAACTTTGCTACTGGTGCTGGGGCAAGATGGTATCTCATTGTTGTTTTGATTTGCATTTCTCTACTGGCTAATGATCTTGAACATTTCTTCATTTGTTGGCTGCCAGAATATCCTCTTTGGTGAAGTGTCTATTCATGCCTTCTGCCCATTTTTCAATTGGGTTATTTATCTTTTTGTTGTTGAAGTTTTGGACTTTTCTATAAATTCTAGAGATTAGTTGAATATTTTTTTCCCAGTCTGTAGGTTCTCATTTGACTCTTTGGAGTCCTCTAAGTGGCAACTTAACAATAATAACATAAAATATGTAGTCCTTTGTGATTTCTTTGATTTAGCTTAATGTTTTCAAAGTTTTATGCATATTTTAGCTTGTGTAGGTACTTCATTTCTATATATGGGTGAATAGTATTCCATTGTATGGATAAGGCACATTTTGTTTATTCATTCATCAACTGATAGACATCTGGTTATTTTCACTTTCTGACTACTATGAATAATGATGATATGAACATTTATAAGTTTTTGTGTGTACACATACTTTCAGTTCTTTTGGGTATATACCTAGAAGTGGAGTTGTTGGTCATATGGTAAACTGTATGTTTAATTTCAATTAATTTATTTATTATTAATTAATACCTTAACTTTTTATTGTGATTTGAGCAAATGTTTACAGATCAAATTCATTTTTCATTCAACAGCTCATATACATTTTGTTTTGTGACATTGATTACAATATCCACAATGTAATAGCTCTCTTCCCACTTCTCTGTGATAGCATTTTTCCTGTGTTCTTCTTTTCTATGCATTCCTGTCTTCTGGGCTGTCTCTCTAAGCAAGTGCTGTCCTTTTGATCTCCTTTGATTGATTAGTCTAAGGAGTGCAGCTCTCCAGGGTAATTGTTCACCTTCAGGTCGATTTATTGTTTGGCTTTAAATTAAAC
>NW_006921685.1:4297652-4311991 GCF_000298275.1 Orycteropus afer afer
TTATCTTCTGTGTCTGTGTTAATTGGTTTCCCTTTTCTTTGTTGAAGAGGGTCTGTGCAATCCTTCTGCCTAGTCCGCCATCTTGCCCCGCCTCCTGGGAAGAATATTCTTAAAGAGATGTTCTTAGTTTTTAAATGAGCTGCCCCTTAAAAATAAATAAATAAATAAGGTTATCTGACTTTCTGTGAAGTCTGGGCAAAGGCTGATGCAATCATTTTTAGATTTTTCTTCTGAGAGACTTGTGACGATTGACCCAGAGTAAACACCACAAACCCATCTTTTCAAGAGTTCTGGAAAAACTTTTCCAGGTCCTTTAAAGAGGTAAGTCTTTGCTGTATGAACTTTTAGTATCACACGAATAAAATGTCATGTAACTCAATTTCATTGTTCCTGGATTATGGTTTTAGAGGGTAAAATATAACCAAAGATCATTAGCTATTAGGCAAATTAAAAGTGAGGTTATTGGAAGTTCCCTTCTTGAATGGTCTAATCAGTTTTGGGGATCTCTGGTGGCATAGTGCCTAAGGCATTTGAATGTTAACCAGAATGCTGGTGGAACCACCAGCCACTCAAAAGGAAGATTGGGCAATCTACTTCTGTAGAGATGTGGAAGCCAAGGAGGGGTCGCTATGAGTTGAATCTACTCTACCATGATGAGTTTTAGTCAGTTAGTTTTGACATTCTTTTTTGGAATGTTCTAAAAATTTTGAGGTACTTGTGTATGTGTTTACAAATTATTTACTTTTTGTTATCTCCGACCATATGCTGAATTCTTTGCATGAGTATAAGTTAAATATTGTGATGATACTTGGAAATTTGTGTACATTTGCAAAAAAGAAAGCTGCCACAAAGAGGGTAAATACTTTGTCCAAGATTACACAACAGTAGATGGCAGTGCTAGATGCTAAATTAGCTTGTTGATTGTACAGCCAATGACCACATCCAGCATTCTCTACTTCTTTCCCACCCACTTTCCACAATACTCCAAATGAAGAAAAGGTTAAGTTACTACCCTAAGTAGTTCTACTGCTTCACTTCATGTTTAGCCTTGGTTGCTGTTTTGATCCTCTAGGGCCACACTAACAGGAAATACCACAAATAAATGGAAAAAACAGAGATTTATTCTCTCATACCTTAGGAGGCTAGAAGTCCAAGTTCAAAGTGTCAGTTCTTAGATCTTGTCCTTCAGCTCTGCCTCTTGCTCCCGGCCACTGAAGCTAGAGACATCTCTGACTCAGGCAGCTGCTGGCTGCTGAATGCAAGGTCAACAAGTAAAATGACACAGTCTCAAGTTAATATACTAAGTCATATGTTGTTAATCCCTACTTTTTTTTTATTTCTAGGCCAGAGGCCCCCCCTCCCCCCCTTGAATTTCTGACTTGGTATTTCTACTTGAACTTCTCACACTGAAGACCCACTGCCATAGAATCAAGTCTGACTGATAGCCACCGTATAGAACAAGGTAGAACTGTCCCACAGGGTTTCTAAGGCAGCAGATCTTTATGGAGGCAAATTTCCTTATCTTTTTCCCATGGAGTGTATGATAGGTTTGAGCCATTAACCCTTTGGTTAAAAGTTGAATGTTTTAACAGCTGTGCCACCAGAGCTCCTTTAAACTTCTAAAGGGTATTTAAAATTTAATGTATAGGAAAGGGAACTCTTTATTTTTAATACATTTTATTTAAATATAATTTATGTACAGTGAAATGCACAAAACTAAAGTGCCATAGGTCAATGCATTTTTTTTGCCATGTTCCTTCCCCTCCCCTTTCACCCCTGCTAACCAACAAAGTTTACTTTCATATAGAAACCTTTCCCTGACTTTTTGTAATAATGATCTAATACTATATTTATCCTTCTGTAACTGACTTATTTCACTCAGCGTAATGCCCTCCAAGTTCATCCATGTTATGCAGTGTTTTGCAGATTCTACATTATTCTTTAGTGTTGCACAGTATTCTGTTGTGTATGTGTACCACAGTTTACTTATCTATTCTTCTGGTGATGGGCACATAGATCGTTTCCATCTTTTGGCTATGGTAAATAGTGCTGTGATAAACATGGGTATGCATATATCTGTTCTTGTCCTGGCTCTCACTTCTTTAGGATATATACTTAGTAATGGGATTGCTGGATCAAATGGTATTTCTAATTCCAGCTTTTTAAGGAATCTCCGTGCTGCTTTCCACAGTGGTTGTATCATTTTACAGTAGGATAGGGAACTCTTAAATACTCTTTTACCCTTTGTTTATGGTCTAATGTTAATTTGGAGGCTAGGACAGGCTTTATCATGAAAACAATTTGAGTCAAATTCTAGATGTTTTCAAAATGCAGTAACTATTGAAGGCTTCCTGGTGGTACAGTGATAAAGTGCGAGCTTGCTAACAAAAAGGTTTATTGGTTTACACCCACCAGCCATTCCATGAAATAAGGCTATGGCAGTGTATTTCTATCTTGTGTTGAACTGTGTCCCTGTAAAATGTGTCATTTTGGCTTGGCCAGGATTCTCTTTGGTTTGATAATTTTGTAATGATATAATTTGATAGTTCTATGTTATTTGGCAGTTATATAATATTTCTGTCGTAACAGCACTAGTTAATTAAGAAAGAATTTGCTGCCTTGAATAGGGTGCTACTCTAACTGATACCTAAAACATGGAAACAGTTTTGGAATTGGGTAATAGGTAGAGGCTGGAGGAGTTTTAAGGTGCTCAATAATAGTGTAAGTATAGACTACCTTGAATAGGAATTATGGATATCAGGGTCAATTCTGGTGAAGGATGGTGATGAGATGAGGAGACCTGAAACACCAGAGATAGTACAGATGGTAAGAAGAAGAGCTAGAGACATGATGTCAGCGAAACCATGAGACCAGGGTGAGATGGCACAAAAGTCAACATGCAGAGCAAAAGAGCTCAGTGCCTTTGGACAGGAAGCTTATTGGTAGAGTGGGTTGTCTCTAGGTACTTACTGAGCTTTGTCCAATCAGGGCAGAGGCGAGGCCACCCAAGAGCCCAAGGGGATAAAGCATTGAAAGGCCAAGTATCTTGGTTCTCAAGTGCTCCTATAACAGAAATATAACAAGAGGATGGCTTTAAAAAACAGGAAGTTATTCTCTTACAATTTAGGAGGCTAGAAGTATGAACTCTCAGTGCTAGCTCCAGAGGCTGGGTGAAGGTCCCTCAGTCATGGGCTTCAAGTCTGGCTCTTGTTCCAGGGCCACTGGAACTAGAGGCTTCTTCTGACTCATGCAGCTACTGGCTGCTGAGGCTGATGAATCTAAGGTTAGCAGGTAAATTGACACAATTCTAATTCCAAGACTGGCAGGCAACATGTCAGGCCACCGGTTCAAGTCCAGGAACTGGAGATGAAGACTTAGCCAAATGTAGGATAAAATGTGTCAAAAGAAAAAAAAAACAACAAAAAAACAGAAACCAAAAACTAGAGATCTTTCCTAAAGTTTCTCCGTATATACTGGAAGCATGTCACACCCTGAAAGCAACTCCCTTTCCAATGATTAACATTTCACAGCAGATTCCCATTGAAGCTAATTACACCACATACAATTGCATCATGGGGAATAACTATATCTAGCTGCCATGTCACTCAAAATCATGGCCCAGCCATAATGACACACAACCTTAACTACTACATCAACAAACTACGATGCAGAAGTGGAATAGACAAGGAATTCTGGAAGAAGAGCTGCTTAGTCTCAAAGGGAAGGACCATGAACTCTGAGGTCTCAAAGGGTGAGCCATGTCCTCTGGGGTTTCAAATGGTGGAGCCACAGCCTACTAGATTTCAAACAGTCAGATCTTCACCAAATTGCTTCTGGAGTGCCAGGCTGCTGTTCATTATTTTCAAGGGGTTGGGGCTAGATCCAAGCCCAAAACTGGATTGAGGGGGTATGGCTCCTGTCCCCAAGGGACAGAAAATTAGTGCCTACTGGGGCTAAAGGAGTGGAGATACCACTCAGTTGGAATAGGAGAATGGGGCTACCCAAAGCTGAGGAAGCAGTGTCACCCTCCCAGTGGGCATGGAAGGCAGAGCTGAAGCTCAGGGCTGAGGGAACAACACCCAGAATCTTGAGGGCAGGGTAAATGCCTAGACAGTCTCAGAGAACAGAGAATTATTTTCTGGCCTTGAGGGCTAATGTGAATTTCTCTGTTGGGTTTTGTATTTGCTTGGTGCCTGTTATCTCTTCTTTCCTTCTAATCATTCTATTTGTGATGGAAATATCTACCATGTGCATATCCCAGCATTGTACTTTGGAAGCAGATAACTTGTATTATAAATTCACAGATGAAGATGTTCTTTTCCCCAAGATGGAATTTGGGTTTAGAGTTGATTTAAAATTTTTTGGATGGTATGATAGGGTGAAAGTGTTTTGCATGTAGCAAGGACATAAAATTTGGTAGGACAACTGGTAAAATGTCACGGATTGTATTGTGTCCCCAGAAAATGTGTCAACTTGGCTTGGCCATGATTCTCAGTGATTTAGCAGTTATGTAATGATATCATTTGACAGTTTTGCAATTATGTATTTGTTCTGGTTACCTATTACTGCTCTGACAAGAATACACCACAAATGGGATGCCTGGACAAACAGGAGTTTATTCTTTTACAGTTTGATGACGTTAAGTCCATGTTCAAAGTGCCAGGCTCTAGGGACCAGGTGAAAGGCCCTACCTTGGCCTTCATCTCTGCCTCCTGCTCCCAGCCCACTGGAGCTAGAGGATTTCTTCACTCAGACAGCTGCTGGCTGCTGAGATAGACAAGCCCAAGATTGACAAGTAAAAAGGCACAGTCCTTACATTACCAAACCACATGGTAGGCTGTTATTTCAAGTCTGTTGAAAGTTCCCAGGTCAGCAGAGCATGGCAAGCTGCTGAGCAACAACATGGCCACATGCAGGTTTCAAGTGTGCTATAAGCTAGAGACCATTCCCAAAGCTGTTGCTTATATATGGGAAGCAGACCACATCCCTAAGGCAGCTACTCAGCTGCTTGTGGTAGACCCCACCATGGAGCTTATTGCCAGTCTCATCACGGTGAATAACTACCACCAGCTGCCCAGACACTCAATCAGGCCCGACCAAGTCAACATGCAACTTTAACTACCACAATAATTGTCCTCCAAAGTTGTGATGTGATGTGACCTGCCAGTCAGAGGTGAGGGGATTAGGATGGGATGCAACACTTTTACTCACATCCCAGACCTGATCTGATGTAAGGGGATTAGGGTAAAATGTAATTCTTTTACTCTGGTCATAACCCTTTTCTGATGTAAGACACCCCTAAGTACCTGTGCTGAATGATGCCAAGACTCTGGATCTCCAAGGGATGCTGGTCCCACAGATACTGAAAGGAGACAAGAACATTCCCCTACACCTGACAGAGGGAAAAATCCTTCCCCTAAAGCTGATGCCTTGAAATTGAATACATAGCCTCATAAACTGTGAGTGAGTAAATGTGTTTGTTAACAAACTTCCTTTTGGTATTTCTGTTATAGCATCAGTAGATAACTAAGGTAGCTTTTATAAAGAGGGCACCTGAATACATACAGGCTCAGGCCAGTAATGGTGGTCCACCTCTCACTACATCTTAGTCAATTGTTACATTCTAATTGCAAAAAAAAGACTGGGCTGAGACCAAACATGAACTGCTCTTCCAAAAATGCAATACATTGTAAAAGTTAAAGCCATGTCAAGATGAGCAACTTTAAAGGAATGAATAATATTATGAAATAAATTTGCAGAGTTTACAGAAGTATTTGAAATAATTTATTTTTATTATTAGTCACATACACATGAAAGAAAAAGTAATTACATTTTCCCATCATGTAGTTATTTTATAATAGGAATATATTTTCAAATATAAAAAAATTAAAATGTAAAGAATTTAAAAATTTTTGAGAGACCTATGAATTTTGAATATCTTCAGTAATATACCAGATATTAACACTTTAGGAAGACATTTCACTAAGATTATAAGAGGGTAAACAAACTGCATTTGATAAACTTGTTACTTTAGTATAAAGTTGATTAATATATGAATAAATCTATTCCTTATTATAGAGTTTAATAATGATAAACAGTAATATAATATATTCTTGTAGAAGCAGTTCTTCTAATATACTTTTACCATAGCAGATGATTTATGAATATCTTTATAGAATACAGAGAGTGGAAAATAATATTATGATGTTAGTTTAGATTAAATATTTATTTTCCCAGAGTAAATTATACTTTGATTATAATTATACCATTGATTATAAATAAAGAATAAATATTATGAATTTTAGTTATTGCTATTTGTAATGAATTGATATTTACCTGTTGTACTATTAATTAAAATCTTTATACAACTAGTAACATAAATTCCTATATTTTTGTAATTATTTCTACTAAAATTACCTATTCACTAAAAGGATCTTTCATCTTTAATATATGGCTGATATTTTCTGGATCTGAGAAAAAAAATGACTCAATTGAGTCACTTTTTGGTTTAATGTGCAGAACTGTTATTTGTATATAAAAGGCTCAGAAGAATTTTTTTGACTAAAGGTAGAAATGTAGGGTGTGGTCATTTAGATGTGCTCTATGGGACTACTTTAACCTTTCCAAATGTGATGCTATATCATAGTTCATTACAAAAACATTGGGCAAACAGAAGACCTAATGTTACCGAAAAAAGGAAATCACTGCTTTTCTTATAACAAATAAATTTCCTAGGGTCTTTCCTAATTTTAGTGGTATATGGAGATTTATGAATTTTACTCATCCAAGGTCCCTACATCTATCAAGTTCAGCTCACATTCTGTGCATTCACCAGGAGTTAGCATATTGTTTGTTACTCATATCATTTAAAATTAGAAAAAAAAATATTGGTGTTATGAGTAAAACACATACAAATTACTGGTTTCACTATGTCAGGAAAGTGAGAAGAGGGTAAGATCTGGGGAAAAGACAAAGAAAGAATGGGACAATGGTAAGTTAATGCTCTTACTGAATTTTAAGCCATATAACTAGCCTAAGGTACTGAAGTGAGTAGAGGATGGAGGTTATGTTTTTCTTTTTAATTAAGTTTCTTGTGGTTAAAATGAACAGAAATTGACATGCACAAAAATTTGCCAAATTGGACATATCTATTCTCTCTTTTTCTTTTTTCCTGTTTTCCCAAATTTTTGACAAGAAAACAAACAACATTTTGCAACCAAGAATATAGCGATTGCCACACAGGCCAGTAGGAAACCAATGACGTCCAAGGAGTGGTATTGGAACCAGGTGAGGTCATGGGCAGCTGGCCGAAGGTGCTTGGCTCCTTTGTGGCGCATGACAAACTCGATCCAGAAGACAGCTCGATCCAGGGGCTTTACAGGCTGATCATGGTGAATTCTTGATAACCTCATTGCACTCTCTTTATAACTGGAGGGCAAATATATAGACAGAAAGGAGAGATGTTTTGTTTTTATTTTCATTAAAGATAAGAATATGACACATGTTATATAAGTTATCCAAGTCAAAGGCTGTAACATATAAAGGAAATGATTAATTATTGCTGTGATAAATATTGATAGTTGCATAGGATTTTATCAGGTGCAAAGGGGAGAGTGTGCTCAAAGGCTGACATTGAAAAAAGTGAAATATACCAATATACCAGCTATGAATGTTTAGCCTACTCTTCCAAGAATGGCTTCTTATAGTGTATGAAGTACAGTTTCTAGGATTATTCAAGGACTAAAATGGTAACCAGGGGAGCTCTGGTAGTGTAGTGCCTAAGGCACTTGACTGCTAACCAGAAGGCTGGTGGTTCAAACCCACCAGCCACTCCTTGGAAGGAGGGTTGGGAAATCTACTTTCCTAGTGATACCACCTCAGAAACCCAAGTAGGGGTCACTATGAGTCGGGTCCTACTCGATGACACATAACAACAACAACAACAAGATGGTAACCTAGGAAAGATCTATTACAAGTATATACATACATACGTATGTAATCCATGAAATACCTAATAATGTGGATGAACTTGGAGGACATTAGCTGGGTGAAATAAGTCAATCACAGAAGGACAAATATTGTATTAGTCCACTATTGTAAAAAGTCAAGGAAAGGTTTACATCTGGAAGGAAAGTTTCTTTGTTGGTTACCAAGGATGGGAGGACAAGGGGAGGAAAAACTAAGAAAAAGAAAAGGTACTTACATATAGCCTCTGATATCTGGCTAGTTGATGGTATCTGACCCAGAAAATTGGTAGTTAACTTTGTTGTTAGTTGGCATTGAGCTTGCTCTGACTCATGGTGACCCCATGTATAACAGACCAAAACATTGCCTGGTCCTATGCCATCCTCATAGTCATTGGTATATTTGAGCCAATTGTTGAAGCTACCATCCCAATCTATCTCATGAAGGGGTTCCTTTATTTACAGTGACTCTACCCTTTACCAAATATTATGTTTTTTTTCTTAGTACAAAGTAAGCAAGATGAAGTCTCACCGTTCTTACCCCTAAGAAACATTCTGGCAGCACTTCCTAAAAACTAGATTTGTTTGTTCATCTGGCAGTCCACAGAATTTTCAGTATTCTTCACCAACACCACAATCCAATTGTATCTATGTTTCTTCAATTTTCCATTTTCATCGTCCAGCTTTCCCATACACATGAAGCATTTAAAAAAATAAAAATCATGGTTTGGGTCAGAAGCACCTTATTCATTAAAGTGAATTTATTCAGTCATTCACTTATTCTTTAAAAAATTAAAGAGGTCTTTTGCAGCACTTTTCTTCAGCACAATATATTGTTTGGTTTCTTGACTGTTGCTTACTTGCACTTTGATTACTGATCCAAGTAAAATGAAATCACTGATAATTTCAATTTCTTCACCATTTATCAAAATGCTGTTTATTGAGTCCAGTGGTGAGGATTTTTGTATTCTTTATGTTAAGGTGTAAGTCCTATTGAGGACTATAGTCTTTGACCTTCGCCAGTAAGTGCTTCAAGTCATTTTCACTTTCAGCGAGCAAGATTATATTATCTGCATATCACAGGTTATTAATGAGTCTCTAAACCCGATGCCCATGTTCTTCTTCATATAGTCAAGCTTCTAGTTTGTTTAGCATACATTGAATAAAAAAAGATACAATTCTGCTACACAAATTTTCCAATTTTGAAAAATTTTAGTATCTCCTTGCTATGTTTAAACAACTGCCTCTTGATCCATGTTCAGTTTCTGCATGAGCACAATTAAGTGTTCTGAATTACCATACTTCGTAACGTTATCCATAATTTGTTATGATCCATATAGTCAAATGCATTTGTGTAGTCAGTAAAACACAGGTAAACATCTTTCTGCTATTCTCGGCTTTTAGCCAAGGTCCATCTGACATCAGTAATGATATGTCTTGTTCTACATCCTCTTCTGAATTCAGCTTGAATTTCTGGTAGTTCTCTTGGTGTACAGCTGAGGTAATTCTTTAATTATCTTCAGCAAAATATTACTAGCCATAATATTAATGATATTGTTTGATAATTTCAGTGTTCTGTTGGATTGCCTTTTGTGGTAGTTAAGTTTGTGTGTCAGCTTGTCTGCGCTGTGATTTTGAGTGGTTGGGCAGCTGGGTGTAGTTATTCACCATGATGAGACTGGTAATCAACTCCATGGTGGAATCTGCTGTGAGAAGCTGAGTAGCTACCTGAGGGAGGTAGTCTGCTTTCAGTACATAAGAAGCAGCTTTGAGAAAGGTCTTTAGCTTTTTGGCATATTTGGATCCTACATTTAGCTGAGTCTTCATTCAGCAGCCTGCCAATTTAGGGACTGTTTCTAGACTTGAACTAGTGGCCTGCTGTGTTGCTTGATAATCTTGGGACTGTGTCATTTTACTTGTTGATCTTGGGTTTGTCAGCCTCAGCAGCCATCAGCTGCCTAAGTTAAGAGACACCTCTAGCTCTAAGAAGCCAGGAGATAGAGGCAGAGCTGAAGTCCAAGGTCTAAAGGCCTTCACCCAGCCCCTAAAATGCGAACCTTGAACTTGGACTTCTAACCTTCTAATCTGTAAGAGAGTAAATTCCTGTTTTTTAAAGCCATACATTTGTTGTATGTCTGTTATAGCAGCACTAGAGAACCAAAACACCTTTCTTTGGAATAGACACACATATAGATACCTTTCAGTTGGTAAGCCAGGTAGCTATCTTCCAAATTTCTTGGCATCAATGAAAATGATTTTCAGTATTGGACCTGTTTGTCAAAGCATCTCAAATGCTATTACATCAATATCTGGAGCCTTGTTTATTGCCAATGCATTCTGTGTAGCTTGAACTTCTTTCTTTACTACCAGTTGTTCTTTATCATATGCTATCTCCTAAAATGTTTCAATATTGACAAATTCTTTTTGTTATAGTGACTGTCTATTTCTTCCATCTTCTTTTGATGCTTCTTTCATCATTCAATTATTTGGCCATAAAATCCTTCAATATTGCAAATGAGGCCTGACTTTTCTCATCAATTCCTTCATTTTCAGAAACACATATGGTGTTTCCTTTTGGTTCTCTAACTCCAGGTCTTTGCACGTTCTATAACAATACTTTATCATGTCTTCTCAAATCACCCTTTGAAATCTTCTGTTTAGTTCATTTACTTCATCTTTTCTTGTTTGTGTTAACTGTTCTGTGCTTATGTGCAGCTTTTAAAGTCTTTTATGATATCATTGGATCTCTTCTTCCATTCTTGTCTTTTTAATGACCTCTAACTTTCTTTGATGTTATTCCAGAACTCTTCTGGTCTTTGGTTGTTAGTTTTCAATTCTTTGAGTCTATTCTTGGGATTTCTCTAAATTCACACTGTTGGGCTATATGTAGTCACTGCTTTGATTTTCTTCAGCTTCACTTCAACTTGCACTTGAGTAATAGATGGTTGTTTTGGAATCAGCCCCTGGATTGTCTGGACTGATAATATTGAGTTTCTATAGTCTCTTTCCACAGATGTAATCAATTTTATTCCTGTTTATGTGTATAGGTGTTGTTGAAAGAAATTTTCTCATGCATAAGTCATTGGTCTTGCAGAATTGTATCATTAGATCTCTGTCATTATTCCTATCACCAAAGCTACATCTTCTGACTACTGTTCCCTCTTTTTTTCCATATTTCATATTCCATTCACCAGTAATTATCAATGCATTTTGATTGTACATTTGATCAATTTCAGACTGCAGCAGTTCTAAAAATCTTCTATTTTTTTAATATTTGGCATTTGTGGTTGGTGTGTTAACGTAAGTAATAGTCATATTAACTAGTCTTCTTTGTAAGCATATGGATAGTAAACTATCATTGACAGCACTGTACTTTAGGATAGATTGTGAAATGTTCTTTTTGATGGTGCATGCAATGTGGTTCTTCTGCAATTTGTCATTCTCAGCATGGTAGATTAAATCATGCTGAGAATGACAAATCATGATCTGATTCAAAATGGCTTCAGTCCATCCATTTCAGCCCACTATTATCTAGGATAATGGCCTGTAAGTATTCCTTTTCATGTTTTATGGCTTCTAATTTTTCTTGATTCATATTTATCTATTCCATCTTCTGATTACTAATGGATGAGTAATTTCCCCAGTCTCTAAGACTGTGGAACTGTGGTAATTCTTTTTCACACAATTGCTAATTTCTGATGCAAAGGACAGTGTTTCTATATCCAATGTCAAGATAAATGAAGATACACATCTATCTTAAGAGGTAGCATATCCAAATATATTGGCTTTGAGTTTTTAAGGTAAATAGGAACATCCTGGCACAATCAGCGCTTCTTATCCCAATGCAACATTACAGTAACAACAGTGGTACACTTAACACCTCTAATAATCTCTCACAAAAGACTGGGTTGAAGCCTGTGTATTTCAAAGGAAAGTCATGTCCTCATATGAATTTTTTCAGTGGGTGGCCCAGGATTTACAGTTTTCACTTTGGTTTAGGTTGGGTGTAAATATTCCAGCCTAGAAACACAACGAGAGAAGAGTAGTGACTGGAAAGAAATGTCCCAGTATGAACATTTTGAGATTACAATTCTTGCCCAGTCTTGAGAATGAGGAAGACGAAATGTTGTGTTCATTCACAAGTGAACATGGCAAAATGGATTCAGCTCCAAGATACTATTTACTTGTGCTTTTTTTGTGTGTGTAGTGAGGAAAACTCTTATATTATATTACAATTGGATTGTACCACAGAAAAGATAAAAAACATAATTTAATCTGGTTCACCCTAATAGCTTTTAAGCAAAATATAGTGATGATAAAAGCCTATCTCTTCAAATCTGATGTTTTTCAGTGTTTCCTAAATTTAAAGATGTCTTCTTGTTATGTGCTCTTGAGTTGGTTCCAATTCATAGAAATCCTATGTACTTTATGCGGTTTATCCTTCTGGCAGCCCATGGTATTGTCAATATTCTTTGCCAACACCACTTCCAGTATACACTTCTAGTATATGTGTATAGGCCCCAAACCCCCTAGAGCCAGGAAAAGGAGGGACCAGGAGTGGCCTCGAGGACCTCAGGAGCAGTAAGATGTCCAGGTAAAAAGGGGCGGGAGGCAAGACTAGGTCCCAAGCCGCCTAGATCCAGGAAAGGGAGGGACCAGGAGCAGCTGGGGATCACAGAGTGGCAGGTTTCAGGTAGGAATTAGGTAAGAGGAGGGTGAAGAGGTTTCCAACAGCTAAGGGAGACAAGCTTGTCTGTCAGTTTGTCATCCTGTGAGGCTTGTACGTTGCTGTGAGTGAGACTTGAGGCTGTGCCACTGGTGTTTCAGACGCCAGCAGAGCTGTACATGGTGCACAGGTTTCAATGCAGAAAACTTAGTCTTACAGACTAAGAGACTAGGAAGAAGGAGAGGCAATCCACTTCTCAAAAACTGGCCAGGAAAAACCTTATGAATAGCAGAGAAACACTGTCTGATACATTACTGGGCAACTTTATGAATAGCTTGGAAACATTGTCTAACACAGTGCAGGAAGACTAGCCCCTTGGTTTGGAAGGCACTCAAAATAGGACCAGGAAAGAGCTGTCTCATTGGAATAGAACAATCTTAATGATATGGATAAAGTAATTCTTTCAGGACCTCCATGTGCTGACATAGCACAACTCAAATTGAGGAGCGACAACTGCAAACATCCATTAATAATCAGAACATGGAATGTATGAAGTATGAATCTAGGAAAATTGGAAGTTGCCAAAAATGAAATGGAACACATAAAGATTGATATCCTAGGCATTAGTGAGCTGAAATGGACCGGTTTTGGCCATTTTGAATCAGACAACCATATGATCTACCATGCCAGGAATGACAAATTGAAGAGGAATGGCGTGGCATTGATCATCACAAAATATATTTCAAGATTTGTCATGAAATACAGTGCTGACAGTGATAGGATAATATCCATATGCCTACAAGGAAGACCAGTTAATATAACTATTATTAAAATTTATGAACCAACCCTCAAAGCAAAAGATAAGGAAATTGAAGAATTTTATCAACTTCTGCAGCCTGAAATTGACTGAACATGCAATCAAGATGTGTTGTGTACCACTGGTGATTGGAATGCAAAAATTGGAAACAAAGAAAATCACTGGTAGTTGGAAAATTTGGCCGTGGTGACAGAAATAACGCTGGAGATCGCATGATAGAATTTTGCAAGACCAACGACTTATTCACTGCAAATACCTTTTTCAACAACACAAATGGTGGCTATACATGTGGACTTCACCAGATGGAACACAGAGGAATCAGATTGACTACATCTGTGGTGAGAGGTGATGGAAAACTCAATATCTTCAGTCAAAAGCAGACCAGGAGCTGATTGTGGAATAGACCATCAAATGCTCATATGCAAGTTCAACTTGAAGTTGAAGACAATTAAAACAAGTCCAAGAGAGCTGAAATATGACCTTGAATATATCCCTCCTGAATTTAGAGACCATCTAAAGAATAGATTTGATGCATTGAACACCAGTGACTGAAAAGCAGAAGAATTGTGGGATGACATCAAGAGCATCATCCAAGAAGAATGAAAGAGGTCATTAAAATAAGAGAAAGAAAGAAAAGACCAAAATGCATGTCAGAAAAGACTCTGAAACTTGCCCTTGAGCAAAGAGTAGCTAAAACAAATGGAAGAAATGACAAGATAACAGAGCTGAACAGAAGATTTCAAAGAGCAGCTTGAGCAGACAAAGCCAATTACTATAATGAAATGTGTAAAGACCTGGAGTTAGAAAACCAAAAGGGAAGAACATGCTCAGCATTTCTCAAGATGAAATAACTGAAGAAAAAATTTAAGCCATGAGTTGCCATATTGAAAGA
>NW_006921685.1:4312361-4312903 GCF_000298275.1 Orycteropus afer afer
TGATCCCACAGAATGTGGAAATTATAGAACAATATCGTTAATATCACATGCAAGTAAAATCTTACTGAAGATAACTCAAAAACGTTTGCAGCAGTATATTGACAGAGAACTTCCAGAGGTGTAGGCTGGATTCAGAAGAGGACACGGAACAAGGGATATCATTGCCGACGTCAGATGGATCTTGGTTCAAAGTAAAGAATACCAGAAAGGTGTATACTTGAGCTTTATTGACTATGCAAAAGCATTTGAGTATGTGGATCATAACAAATTGTGGATAACATTGAGAAGAATGGGAATTCCAGAACACTTAATTGTACTCATGAAGAACCTGTACACAGACCGGGAGGCTGTTGTTCAAACAGAAAAAGTGAACACTTCATGGTTTAAAATCAAAAAGGGTATGTGTCAGGGTTGTATCGTATCATTTCACCATACTTATTCAATCTATATGCTGAGGAAATAATCTGAAAAGCTGGACTATATGAAGAAGAATGTGACATCAGGACTGGAGGAAGAATCATTAACAACCTGCAATATGCTGA
>NW_006921685.1:4315152-4316944 GCF_000298275.1 Orycteropus afer afer
CTTGAAGCACTTGATAATGAAGATCAAACACTACAGTCTTCAGTATGGAATACACTTCAACTAAAGAAAACAAAAATCCTCACAACTGGACCAATTAGCAACATCATGATAAGTGGAGAAAATACTGAAGTTGCCAAGGACTTCATTTTACTTGGATCCACACTCAACACCCAAGGAAGCAACAGGAAAGAGAACAAATGACATATTATATTGGTCAAATATGCTGCAAAAGACTTCAATTTAAATATAATGATTTAAGATTTGATATACACATACACTAGATAGACAAACAGGAGCTCTGGTAGCATAGTGCCTAAGGCACTTGACTGCTAACCAGAAGGCTGGTGGTTCAAACCCACCAACTACTCCTCAGAAGGCAGGTTGAGCAATCTACTTCCATAGTGATATCACCTCAGAAACCCAAGGAGGGGTCGCTATGAGTCGGGTCCGACTTGACGGCACATAACAACAACAACAACAACAACAGATAGATAAACTTCTACGTGAATAAACAGAAAAATCAAGTATGTTTTCTTTGAAATGAGGTAGGATAAGGAAGGACTATATTCATTTAAACTATTTAGTTTACATTCTAATGTCCACTAATGTCTTATGACTAATATTTTACAATATTCTGATTAATGAAGTTGCTATACTTTATGCTTTTAAATGTAATATTTTGTGTTCCTTGATTACTTTATGGAATAAGGGAATCTAATATAATTATACACATAATATACTGTTGTGTTGTCATATGATTTGGATTTAGGGTTAGTATTAAAATAATTTTTAGATATTTATTTGGAAAATCATAAGATTGTTCATGCTTCTGTACTTTTTGTATATTTTTTCAAATTAAAAGAGAATTAAGGAGCACTTTATATAAGGAGGTTGAGTAAAAATAATTATATATATGTAATTATTTTTATATGTGTATATTAATTATGTGCGTGTGTGTATACACACACACACATTCCATATATATATATACACACACATACACATACATGCATATTTTGTTGTTAGATGCTGTCGAGTCCACTCCGATTCATAGTGACACTGTGTAGAACAGAACAAAACACTACTTGGTCCTGTGCCATTGTCACAACCCTTGTTATTCTTGAGCAAATCTTTGTAGTCACTGTGTCAATTCATGTATTTGAGGGTCTTCCCTTTTTCTGCTGACTTTCTACTTTACCAACCCTAATATCCTTCTCCAGAGATTGGTCCCTCTGACAAGATGACCAAAGTAGGTGAGATGAAGTCTGACCATTCTCACCTCTAAGGAGCAGCTGTTCTTCCAGGACAGATTTGTTCATTCTTCTGTCAGTCTGTGGTATTTTCAGTATTCTTTGACAACATCATTTTAAAGGCATCAATTGTTTTTCTGTCTTCCTTATTCATCATCCAGCTTTCACATGAATATGAGACAATTGAAAATACCATGGCTTGGGTTAGGTGCACCTAGGCTTCAAAGTGACATCTTTTCTCTTTAAAATTTTAAAGACGTCTTTTACAGCAGATTTATCCAATATAATGTGTCATCTGATTTCTTGACTGATGCTTCCATGAATGTCAATTGTGGATCCAAGTATAATGAAATTACTGACAACTTCTTTTCTTCATTTATTGTGATGTTGCTTATTGGTTCAGTTTTGAGGATTTTTGTCTTCTTTATGTTGAGATGCAATCCAAATCGAAGACTATCCTGTTTGTTCTTCATCAGTAAGTGCTTCAAGTCATTTTCACTTTCAGCAAGAAGGCTTGTGTCATCTCATATTGCAGGTTATTA
>NW_006921685.1:4317739-4326829 GCF_000298275.1 Orycteropus afer afer
TACTCTTTTGATGCATCTTGCATCATTTAATATTTTGCCCATAGATTCTTTCAATATTGCAACTCTAGGATTGAATGTTTTCTTTAGTTCTTTCAGCTTGAGAAATGCCGAGTATGTTCTTCCTTTTTAGTTTTCTAACTCTGGGTCTTTTCACATTTCATTATAATAATTGATTTTGTTTTCTCAAGCTGCTCTTTAAAATCTTCTGTTCAGCTCTTTTATCTTGTCATTTCTTCCCTTAGCTTTAGCTACTCTCCGTTCAAGGGCAAGTTTCTAAGTCTCTCCTGAGATCCATTTGGATCTTTCTTTCTTTTCCTGTCTTTCTAATGACCTTTGGCTTTCTTCCTGGGTGATGTTCTTGATGTCATCCCACAATTCCTCTAGTGTTTGGTCATTGGTGTTCAATGCCTCAAATTTATTCTTTAAATGGTCTCTAAATTCAAGAGGGATGTAATCAAGGTCATATTTTTGCTCTAGTGGGCTGCTTTTAATTGTCTCCAGCTTTAACTTGAACATGGATATGAGTAGTTGATGGTCTGTTCCACTGTCAGCTCCTGGCCTTGTTCTGACTGAAGACATTGAGTTCCCCAATGCCTCTTTCCACAGATGTAATTGATCTGATTCCTGAGTATTCCATCTGGCAAGGTCCATGTGTATAGTCTCCATTTATGTTGTTGAAAATAAGTATTTGTAATGAATGAGTCATTGGTCTTGCTATATTCTATGTGTCACTTCTGTCACCAAGGCTGTATTTTCCAACTACTGCTTCTTTGTTTCCAACTTTTGCATGCCTATGACCAATATTAATCAATACATCTTGACTGTACTGTTGGTCAATTTCAGACTGCAGAAGTTGGTAGAAATCTTCAGTTTCTTCACCTTTGGCTTTAGTGGTTAGTGTGTCAATTTCAGTAACAGAGTATTAACTGTTCTTCATTGTAGAGGTATGAATATTATCCTATCACTGATAACATTGTACTTTAGGATAAATCTTGAAACATGCTTTTTGATAATTAATGTGATACCACAGTATGACAAATTGACAGGCAAATAAGGAAACTTCCTGCTCTGGTATTTAAGAAAATGGAAAAAAAAAAAAAAATCAGCTTGTAAGCTCTGGTGGCATAGTGCCTAACATATTTGACTGTTAACCAGAAGGTTGGTGGTTCAAATCTACCAGTCACTCATTGGAAGGAAGACAGGGCAATCTACTTCTGTAGAGATACCACCTCAAAAACCCAAAGAGGGGTATCTATTAGTTGGAACCAACTAGATGGCAGTGAGGTTTTTTTGGAACAACTCAGGGAAAGGAAATAGTCGTGTACATTAGAGATGAAGATCAATATTTCTCAAAAGCATATGATTAAAATAAAGCTAGATGTGGCTCCTAACCCATTACCCTGTACTTGACCTGATATCTATTTGTCATCATCTCATTCTCTGCTATCGAGTTGGTTCCAACCCATAGCAACCCCTCCTTGGGTTTCCAAGCCTTTATCTCTACGGTATTAGATTGCCCAGCCTTCCTTCAAGGAGTGACTAATGGGTTTAAACTGCCAGCCTTCTGGTTATCAGTCAAATGCATTTAGGCACTACATCACCAGAGCTCCCAATATCTATAGTATCCTGAAATGATTATTTATAATTTATAATAAAACATTTATTATAAAATTTATAATAATATTTATTAATAAATGTTAATTGACAATAAAGTGGATGGAAGGGGAAAATGAACAACCACATTGACCCTTCAAAATAGTTCTTAGCTAAATATAGAGTGTTTTCCCTATTCATTGTATTCATTGTAAATGAATACACTTTTTCTTCTGTCTAAAAATCCCTGGACAGAAGACATGTAACAGATGTTTTCAAACAGCCTAACTAAAATAAATGCACCAACCACAAAAGACAAAGGGGAGGAAATTGAAAATTTTTATCAACTTCTGCAGTCTGAAATTGACCAAACATGCAATCAAGATGTATTGATTATTACTGGTGATTGGAATGTAAAAGTTGGAAACAAAGAAGAACCACTGCTGGTTGGAAAATATCGCCTTAGTGATACAAATGATGCTGGAGATCACATAATAGAATTTTTCAAGACCAATGAATTATTCATTGCAGATACCCTTTTGTGACAACATAAATGGTGGCTCTACATGTGGACTATGCCAGATGGAATACCCAGGAATCAGATCGACTACATCAGTGGAAAGAGGTAATGGAGAAGCTCAATGTCTTCAGCCAAAACAGGCCAGGAGCTGACTGTAGACCAATCCATCAACTGCCTGTATGCAAGTTCAAAATGAAGCTGAAGACAATTAAAACAAATCCATGAGAACCAAAATATGACGTTGATTATATCCTACCTGAATTTAGAGCCCATGTGAAGAATAGATTTGACTCATTGAACATCAATAACCAAAAACCAGAGGAATTATGGGAGGACATCAAGAACATTATCCATGAAGAAAGCAAAAGGTCATTAAAAAGACAGGATGTCAGAAAAGACTGAAAGTTGCTCTTTAATGGAGAATACCTAAAGCAAAAGGAAGAAATGACAAGATAAAATAAAGGACACAAACAGATTTCAAAGAACCACTTGAAAAGACAAAGTCAATTATAATGAAATGTGCAAAGACCTGGGTTAGAAAACCAAAAGGGAAGAACATACTCAGCATTTCTCAAACTGAGAAAGAACTGAGGAAAAAAAAAATTAAGCCTCGAGTTGCAATACTGAAAGATTCTATGCACAACATATTGAATGATGCTGGAAGCATCAAAAGAAAATAGAAGGAAAATACAGAGTCACTGTACCAAATAGAATTGGTTGATGTTCATCTGTTTCAGGAGGTGGCGTATGATCAAGAACAAATGGTACCAAAGGAAAAAGTAAAGCTCCACTGAAGGCATTGTCAAAAAACAAATCTCCAGGAATAGATGGAATACCCATTGAGAAGTTTCACTAAAGGATGCCATGCTGGAGACATTTACTCGTCTATGCCAAGGAATTTGGAAGACAGCTACCTGGCCAACTGACTGGAAGAGATCCATATTTGTACCTATCTCCAAAAAAGGTGACTCAACAAAATGTTGAAATTATCAAACAGTGTCATTAATGTCACACACAAGTAAAATTTTGCTGAAGATAATTCAAAAACAGTTGCAGCAGTATATTGACAGGGAAATTCCAGAAATACAACCCAGATTCAGAAGAGGATGTGGAACAAGTGATATCATTGCTGATATCAGATGGATCATGGCTAAAAGCAAAAAACATCAAAAAGATGTTTACTTGTGTTTTACTGACTATGTAAAAGCATTTGACTGGGTACATAATTACAAATTATGGGTAACATTGAGAAGAATGGGAGTTCCAGAGCATTTAATTGTACAAATGAGGAACCTGTACCAGGTACAGATACCTGGTCTATCATTTGTAATCATAGACCGGGAGGCTATCATTAAAACAGAACAAGGGGATACCAAAACCAAAAAAACCAAACTCACTGCAATTGAGTCGGACTCATAGCAACCCCCACTGGGTTTTCCAGATGGTAAATCTTTATGGAAGTAGATTGTTCCATCTTTCTTCTGTGAGTGGCTGGTGGATTTGAACTAACAACCTCTGGTTAGTAGTCCAATGTCTTAAGCACTGTGCCACCAGGGCTCCTAAGAGGATACTGAATGGTTTAAAGACAGGAAAGGAATATGTCCAGGATGTATCTTTTCAAAATACTTATTCAATCTGTAAGCTGAGCAAATAATCTGAGAAGATTCACTATATGAAGAAGAAGCAGTATCAGGATTGGAGGAAGAATTATTCACAACCTGTGATATACAGGCAACACAACCTTCATTGCTGAAAGTGAAAATGACTTGAAGCACTTACTGACAAAGATTAAAGGCCATATTCTGCAGTATAGATTACACCTCAACATAAAGATAATGAAAATCCTCACAACTGGACTAATAAGCATCATCACAATAAGTGGAGAAAAGATTGAAGTTGTCAGTAATTCATATTACTTGGTTCCATAGCCAACTCCAACGGAAGCAGCAGTCATGAAATCAGACATATTGCACTGGCAAGTCTGCTACAAAAGACATCTTTAAAGTGCTGAAGAGCAAAGATCTCTTTGAAGCCTAAGGTGTGCCTAACCCAAGCTGTGGTATTTCCATAGTCTCATATGCATGTGAAAAGTGGACAATCAATAAGGAAGACCAAAGAAGAATTATTGCTTTTGAGTTGTGGTGTTGGCAAAGAATACTGAAAGTATCACGGACTGGCAGAAGAACAAACAAACAAATCTGTCCTGGAATAAGTGCAGCTGGAATGCTCCTGGGAAGGGAGAATGGCCAGACTATGTCTCACCTAATTTGGTCATGTTGTCACAAGGAACCATTCCCTGGAGAAGGATATCATGCTTGACAAACTGGAGGGTCAGTGAAAAAGGGGAAGGCCCTTAACTAAATGGACTGACACAGTGGCTGCAATGATGGGCTCCGGGAAACAAGGATTGTGAGGATGGAGCAGGACTGGCAGTGTTTCACTCTGTTGCACATAGTGTTGTCTTTGTGAGTAGGAGCCAACTCGGAGGCACCTAACAACAATAATGAAAAATTAAAATAAAACTAAAGAGGAAGAATATCAGTAGATTTAATAGATAACTCATCAAAAAGAAGATGTGAGATACAATAAGATTGTGAATGTACTGAAAAAAGAAAGATACCAAAAAAACTTCCATAGTAATACTGCCTTGGAAACCCAAGCATGGGGTCACTATGAGTTGGATCCGACTCACAGCAGTGAGGTTGGTTTGAAAAAAGATAATAGGAAATAAAATTAAAAACAACAGGGAATGAAAAATGGTGATTGGTGAGCTATTGAAATACACTGTGTTAAAAATAACATTATAAAGAATTAATAAAGAAATTAGAAACACTGAGAAATGCTTAGGATGAAATAGTCAATTATTAATTTGAGGCAATCGCATTGATTAAGAAAAGTTGATCTTAGAATAATTAGAGAGAAAAGAATAGAAAAAGAGAAGAAAAAAATTCAAGAAAAGGAAATTTAAAATCTGATGTCCCTGAAGTATATATATGGAACTAAAAGGCAAATTAACAAATAACAAACATTAGTTATTTTCTGAAGTGAAAAACTGAATATATATTTTTCTTAATGTTGGATGTATAGTGTTTTAAGGCTCCACTATAACCCAGGGAAAAGTTATAAAATAATGTCTAAAGATGTAGTATTTACATCTGAATTAAAAATAAATAAATAAATAAAAGATTTCTTTCCTAGACTGAAAAGGCAACTCCTAAAAAGAAAAATGATTAGTCAGGCCTCAGACATCCTACAGGAGTATTTCTAGCTATAAGATTAGAAGTAATATTTACAAAGTTCTGAAGAGAAAAACAGAAACCTAATTTTAAGATATAATCATCCTCCAACAAAGGCACTGAGCTAACCATGCCAAACACGATCTCAGGAAATTCATTATCATGAGTCTCTATTAAAAAAAAAATCTATATGATACAGCCATTCAAAAATAAATCCAAAACATACTAGAATAAAGACTCTCTGATTCCAATGGTGAACATTGAATTCCTTCAAATATTACAAAAAGACTAAACAAATTTGAAGAAAATAAATGCCATAAATATTGACAAATTAAAATGAGAAGAAATACATACTGGGAATCAGATTCCATAGTAGGAGTTCAACTAAGAGTGGCTTAAATTAAAACACATAAATTAATGGCTCAAAAATTTACATGTGTATAGTATATTATTTCTTAATCCTTGTTAAATCTTCCAGAGGAGAAAAAAAAATTATGTAAGGATTTATATCTAAAGATCAGCAAAGGTTATAGAATAATTTTTTTGTTGACTATTTTAAAACAAAATTATGTTTAAATTTTACCTAAATATACACGGAGTACCAATTGATATTTATGAAATTATTAATTATTCTACATCTCTACTTTCTGTATGCATATATACTGATGAATGCTATATATTATGTTGTTGTTGTTGTTGTTATGTGCTGTCAAGTGGGACCCGACTCATATCGACCCCTCCTTGGGTTTCCAAGGCAGTGTCACTAGGGAAATAGATTGCCCCATCTTCCTTCCCAGGAGTGGCTGGGGGGTTTGAACTGCCAGCCTTCTGGTTAGCAGTCAAGTGTCTTAAGCACTACGCTACACTATAAATGTTGATTATTTCTGAATGATTAATATTAGAGAAATTGTCACTTCCATTTCTGACATTACTAAATGTTTTGAATATTTAAATTAACAAGTATATAAAACAAACAAAAAAACAAACCCACTGTCATAGTCTATTCTGACTCATAGAGACCCTATAGGACAGAGTAGAACTGTTCCCACAGGGTTTCTGAGGCTGTAAATCTTTATGGAAACAGACTGCTTTATCTTCCTCCCAGGGAGTGGCTGCTCGGTTCAAATCGAGGACCTTTTCATTAGCAGCTTGGCAAATGTCTTAAGCACTGTGACACCAGAGCTCCTTAACAAGTACTATTCATAAAAATGAACATATTATCCAGTAAAAAAGCAACACTGGTGGCACAGAGCCTAAGGCATTTGAGTGCTAACCAGAAAGTTGGTGGTTCAAACTCACCAGCTACTCCATGGGAGGAAGACAAGGTAATCTACTTCCGTAAAGATTTATAGCCTTTGGAAACCCAATAGAGGTCACTATGAGTCAAAATCCACTTGATGACAATGAGTTCAGTTTTTGGTTTTTGGTTTTATCCAGCAAAAATTCTGAGAATTTATATAACCCTTTATATTACTTAGGAGCTCTGGAGGTGTAGTGGTTAAGGCATTTGGCTGTTAACAAAAGATCAGTGGTTGAAACCCACCAGTCACTCTGCAGAAGAAAGATGGGGCAATCTGCTTCCTTAAAGATTTACAGCCTTCGAAACCCAATTGGTGTCACCAGGAGTCAGAATCAACTTGATGGCAGCAAGTTTGGTTTTGAGTTTCGGTTTTAATATTACTTATAGGAGTCTTTGTGGCACAGAGGTTAAATGCTCAGCTTCTATCCGAAAGGCCATTGGTTCAAACCTACCAACCACCCCAAGGGATAACGATGTGGTCGTTTCCTTCCATGAAGATTTCCAGCCTTAGAAACCCTATGGGGTAGTTTTATTCCCTTCTATATGATTGCTATAAGTCATAAATCCACGGTACAGCAGTAGGTTGGTTTTGGTTTTGGTTTAACATTACTTATTTAATTTTAAGTTCTATGATATAGTGTTTGAAGTTATCATCTTTTCTTAATTTCTTTTTCAATTTTAGTAAGGCACTTTGTTCCATAAATAAAATAAGAAAGTGATTATTGTATTTGACATGTGGTGGTTATTTTAAAATAAACCAATATAAAGGCATGAAACATTGAACATTTTCTAGTGTGATGGATAATGCAATCATTGGTGACCCTCTAGGAAGCAGTAATACTTACGAAGGATCATTAATAACAGTTCTCAGAGCATTGAGCAAATCTGCACTTGTCATTGTATTCATGTTCACATCCACAGCTGCTCCTTTAGCTTTCATGTGGGCGATGTTATCAGGCTGATCAGCAAACATGGGAACTCCCACCATAGGCACCCCATGATAGATAGCTTCATAGATTCCATTAGTTCCACCATGAGTGATGAATGCTTTTGTTTTGGGATGACCTAATTGGAGGGTTGGGTAAAAAGTAGGTGAGAATTTCATTACAGTATGTTAACACAATTTCAGAGACAGAGGGGAAATAATAGAGTAACTTAATGAAGAATTCAGAGTTTTCTATGAAAGCTGAGTCCAGTCACCCTCTGGATCCTCTGTTCCACATCCACAGATCCAACCAACTGGAGATCAAAAATACTGATTAGGGGGGATGCCTCCTAAGAAGCAATTAAGCGGTCACAACAATCCCTCAAAGGCTATGAGGGAGCATAAAGTGTTATTTACATAGCATTTATATTGTAGTAGGTATTAAAAGTCATCTAAACATGCTTTAAAATATTCCAGAAGATGTGCTTAGGTTATATGCAAATTTGGTACATTTTATAAAAGCAACTCGAGCATCCCCCAGCTTTTGGTATACTTGGAGCTTCTGGAACCACTCCTCTGCCAAACTGAGGGATGACTGTATATGACCACTGCCAGCTAAGAAAACTGCAATCTTAGGAAAAGGTGGAATTAAGTGCCTCTGCACAGTATGGGAAATCTTTACTGAAGAGGTGATACCTGAAGTCAGCTAAAACCAGAAGAGTGGTGGGACATTGCACTGAAGATTCTTATGTGAAGCCTAAGAAGCATAAATCTATAAATCAGTGGTCATTTATTTAATTATATCTTTTCAAAATCTGAAAGTAGATTGAAAAACTCTTACTATTTTGAACATTTGTTGAATTTGCTATCAAATAGTTATCCAATTTGTTCCTTATCCAAATATACAAGTTCTCCCTCATCCCATAGACTTACCAAGAAGATCATTCTGAGGTATCCAGTCATAGAGCCGAGTATTGGCTCCCAACGTGGTTGGTTTTATTCCCTTGTACCTCCATAAAACCTGTGCAAGAAAACATAATTAGTTCACAAGGAAAAATACAGAATGGTGGTATTTTAAGATTGCACACTTATTCAGAAATTGCATAGCTCACCCTGCTTCAGATCAGAGTTGAGAGGGCAGTATTTTATGGGTGTTTTGAAAACATTGAAAGAGAGTAAAACTATTTATATTCACATTGTTTTAAAGGATGTGTTCTAATAGACTGTTCAGTACACTATTGTTTTGACAATTAAAAGCTTCTGGGAGTGAGATTATGAATGTAGAATTAGGAAAGAAAACAATACTGGATTAATCCATCAATGTGTTGGAGTTTAACATCACTTAACAGTATCACTTCTATTTAAATGTATGTCCCTGGGCCATCCTAGCTTTCCTTTTTCAAATGTAGTGTTTTTCACAAATACATTTTGTTTTACATTATGTGGGTTTATTATTTGGATAATTGGTTGTTTTTTTCTTCCTCTTTACATTTTCTCTTCCTTCCTTCATTTTTTC
>NW_006921685.1:4327574-4331536 GCF_000298275.1 Orycteropus afer afer
GGCTTGGTATGAGTCAGATTCGATAGGATAGAAGTGAGTTAGGATTTTTATTGAGTGATTATACTATTCGGATTTTTAATTGGCTTTTCAACTATGTAAAATCTTATTTAGAAAGATTAAATGAATCTAGGCTTCTACTTATAACTTAACTATACTTGCATAGAGTCCTAAACCAAACTCACTATAATTGAGTTGAATCATAGTAACACTATAGGACAGAGTAGAACTGCCTCAGAGAGTTTCCAAGGCTATAAATCTTTAGAGAAGCAGACTGCTTCATCTTTCTACCATAGATTGGCTCATGAGTTTGAACCGTTGACCTTCTGGTTAACAGCTGAATGCTTTAACCACAGCCTTACCAGAGCTCCTGGACAGCTGTGCATATTCTTGAACATTATTCTGCTCTGTTTCTTTGTCATATCAATTATCACTTTTCCTGCACCCTGGATCTAAGGTACTTCAGAACTTTTGGGTGTTGGCAATACAGTCACTAATATTTCAAATAGTGTAAGCTCAGTGAGGGTGTTAAGTGTTTTCTTCTCTGTTGTTGTTGTTGTTATTTGCCATAGAGTCAGCCCTGACTCATAGCGACCCCTCCTTGGGTTTCTGAGGCAGTATCACTATGGAAGTAGGAATGCCCAACCTTCCTTCTTCTCTAGTCTGTTACAAATCAATGAGTACTAACAAGATGTACATCCATATGAATGCCAAGGTTGAGTAGGCAAATAATCAAATGTGCCTGAACTCACTATTTTAATGTTTTCTGACTATTTACTTAAAGCACTTATCAGTTATGCTTATTGTATAATGGGATTCATCTTTCATCTAGAAAGAGCATTATTAGCAATATTCACATCTTTCTAACTGATAAAGTAGCTGCCCACAAAGATGGAGTAGTACTGACCTTCTGTGGAACCTGGGCAAGGGCAGAGGCAATAAGATTGGCCTTTTCTTCTGTAAGGTTTTTGACCATTGATCCCAGAGAAAACACTACAACACCATGTTCACCTGAGCTCTGGACAAATTCTTCCATATCCTGCAGTGAGAAAAAAAATTCTATATTACAAAAATTCAGTATCACTGGAAGAAAATAACATTCACTTATAATTCTAAACACGAGAAATCAAATGAAGTGTCAAAGGCATTGTCAGACTTGTGCTGTCTTCTGACAAATACAAACATCTAGGCTCTGGTAGCTTAGTGCCTAAGGTACTTGACTGCTAACCAGAAGGCTGGAGGTTCAAACCCACCAGCCACTCCTTGGAAGGAAGTTTGGGCAATCTACTTCTGTAGTGATACCGTCTTGAAAACCCAAAGAGGGGTTGCTATGAGTCAGGTCCAACTCGATGGCACATAACAACAACAGCAACAAGTCTTTTTAAGAGGAAATATATATTGGAAGATGTATGGCTAAATACTATAATGAATGATTAACACTGAAGGCATGGAATCAAACCATTATACAAAAGGAAGAGATAATAAAAAGGCAGTTCTTTTTATGGATACTGTTAAACCCCAGATTTAATTTTAAGAAACAATCTAGTTGTTTGAAAACTCATAGAAATATTATTTGGAAGAAAGACCAAGTAAGGGTTTTCAGTTAGGCACCTAGACTCATTAGCATGACAATTTATATCCAAGAAATTATTACTAAAGTGATGTATTTTCCATGAGAATGGTCTTCAGGATTGTTTTCTCATGTTTACCTATCCCTAATTAATATGAGAGAACTGTGGTATATATGTTATTGTTGTAGTTAGGTGTCATCAGTTGCTTTTGATTTATAGCAATCTTATGTACAATAGAATAAAACACTTCCTTGTCTTGAGCCATCCTCACAATCATTGCTATGTTTGAGCCCATTTGTCTTAGGCTGAGTTCTCTAGAGACACAAAACCAATGAATGTATATGAAGAGAAAGAGAGAAAGAGGCCAGAGAGATAGAGTGTGTGTGATAGAGTGAACGAGACAGAGAGAGAGAGATTCCAAGGAAGAGACTCGTGAGATTGTAGAGATTGGCAAGTTCTATGGGTCAGATATCAGGCTGGAGGCTTCTCCTGACTCACATAACTGCAGGGGCTGATGAACCCAAACCCAATATCAGCAGGCAGTACAACAGGCTCCTGGCTTCAGAGGGTGATGAACCTAAGATTGGCAGGTAAGATGCAAGCTGCTGGTTTACAGGCTACAAAGGCAGAAATTCCAAAATAGCAGGCAATATGACAGGACACTGGTTCAAGTCCAAAGAAATGAGGTCAGATGGTGATGAACCAGATGCAGGATCCAGATTGAACAAAAAAAGCCAGACAGCTATGTCAGAATATCCATATCTATTATAAGCAGACCAACTCTGAGGAAACTCCTTTGTGACTGGCTGCTCATAGCAAATTTCATCTTGGAGGTGATTATAAAATATCAGATCTCATTATGGAGATGACAATGTCATAACTGCCAAATCACTGAGAATCATGGGTCACTCAAGTTGATACACAACCTTAACCATCACACTGTTTTTGCAGCAACTGTGTCAATCCATCTAGTTGAGAGTCTTCTTTTTTGTTGACCATCTACTTTATCAAGCATGATGTTCTTCTCCAGGGAACGGTGCCTCCTAGTAACATGTCCAAAGTATGTAGAAGTCTCATCATCTTTGCTTCTAAGAAGCATTCTGGCTACATTACCTCCAGACAGATGTGCTCATTCTCTGGCAGTACATGATAGATTGAATATTCTGCACTAATACCATAATTCCTAGGCATACATTCTTCTTTGGTGTTCCTTATTTATTATTCAGATTTTGCATGTGTATGAGATGATTGAAAATATCATGGCTTGAGTCAGGTGCATTTTAGTCCTCAAAGCAACATTTTAGCTTTTAACACTTTTAAAGAAGTCTTTTGCAGCAGATTTTCCCAGTGCAATGTAGCATATCATTTCTAGACTGCTGCTTCCATGGGTGTTGATTTTTAATCCAAGTAAAATGAAATCCTTGACAACTTCAATAATTTTCCATTTATCATGATGATTTATATTTTCCTTGGGTTAAGGTGTAGTTCATACTGAAGGCTATAGTCTTTGAACTTCATCAGTAAGTGTTGGAAGTCTTCTTTACTTTCAGCAAACAAGGTGGTGTCATCTGCATATAGATTGTTAATGAATCTTCCTTAACCCTGATGCCACATTCTTCTTCATACATAATCCAGGTTCTCAGATTATTTGCTCAGCATGCTTATTGGATAAGTATAGTGAATTTATACAACCTTGATGTACAACTTTCTGATTTTAAACCATGTAATATCTCCTTGTTCTATTTGAATGACTTCTCTTAGTCTATGTACAGGCTCTGCATCACTTCAATTAAGAGTTTTAGAATTCTCAATCTCCACAATATCATCCATAATTTCTTATGATTTACATAGTTGAATGGCTTTGCAAAGTCAATAAAACATAGGTAAACATCTTTCTGGTATTCTGTGTTTTCAGACAAGATCCATCTGACATCAGTAATGATATTCCTCATTCCATGTCCTCTTCTTAGTCTGACTTGAATGTTTGGCTGTTCCTTATGGATGTACTGCTGCAAGTATTTTTGAATAATCTGCAGCAAAACTTTATTTGCATGTAATATTAATGATATTATTTGATAATTAATTTATTCGGTTGCATCACCTTTCTTTGGAATCAGCAAAAATATGGATCTCTTTTACTTGGTTGGCCAGGTCATCATCTTCCAAATTTCTTGGCATAGATGAATGACCTCTTTCATGTTTGCGTCACTTTTTTGAGACAACTTATTAGTATTCCATCAATTTCTGGAAAATAGTTTTTCACCAATGCCTTCAGTGCAGCATAGACTTCTTTCAGTACATCTGTTCTTGATCATATGCTACCTCCTGAAATAGTTGAACATTAACCAATTCTTCTTGGTGTATTTTTTCTGCATATTCCTTCCATCTTCTTTT
>NW_006921685.1:4332876-4335336 GCF_000298275.1 Orycteropus afer afer
CAAAATTCTACCACATGTTCTCCATTTCTATTACCAAGGCCATAATTCCCAGCTATCAATCTTTCTTTGTTTCCAACTTTCACATTCTAATCACTGGTAATTATCAATGCATCTTGATTGCATGTTTGATCAATTTCAGGCTACAGAAGTTGTAAAATTCTTCAATTATTTCTTAATTTTTGGCATTAGTTATTAGTACATAAATTTGAATACTAGTCATATTAATTGGTCTTCCTTGAAGTGCACAGATATTATCATAACTGAAAGCATTGCACTTCTGGATAGTTTTTGAAATATTCTTTTTGACAGTGAATGTGACACCATTCCTCAAAATTTGTCAAACTTTGCATAGCAGTCCATATGTTTGCATGATTTAAAGTAGACAATACAAATCCCTTTCAGTTCCCTAATGCCTAGGATTGGAAGGAAAGTTGGGCAATCTACTTCCATAGAGATACCGCCTTGGAAACTCAAGGAGGAGTCGCATCTGACTCTATGGCACATAACAACAACAATGCCTAGGATATCGATCTTTAACTGTTCCCTTTCATTTTTGACAAATTCTAATTTTCCTAGCATCATACTCTTGCTCATTCTACATTTCAATAAATGTATATTTTCAGTTATTTGTTCTCATTTTGAATCATACCACATGAGCAAATAGAGGTACCAAAAGCTTTACTCCATCAATATCATTAAGGTCAACTCAACTTTGAGAAAGCAACCCTTCCTCAGTCTTATTTCGAGTGCCCTCCAACCTGAGGGGCTCATCTTCCAACATTATATCAGGCTGTATTCTGCTGCTCTTCTGAAGGTTTTCACTAGACAATTGTTT
Source organism: Orycteropus afer afer (assembly GCF_000298275.1). NCBI lineage: Eukaryota > Metazoa > Chordata > Mammalia > Tubulidentata > Orycteropodidae > Orycteropus > Orycteropus afer. The sequence continues at coordinate 4,333,712 of NW_006921685.1, forward strand.
TAGATGTAGATTATAGATGTAGATTACCAGGTTGTTCTTCCTACTTTGTCTTGTCTTTAGGCTCCACTGAAACCTGTGCACCATGGGTGACCTTGCTGGTATTTGAAATACCAGTAGTATAGCTTCCAGCGTCATAGCAACATGCAAGCCACCACAGTAAGACAAAGTGATGACTGGTTATTTTTCACTTCAAATAGATCTGCCAGGAAAGAACCAATTCAATGTTTGGGTCTCTCATTTCTCTGACTTCTATTTTATGCTGATGACTCTAAATCTATTTCTATTGCTCCTTGCTGAGAATTGAGACCTTGCAATATTCAAATATTTCTAGAATTTCTACCTGAAATATCAATTGATCCATAGAGTTAATTGGTCCAAAGTTGAACTCATCATTCTCATCTGAAAGAAGGTTCCACCAATCATTTTCTATTTTAGTAAAAGTCATCACTCTCCAAAGACAAAACAAAACACTCACAATGTTAATGCGTAAGTCCACCTTGATTCTGTCTCTATTCTAAACTTACTTTCTCTTATTCAACAAAGCCTGTGGAATTTACTACAAAGTTCTCATAAAAGCATTTGTATCTACCAGCCACTATGCTACATGTGCTTGTTGAGATCTCCATCACAACTTTTAGGTCTAGTAGAGAAACCTCCCTAGTAATCTCCATGTCTACAGATTATCCATTATCTCCAATCCATTATCCACATTATAGAAACAGTGGAATTTTCAAAATACTATTTTAAATATGTCATTCTTCTGCTTAAAATTCCAATATAAAGTGCAAAACTAGTGATATCACTCAAAAGAGCAACCTGACATTGGAAAATAAAGTTGGAGTGACAAACCAAAGATTTTCATCTTATTCTGCCTTTAATCTTTAAAGGAAAATCAGGATCAGGCATCCTATCATAAAGTATTACACCTACCTTAGGTAAAGGTTTGGCAGGTTTGCAGTGCAAGCCTCCAACAAACTCAAAGTTAGGTAAGTATGGACGAGGAAATTCAAAGTCCCAATATGTTCGAATTAGCCAAATTTCAGCTTTTCCCATAGTCTCGCATAATGTAGTGGGTTTTCCTAGAGAAAATAAAGAAACATAAGTGAAGGGAATTGGTGTATTAGTTTGGTGAAAAAAAATTACATGGAAAAATTATACTAAAACATAACAAAACATTTTTTTTTTTTTTTTACAACTGGACCAGTAAGTAACATCATGATAAATGGAGAAAATATTGAAATTGTCAAGGATTTAATTTTACTAGACCCATAGTTAACACCCATGGAAGCAGCAGTCAAGAAATCAAACAATGTATTGCACAAGGCAAATATGCTCCAAAAGAGTTCTTTAATGTATTAAAAAGCAAATAAATCACTTTGAGGATTAAGATGAACTTGTCCCAAACTGTGGTATTTTCAATTGCCTCTCTGGTGGTGTAGTGCCTAAGGCATTTGACTGCTAATCAGAAGGCTGGCGGTTCAAACCCACCAGCCACTCTTCGTAAGGAAGATGGGGCAATCTACTTCCCCAGTGATACTGCCTTGGAAACCCAAGGGCGGGTCACTATAAGTCTGGTCCAACTCGACGGCACATAATAACGACAACAACAAGTTACTGAAGAAGGA
>NW_006921685.1:4335536-4337065 GCF_000298275.1 Orycteropus afer afer
CACTCCTTTGTGAAAAGGATTAGAATAAAACTCTTGAATAGACAGAGACATTTGAATTGAGCATAGAAGCAAAGGAAGATACTCAAGGGAGATGGAAAAACATAAGGAAAAGCATGAGGACATGGAAATCATGGTCACGTAAGTGGTCATGGCCATATGTGTGAAGCAGAGACACAGGAACAGTGCAAAAGAGGAAAATATGAGTTAAAATAAGAGGCCTTGGGGAATCTTTAATGCAATGGTTTAGATTCAATTTTAATCTCCATGGAAAGATGTCCTGTTAAGATTTCAAGCCATGTTCAGAACATGATCTTATTTGTCCTTTAATAAAACTATTCTGGCATCTAAATTAGAATTGAGCTGTAGAGTAAAGGGAGTAAAAGGAAAGTGAAGGGTTAAAAATGTATATTGGTAAAGCAAGGTTAGATAAGGTTAGCCAAAAAAGATGTTAGTTCTGAATAGAAAACATAAAATCAGAATTCTTATGACTGATGAGAAATGTTGTTAGGTACTGTCGAGTTGACTCCAACTCACAGTGACCCTGTGTACAACAGAACAAAATATGCACCAACCTCACAATCCTTGTTATACTTGAACCCATCATTGCAGCCACTGTGTCAAACCATCTTGAGTGCTATCTCCTTTTTGTTGACCTTCTTCTACTTTACTAAGCATGTGTGGTGGTTATGTTTGTGTGCCAACTTGGCTGGGCCTGATTGAGTGGCTGGGCAGCTGGATGTGTTATTCCCTATGATGAGACTGGTAATCAATTCCATGGTGGAATCTACTGTGAGCAGCTGAGTAGCTGCTTTAGGGAATATGGTCTGCTTCCTGTATATAAGAAGAAACCTTTGGAATGGTTGGTCTCTAGCTTATGACACACTTGGACCCTGCATGTAGCTGTCTGTGTCATTGTTCAGCAGCCTGCCATGCTCTACTGACCTTGGGACTTACAATGGACTTAAATTAATGACCTGCCATGTGATTTGGTGATATTGGGACTGTGCCATTTTACTTGTCAACCTTGGGCTTGGCAGCCTTAGCAGCCAGCAGCTGTCTGAGTGAAGAAAAGCCTCAAGCTTCAGTGGCCTGGGAGCTGGAGGCAGAGCTGAGGCCCAAGGCTGAGGGGATTTCACCCAACCCCTAGAGCCTGGCACCTTGAACTTGGACTTATAGCCTCCAAATTGTAAAAATAAACTCTTGTTTGTTAATGACATGTCACTTGTGGTATATTCCTGTCAGAGTGGCACTGGGTAACCAGAAAAGCATGATATCCTTCTCCAGGGAATGGTCCTTTTTGACCACATGACCAAAGCAAGTGAGAAGATGTGATAGTTGGAGCTGTGTGTCAACTTGGTTGGACCACAATTCTGTTTGGTTTAAGCAATTGTGATGTGGGTTGTTCCAATGACAGGATCATATGTATATGTTTTGAGCAGCCAATCCATTGAAAGGGAGTTTCCCTAGGGGTGTAGCCTGCTTCCAGTATATTTATGGACATCCTGGGAAAAGAGACACTCTTTTGTGGA
>NW_006921685.1:4338108-4339355 GCF_000298275.1 Orycteropus afer afer
TGTCATACCTGGTAAGGTAGAGCGTCGATAAAAGAGGGGAAGGCCTTCGATGAGATGGATTGACATGGTGGCTGTGACAATGGGCTCAAGTATAGCAAGGATTATGGAGCTGTCACGCAATCAGGTAGTGTTTTGTTCTGCTGTGCATGGGGTCACTATGAATCGGAAGTGACTTGACGGCACCTAACAACAACAACAACAACAGAGAGCCCCGTCTAACACATTTGGTATTGAGAGTGGTTGTAGAGAGACAAAATCATAAGGATGGGCTTCCTAAATTCTCCAATTTGATTAATCATAAAGGCACTAGTGACCCTACCTCTGTTAGTAAAGAGGGCCCTGCTAATCCATGGCTTGAGGTGGCAACATTAATATGCAAAATAGCACCACCAATAGATCAAGTACTTTTGAAAAGTGAAGCTCTGGGTGATCGGATACTTGATACTTTCCTGTAATTTTGTCGGCATGAGGAGTATAAGGAAGCTGGTTGGTTGGTCCTACTTACATTAGACAAAGTGGTAAAAGAGTGAGATAAGCTCAGGGCTGCTGAGTCACAGCTTAAGCACTGCATAAAAGACCTCAATGTTTCCAGTTGTGCTCTGAAGAAAGGCTTATTTCTTCCAGTGCCAGAGCTGATACTGCCAAAAACCAACCCCAGGGTCTTATTGTAAGGGTGGCTGAATTACAATGCCAATTAAATTGCCAACCCAGAATGGTATCTGAAGTTAAAGTGAGGGCATTGATTCAGAAAAAATGGGATCCTGAAACCTGGAATGGGGACATATCAACAGATAGTCAGGAAGATCAGAATATGGAGCCTGTAAATTCTATTGAATTCCTCCCATCTGAAAGGATTACCATAAAAGCATCAACCCCTCCACCTTGGTTTGATGGGATTAACCCAACCGTTCCTGGGGGGTCATTGCCTGAGGCAGAGGCCATGGAAGACATTGCTGAATGTTCTCAGGAACTGTCCCAACCACCTATTGTTGCTGCTAGACAACAAAACTAAAGTTAAATCCAAGCAAGCCCCCAAAGGTGAAATACAAAGTGTGACTAAGGAGGTATTACACTACACTTGAAAAGACCTACTTGATTTTGCTAACATGTAGAGACAGAAACCTGGAGAATATGTATGGGAATGGCTACTGAGGGTGTGGGATAATGGTGCAAGGAATGTAACATTGGATCAGTCTGAGTTTATTGATTTAGGCCCACTAAGTACAGATGCTTCATTCAATGTTTCA
>NW_006921685.1:4339455-4341682 GCF_000298275.1 Orycteropus afer afer
ATCATTCATTGAAGTCAACAGCCAGTATACTGTCTGCCAACCTTGAACACTTCAGCCCCTGCAGCTGTGTGAGTCGGGAAAACCTTCCAGCTTGACATTTGATCCAATAACTTGGGACTTGTGAGCTTCTATAAGTGTGTGAGCCATTTTCCTAAGATAAATTTCTCTTTCTCTCTCTCTCTCTCTAAGCTTTACTGGTATTGCTTCTCTAGAGAACCCAGTCTAACACAGACAAAGTTGGGCCATTCTTATTTCCAAGGAGCATTCTGGCTGTATTTCTTCCAGGAAATATTTGTTCAGGACAGATTTGTTCATTGTTTTGGCAGTCTATGGTATTTCCAGTATTCTTTGCCAACATCATAATTCATAACTCAAAAGCACCAAATTTTCTTTGCTCTTAATTACTCATTGTCCACCCTTCACATGCATATAAGATCACTGAAAATACCATGATTTGGGTTAGGTGCACCTTAGTTGTCAAAGTGACATTTTTGCTTCTTAACATTTTAGAGTCCCTTTGCAGTGGATTTGCCCAGGGCAATACAACCTTTGAGTTCTTGACTGCTGCTGCTAGGGGTGTATATTGTGTATCCAAGTAAAATGAAATCCTTAACAACCTCAAAATTTTTTCCATTTTTTTGCAATGTGACTTATTGTTCCAGTTGTGAGGATATTTCTTTTATTTTTGTTGAGGTTCAACCCATAGTGAAGACTGTAGTGTTTGAAATTCATCAGTAAGTTTTTAAAGTCACCTTTGTTCTCAACAAGCAAAGTTGCATCATCTGCATATGTTGTTGTTAGGTGCCATTGAGTCCACTCTGACTCATAGCGACTATGTACAACAGAATGAAACACTGCCTGGTCCTGCATCAGTCTCACAGTACTTGCTATACCTGAGCCCATTGTTGCAGCCACTATATCTCTTGTCATCTATCTTGTTGAGGGCCTTCCCTTTTTTGCTGACTTTCCACTTCACCAATCATGATATCTTTCTCCAGGGAATGGTCCCTTCTGACCACATAACCAAACTAGGTGAGATGAAGCCTGGCCATTCTCACTTCCAAGGAACATCCTGGCTACACTTCTTCCAGGACAGATTTGTTAGTTCTTCTATCAGTCCATGATACTTTCAGCATTCCTCACCAACAACACAATTCAAAAGCTTCAACTCTTCTTCAGTCTTCCTTATTCATTGTCCAGCTTTCACATGCATATGAGGTTATTAAAAAGACCATTGCTTGAGTTAGGCACACATTTGTCTTGGAAGAGACATCTTTGCTCTTCAGCACTTTAAAGAGATCATTTACAGCAGATTTGCCCAGTGCAATACATAGCCTGATATCTTGACTGCTGCTTCCATTGGTGTTGATTGTGGAACCAAGTAATACGAAATCTTTGACAATTTCAATCTTTTCTCCATTTATCATAATGCTGATTATTTGCCCAGTTGTGAGGATTTTCATTTTATTTATATTGAGGTGTAATCCATACATTCCATTAAATCCATACAGCCCATTAAAGACTGTAATCTTTAATCTTTGTCAGTAAGTACTTCAAGTCATCTTCACTTTCAGGAAGCAAGGTTGTGTCATCTGCATATCACAGGTTGTTAATGACTCTTCCTCCAATCCTGATGCCTCATTCTTCTTCATATAGTTCAGCTTCTTGTATTATTTGCTCAGCATACAGATTGAATAAGTATGGAGATAGGATACAACATTGACATACTCCCTTTCTGATTTTAAAACATTCAGTATCCCCTTATTCTATTCAAACAACAGCCTCCTGGTCTATGTACATGTTCCTCATGAACACAATCAAGTGTTCTGGAGTTTCCATTCATCTCAATGTTATCCATAATTTGTTATGATTCACACAGTCAAATATCTTTGCCTAGTTAATAAAACACAAATAAACATCTTTCTGGTATTCTTTGCTTTCAGCCAAGATCCATCTGACATCAGCAATTATATCCCTCATTCAATATCCTCTTCTTAATCAGCTTGCATTTCTGCTGTTGTGTTTTTGTTGTGTGCTGTCAAGTTGGACCTGACTCGTAGCGATCCCTCCTTGGGTTTCTGAGGCAGTATCACTACAGAAGTAGATTGTCCAACCTTCCTTCCGAGGAGTGTCTGGTGGGTTTGAACTGCCAGCCTTCTGGTTAGCAGTCAAGTGCCCTAGCCACTATGCTACCAGAGCTCCCTGCATTTCTGCTAGTTCCTTGTCA
>NW_006921685.1:4342662-4344160 GCF_000298275.1 Orycteropus afer afer
TTGTTTTTCACCAATCCCTTCAGTGCACCTTGGACTTCTTTCATTACCATTGGTTCTTGATCATATCCTAACTCCTGAAATAGCTAAACATCAAAAAATTCTTTTTGGTGCAGTGACTGTGTATTTCTTCCATATTCTTTTGATGCTTTCTACATCATTCAATATTTTGCCCATAGACTCCTTCAATATTGTAGTTCAAGATTTGATTTTTTTTTTCTTCAGTTCTTCCAGCTTGAGAAATGATGATTGTGTTCTTCACTTTTGGTTTTCTAATTCTAGGTATTCAAATTGCATTATAATACATTATATTGTCTTCTCAAGTTGCCCTTTGAAATCTTCTTCTCAGCTCTTCTATTTCATCATTTCTTCCATTCACTTTAGCTACTCTCAATCCAAGAGCAAGTTACAGAATTTCCTCTAACATTCATATTGGTATTTCCTTCCCTTTCTGCCTTTTTTTAATGACCTTTTGCTTTCTTCATGTATGGTGTTCTTGATATCATCCCACAACTTGTCTGGTCTTTTGTCATTAATGTTCAGTACATCAAATCTATTCTTCAGATGATCTCTAAATTCAGATAGCCTATAATTAAGACCACATTTTGGCTCTCATGGACTAGTTTTAATTTTCTTCATCTTTAACTTGAACTTGCATATGAGCAAATGATGGTCTTTTCCACAGTCAGCTTCTGACTTTGATATTGAGCTTCTCCATTGCCTCTTTCCACAGATGTAGTTAATATGATTAATGTGTATTCCATCTGTATAAGGTCCATGTGTATAGCCACTGTTATGTTGTTGAAAAAAAAGTTTTTGCAATGAATATGTCGTTGATCTTGGAAAATTATATCATGCAATCTCCAATGTCATTCCTATCACCAAAGCCATATTTTCCAACTACAGGTGATTCTTCTTTGTTGCCAACTTTTGCATTCTAGTCACCAGTGATCAATAATACATGTTGAATGCATATTTGGTCAATTTCAGATGGCAGGAGTTGGTAAAAATCTTTAATTTCTTCATCTTTGACATTAGTGGTTGATGTGTAAATTTGAATAATATTAATATTAACTAGTCTTCTTTGTAGGCATATTGATATTATCCTATCATTGACAGAAATGTACATGAGGATAGATCTTGAAATATTCTTTGTGTTGCTGAATGTGATGTTATTCATCTTGAATCTGTCATTCCCAGCATAGTAGATCACATGATTGCCTGATTTAAAAAGGTCAATACCAGTCCATTTTATCTCACTAACACCTAGGATATTCATATTTATGCATTCCTTTTCATTTTTGTCAAATTCCAATTTTCCTAGATTCATACTTTGTACATTCCACATTCCTATTATTATTGAATGTTTGCAGCTGTTTCTTCTTATTTTGAGTCATGCCAGGAAATGGATATCCCAAAACTTTACTCCATCCATGTCATTAAGATTGACTCTACATCAAGGAGGCAGCTCTGTCCAGTCATAGTTTGAATACTTTCCAAC
>NW_006921685.1:4368120-4370493 GCF_000298275.1 Orycteropus afer afer
ATCCTAAAACAATAGTAATGAAGGAGATTACATGACTCATAAAGAAAATGAGCTCAGTGCAGAAAATTATATAGAACAAAGAAATCAGTAACACCAGAAAAAAAAACACATAACAAATTGACATCAGTGAATTCATATTTGTCAATAATTGCACTGAATATAAATGGGTTAAATGCACCACTCAAGAGACAGAGAGTTGTAGACTGGGTAGGAAAACCTGACCCATTAATATGCTGTCTACAAAAGATTCACCTTATACACAAGACAAAAATAGTTTAAAAATAAAAAGTTGGAAAAAGATATACCAAAAAAGTGGCCACCAAAAGAAACCAAGAGTGTCAATATTAATTTCTGATAAAATAGGCTTTAAGACCAAAATCACCATAAGAGACAATATGGGTATTATATAACGATTAAAGGATCAGTTGAACAAGAGGACATAACCATAATAAATATCTATGCACCCAACGAAAGAGCCCTATAATACATAATTCAGACTTTAACAGAATTAAAATGACAAATAGATTACTCCATAGTACTAGTAGGAGACATTAATAAACCACTCTCAATAAAAGATAGAACAACTGGAAAGGAACTCAACAAAGATGCTGAAGAACTAAACAGTATGATCAACCAACTTGGCTTTATAGACATCTACAGAGCACTTCACCTAACAATGGCAAAATATATTCTTTTGCAGCACACATGGAACATTCTCTAGGATTGACTATATGATAGGCCACAAAGCAAGCCTCAATAAATTTAAAAACAGTGAAATAATGCAAAGCATCTTCTCAGATCACAATGCTGTGTAATTAGAAATCAACACTAGGAAGACCAATGGAAAAAGAGCAAAGGCATGGAAACTGAATAACATCCACCTCAAAAACAACTCGGTAATAGAAGAAATAAAAATGAAATTAAAAACAATTCCTTAAATGAGAATGAAAACAGAACATACCAAAATCTTTGGGACACAGCAAAAGCAGTGATCAGAGGGCAATTTAAGAAGAAAGAGCCAAAATCCACACCTGACCCCAACATCTCTAACAGTTAGAAAAAGAGCAGAAGAAAAAAAAGCCTACATTCACCAGAAGAAAAGAAATAATATAGATTTGAGCAAAAATTAATGAAACAGAAAATAGAAAGACAGTAGAAAATATCAACAAGACAAGAAGGTTTTTCTCTGAAAAGATTAATAAAATCCACAACCACTGGCAAACTTAACAATGGAAAAGAAGGGGAAGATTCAAATAACAAATAAGAATTAAAAGGGATGATGTCTTAACAGAACCAACAGAAATAAAAATAACAGTATCAGAATACTATGAAAACTGTATTCTAACAAATTTGAAAACCCAGAAAAAACAGACAGATTTCTAGAAACACACTGCTTACCTAAACTAACACAGACTGAGGTAGAAAATTTGAACAGACCTATAACATAAGAAGATTACCAACAAAAAAAGCCATGGCCCAGATGATTGCATTAGAGAATTCTACCAATCAGAGAAGAGCTGACAACAATCTTACTCAAACTATTCTACAACATAGAAAAGGATGGAATCCTCCCAAATTCATTTTATGAAGCAATCATAACCCTGATACCAAAACCAGGTGAAAACATCACTAGAAAGGAAAACCACAGACCAATATCCCCCATTAATATAGATGCAAAAATATTCAACAGAATCCTAGCCAAGAGACTCCAACAATATATTTAAAAAATAATACATCATGACCAAGTGGGATTCATACCAGGTGTGGATGGTTTGACATTAGGAAAACAATAATCTATCACATAACTAACATAATCTATCACATAACTAAAATAATGGAACAAAGCTACATGATGTTATTGATCAATGCAGAGAAGGCATTCGATAAAATCAATACCCAATCCTGATAAAAATTCTCAGAAAAATAGGAATAGAAGGAAAATTTCTCAACATAATACAGAGCACATATGCAAAATCAACAGGCAGCATTATTCTCAATGGCGAGAGACTGAAACCATTCCCCTTGCAAACAAGAACCAGACAAGGAAGCCCTCTATCACCACTTCTATTCAACACAGTATTAGAAGTCCTAGCCAGGGCAATAAGGCAAGAAAGGAAATCAAAGGCACCCAAATTGATTAGGAAGAAGTCAAACTATCCCTATTTGCAGATGATATAATCCTGTACATAAATGCATAATCTTATTCTAATCATGAAAAGATATCTCACAGACTCAAAATAAAGGATATTCTTAAAAAAAAAAAAAAAAAAAAAAGCTGGCCAGAACACTTAAAAAATGAAAGATGGTGGAAACTGTCACTGATAGGAGGAGAGTAAGGAGACAGGGATATGATGCAATGAAGTAGCCTGATTT
>NW_006921685.1:4371323-4372639 GCF_000298275.1 Orycteropus afer afer
AATTGCTTAAAAGTTCAAAATGATGATATGGACAAATGCATAAAAGGGAAATGCAAAACATAAAGAAAATAGGAACAATAACCTTCATATCTGACAAGGTATAATTCAGATCAAAATCATTAAAAGAGAAAATGGAGCCTACTTTTTAATATTAAAGACAAAATTCACAATGCACTTGAATGTGTTGCAGACATTAACACTCATGCATTAAATTGCAGTATAACAACATACATTAAACAAACTACTAAAAATGAACAGAAACATAGCTATACACACTAATAGTGGCAGATTTTTAACAGGATACTCCCAAGTTAATAGAGTGAACATTCAAAAATTGGCAAGAATATAGAGGAAATACCATCCTATTGAAAAGAGAATTCAACATAGTTAAAAAGTCATGTTTTGTTAAATTAATATTAGAGTTTAACTAAATTGATATAAAAATTAACTAAAATGAAATTCATAATAGTTATTTTCCTTCTACAGAGATCATTAAGATTAGTTTAAAACTAATATGAAGAAATAAGCAACCAGGCATAGCCAAGAAGCACCAGACCCTACCAAGTCCCTCCTGAGGATGCAGCTTTGTACAAAGCAGAGCAAAGTTACACAAACGCCAGGACCACAAACTTCTCATGACAGGCATGACAAAACAGGTTATGCTTTCACCAAAACTGTCAAAAGACTTATCAAGCAAAAACCCCAACCATTTTAAGTTAAAAGACTTCCACAGCAATGACCTCAGGCAAGTTGGGCGAGAGAATGTTCATAAGTCAGATAATCAAGCAAATAGTGAAAGCTGAGCAAGTTGGGGAGACTTGAGTATGGAGAAGGTGAACCTGAGGGTTCTATAAAAAGCAACTATAGACCTGCAAAACAGAGGCAAAGTATATCTAAGACATTTTTAGCCAATTTTGATACAGGGGAAGAGTTATAGAACTTGATTCTTCAAATGTCAGTAGCACATAGTTTGAGTGAGCATAAGGCAAAGCAAAATTATAGTAAAGAACCTACATAACACTCAGTAGGATTAGAATAGGCCCTGGGTCTAGCCTTCATGGAATGCACTGGCAGGAGCAGCATCACCTCCAGAGCTCCATCATATGAAAACAAGATACACCAAACAACTGGGCTACCTATCAACACTTAGAGTTTTATTGTTGCTTAGAATTTTCTAGAATTCTTGCAATTTTTATGCATATATATGGAAATCTGATATATATGTTGTTGTTGTTAGGTGCCATTGAGTCAGCTCCAACTCACAGCCACCTTATATACAACAGAATGAAACACTGCCCCATCCTGTGTCAGCCTCA
>NW_006921685.1:4373219-4397807 GCF_000298275.1 Orycteropus afer afer
TCCTACTGAAGACTGTATTCTTTAACCTTAGTCAGTAAGTCTTTCAAGTCATCCTCACTTTCAGCAAGCAAAGTTGTGCCATCTGCATATCACAGATTGTTAATGAGTCTTCCTCTAACCCTGATGTCATGTTCTTCTTCATATAGTCCAGTTTCTCAGATTATTTGTTCAGCATAAAGATTGAATAAATATGGTGAAAAGATACAACCCTGACACACTCCCTTCATTTTAAACCATGCAGTATCCCCGTGTTCTGTTCAAACAACAGCCTCTTGGTCTATGTACAAGTTCCTTATAAGCTCAATCAAGTGTTATGGGATTCCCATTCTTCTCAATTTTATCCATCATTTGTTGTAATCCACACAATCAAATTCTTTTGCATGGTCAATAAAACACAAGTAAACATCTTTCTGGTGTTCTTTGCTTTCAGCCAAGATCCATCTGACATCAGCAATGATATCCTTTATTCCAAGATCTCTTCTGATTCCAGCTTGCATTTCTGGAAGCACTCTTTCAATACACTGCTGCAACTGTTTTTGAGTTATCTTCAGCAAGATTTTACTTGCCTGTGATATTAATGATATTGTTTGATAATTTCCATATTCTGTGGGATCACCTTTCTTTGGAATAGGTACAAATATGGATCTCTTCCAGTCAATTGGCCAGGTAGCTGTATTCCAAATCTCTTGGCATAACCAAGTGAGTGCCTCCATCACGGTATCTGTTTGTTGAAACATCTCAGTGGGTATTCTGTCAGTTTATGGAGCCTTGTTCTTCGCCAATTCCTTCAGTGCAGTTTCAATTTCTTCCTTCAATACCATTGGTTCTTGATCATATGCCATCTCCTGAAATGAATGAATATCAACCAATTGTTTTTGGTAAAATGACTCTGTGTATTCCTTCCATGTTCTTTTGATATTTCCTGAATCATTCAATATTTTGCCCATAGAATCTTTCAGTATTTCAACTCAAGGCTTGGGTTTTTACTTCAGGTCTTTCAGCTTGAGAAATGCTGAGCGTGCTCCTCCATTTTGGTTCTCTAACTCCAGGTCTTTGCACATTTCATTATAGTAATTGGCTTTGCTTTTTGAGCTGCTCTTTGAAATCTTCTGTTCAGCTCTTTTATCTTGTTGTTTCTTCCTTTTTCTTTAGCTACTCTCCATTCAAGGGCAAGTTTCAGAGTCTCTTCTGACATCCATTTTGACCTTTTCTTTCTTTCCTTCTTTTCAAAGACCATTTGCTTTCTTGATAGATGATGTTCTTGATGTCATCCCACAATTCCTCTGGTTTTTGGTCATTGATGTTCAGTGCATCAAATCTATTCTGTAGATGGTCTCTAAATCCAGGAGGGATATAATCAAGGTCATATTTTGACTCTCATGGACTTGTTTTAATTGTCCTCAGCTTCAACTTGAAGTTGCATATGAGCAGTTGATGGTCTGTTCCACAGTTAGCTCCTGGCCTTGTTTTGGCTGAAGATATTGAGCTCCTCCATTGTCTCTTTCCACAGATGTAGTCAATCTGATTCCTCTGATTCCTGTGTACTCCATTTCATGAAGTCCATGTGTATACCACTGTTTATGTTGTTGAAAAAAGGTATTTGCAATGAATAAGGCATTGGTCTTGCAAAATTCTATCACGTGATCTCCAGGGTTATTTCTATCACTAAGGCCATATTTTCCCACTGCCAGTGATTCTTCTTTCTTTCCAACTTTTGCATTCCAGTCACCAGTGATAATCAACATATCCTGATTGCATGTTTGGTCAATTTCAGACTGCAGAAGTTGGTAAAAATTTTCAATTTCCTCATCTTTGGCTTTGGTGGTTGGTGAGTAAATTTGAATAATAGTACTGTAACTGGTTTTCCTTTAGGCGAATGGATGTTATCCTATCCCTGACAGCACTGTACTTCAGGATAGATCTTGAAATATTCTTTGTGACAATGAATACCATGCCATTCCTCTTCAATTTGTTATTCCTGGTATAGTAGATCATATGGTTATCTAATTCAAAATGGCCAAAACCAGTTCATTTCAGCTCACTAATGCCTAGAGTATCAATCTTTATGTATTTCATTTCATTTTTGACAACTTCCAATTTTCATAGATTCATACTTCTTACATTCCATGTTCTGGTTATTAATGGATGCTTGCAGCTGTTTCTTCCCATTTTGAGTTGTGCCATATCAGCAAATGGAGGTCCTGAAAGCTTTATTCCATCCACATCATTAAGATCAACACTACTCTGAGGAGGCAGCTCTTCCCCAGTTGTATTCTGAGTGTCTTCTAACCTGAGGGGCTCACCTTGTGGCACTGTATTGGACAATGTTTCAGAGCTATTCATAAACTTTACGAGTAACATATCAGACAGTCTTTCACTGCTATTCATAAGGTTTTCACTGGCCAATTCTTTGAGAAGTGGATGACCCCTTCCTTCTTCAGAGTCTGTCTTAGTCTGGAAGCTCCACTGAAAAATCTGTCCACCATGTGTCACCTTGCTTGTATTTATATATATATATATATATATATATACACACACATACATAGGGGAGCCCTGGTAGCATAGTGGCTAAGACACTTGCCTGCTAACCAGACGGCTGGTGGTTCAAACCCACCAGCCACTCCTCGGAAGGAAGGTTGGGCAATCCTACTTCCGTAGTGATACTGCCTGGGAAACCCAAGGAGGGGTCGCTATGAGTCGGTCCGACTCGACAGCACATAACAACAACAACAACAACCCACGATGACAAAGGTAGCAAATGGAACTTGAATATCATCCTCTGAATAAAAGTCTCAAGGATTGAGTAAATTCCATATTCAAGAAATTTTTGTCTTTTTTTTTTAAATTCTATGTATGACTATATAGCTGTGCACAATATGTTCAGAGACTGTACACAGACATGGGACTAATTTTGAAAGATCAAACATCTAGTAAATAACCAGGTAAATAACATCTTAAATTAGACAAAGATTTTGAGGCTTACAAAGTTTGCAATTAAGAAAAACATTTAAGGAAAATTTTTAAATAAATCAAAATAGGAAAAAATGTTGAAGAAACCAATCAACTTGAATAATTTTTGATAGTTTGTTCTGTTATTAGATCTTCCCTGACATCTACCAATTCCGCTGGTGAGAAAACGAGTTTGCAAATCAACAGTAAAGATCAAGCCTCATAAACAGGTAATGAGTGAAAAAGGTCAGGACACAAGCTCAGTCTTCTGTTATTGAATTCCATACTTTTTAAAATGCTCTGTAGAAAAACAAATGAAGCAAATAGATGAAGAAGGGGTAAGGAAGAGCCCCACATGGTGGACTAAGGTGGAATAAGCCAATTGGAAACCTCCCTTACCCATCTCATGATGTTAAAGCTGGCCAATTTCTAAAGACTTATTTTTTCAAGGAACTGCCTTATTTTATTTTTTATTTTTTCTCTTCTGCATGTTTCTGGCTTCTGTTTTTGTTGCTATTACAGTTCCTTTCCTTTTTTCTTTTTAAAATAATTTCATTTATATTTGACGACCGTGCAATTATAGGATTGATAAATATGAATAGACAAGAATAAGAACAAACAAAATGTTTAGAGTAGAATAAGAAATAAAAATGCAAATTAATTGGTGTTAGTTACTTAGCTGGAGTCCTTGGGTGGTGTAATTGTTTAAGCACTGGACTACTAAAGCCAAAAGGTTGGCAGTTCAAATCCAGCCAGAGGTGTCTCAGAAATAAGGCTTGACATTCCACTAAAAGTCATCGTGTTGAAAGCCTAATGGAGTGCAGTTCTACTCTGCACAAATGAGGTTGCCATGAGTCAGAATCCACCTGATGGCAAGTAACAACAACAGTTACTAAGCCGTCAACATCAAGAAAGATAGAGGTTTTTTATTGGGTGGGGGGGCACAGTCTTATATTCTCCTCTCCATAGTGTCTTGCTCTCAAATTTCTTAATTTTAGATCCTGGAGTTGTTAGAGATTTCAGATGTTGCACAGAAGAAGAGGATGAAGCAGTTGTTTTCAATGTTTTTGTAGTTATGATCATTCAAGAGTAACCCAGTTATTATAATATTCAAATAGACCCAATTCCCATGATAGTATTTATAAACTGTATTACATTTTTCGGCATTATATAATGTGAAAAAAATTCTGTAGTAAATCTAGGAACTAAAAATTTCAGAAGACACATTTAATTTACCCTAAATATAACAAATTCAAGGTGGCGTTTTTCTTTTCTTCCCCCTCTATCATGCGATGACTGTAGGATATTAAAGTAATGATCCACTTTCGGGGGAAAAAAAAACAATAATAGATATTACAACCAATTTGTTAATATTTTTACCTTCTAAAGCTTATATTTTCTAAGATCATTTCCTGTCTTATGAGAAAATTACCATAAATAAGGAATTTCCATAAATGCATGATCTACATGATCAATTTCATAAAAATAATTTACATTGATTAAAAATTATGGTTTTAAGGTGTTGGCTTTAAGAATATGTTAAAAAATACAGGTTCTGAACAACCTGTATGTGCCAGAAGAGTAGAAATGTAATTCTGAAGTAAACCTGGACCAATTAATTCTATTATTTTATAACATGAAATTATTCAAACCTTGCGTAGTATTGTATTGTAATCAAAGGGTGAGTGAATAAACACATCAGCATTCTGAAAATATAATAATCCACAAGAGACAGTGATCATTAAAAATACACAGAGGAAGTTTGTAATTTTGTGAATAGGAAAAAGACTACAAATAAAGCATTTTTGTTCAAGCTCAGATTGTCCCACACTTTTGGAATATATGTGACAATAATATTTAAAAAGATGGCAGAGTTTTCTGGATCTTTTCTACTAGCAAAACATGATTTCTCTATTGTCCTTATAAATTATAATTCCAAGTATTATTAAAAGAGGCCTATTTAGAGCTGAATGATTTCCTAAAAATCTAACATAGCCATACATATAGTAATTTTCCTCATCTCTAAAATTGTTCTCCTACTTCCATTTTTTTTTCTCACTTTACAGGTTGAAAGTGAAAAATACAACTTGTGGTTTATCTGTAAGAGTCCATCAAAATAATCAAACCAATAATCAGTCTCTGAGAAGTTAAAGGAAATACCCAACAAAATTGAATGCATTAAGACAATGTGACATAAATGACAAGATAATTTTTTTAAAATAATAAACTCCAAAAGATAATTTGATTTCTTACCAAAAGTAAGCACTTGCTTTTACAAAACTAAGGACCAAGCTAAGGAGCTCTAGTGACGTTGTGCCTAAGGCATTTGACTGCTAACCAGAAGGCTGGTGGTTCAAACGCATCAGCCACTCTGCAGAAGGAAGACTGAGCAATCTACTTTCCTAAAAATTTACCACCTTGGAAACTCAAAAGAGGTCGCTAAGAGTTGGAATCCACTTGATCAGACTTTCCCTTACCTAACTTAGAGTGGTGGGATATAAAAAAAATAAAAATAAAAAAAAGACTGAAATCTCAATGGCTCACACTTCTATGCATCAGTAAGTTAAACAAAAAGACGTACATTTCTGTGCTTTTATCTATAGATACTCCTCCAATATAAAATTATGAAAAAGTCCTTTATTATAGAAGTGAAAATATATTAAAAGAAGATATTGTGGACAATTAAGATTCATTGGAGAAAAAAATGATCATATAAAATCTTATAAATTAATAAATATAATTTATCTTATTATTAGGTAAAGAAGAGAAAAACAAGATCATCTGAATAAAAAACATCAATACTTATTCATAATTTAAAATGTTATTTGCCAAGGAGGAATAGAAAATAACTCTTAGTATGATAAAAGGTACCTACCAGAAGTACTCAGAAAACAAAATTGATTCTGTGGAAATATTGAGAGTATTCCAATTAAGATAAGTACAAGTCATTTATGTATGATAATGGTAACTTTAATTCAACATTGCTTTCAACCGCAGCAGTTACACACACACACACACACAAATCAGTGAAAAGAGAAAAATATTTATGTTTGGAAATGATATGACTGCCATATAGAAAATCTCTGAAAGTATACAGATAAATCATTAGAATGAATAAAATACAAAAACAATATTAAATGGGGGCTGGAAAATATATGAAATAGTAATTATAATTTCTGTATACAACAATCAGAAAATTGAATTTAAAGACATATAATTCAACTTAGAGAAAAAGTGTTGAGTATAAGTTAAGTTAGTGATTGTGTTATGAAATTCAAAAAGTGAAAAATATATGGAGGGGATCACAGATCACACACAGGCATAACTTGTTTTATTGTGCTTTGTTTTACTGTGGTTCTCAGATATATTTTTTTTTTTTTACAAATTGAATGTTTGCAACAACTCTGCATCAAGCAAATCAATTGACTCGTTTTTTTGCAACAGCATAGGCTCATTTCATGTCTGTCACATCTTGGTGATTTTCACAATATTTCAAACTTTTCATAATGTTATCTCACACTTAAGAGAGACTACCAAAACCAAAACCAAACTCACTATCATCAAGTTGATTCTGACTCATAGGGACTCATTGGGTTTCCAATACTATAAATCTTTACAGAAGCAGACGGTCTGTTTTGGTTCTCTAGTGCCGTTCTATCAGAAGATACTACAGATGGGTGATTTTGACAAATAGGAGTTTATTTTCTTACAGTTTCTGAGGCCAGAAGTACGAATTCAAAGTGCCAAGTTCTAGGGGTTGGGTGAAAAGCCCCTCAACCTTGGGCTGCAGCTCTGCCTCTTGCTCCCAGTCCACTGGAGCTACAGGTGTCTCCTCATTCAGGCAACTGCTGAATGCTGAGGGTAAAAAGCCCAAGGTGGACAAATAAAATGACACAGTCCTGATGTTACCAAACCACATGGTAGACCACTAACTAATTCAAGTCCAGAAACAGTCCAAAGATCAGCAGGAAACATGACAGGCTTCTACGTGAAGACTCAGCTACATGCAGGGTCCAAGCATGCTATAAAGCTGCAGACCATTCCCAAAGCTCCTTATACACTGGAAGTGTACTGCATCCCAAAAGCAACTACTCAGCTGCTCATAGTAGATTCCAACATGGAGTAGATAGTCAGTTTTATCATGGGGAATAACTACAACCAGCTGTCCAGCCACTCAAAACCAGGCCCACATAAGTTGACACATAACCTTACCTACTATACTGCCCTAGCTGTCTTCTACAGAGCAGCTGGTGGGTTTGAACCAGCAACTTTTTGGTTAGCAGCCAAATGCATTAAGCACTACACCACCAGAGTTCCTTCCATGGGTTTCCAAGGCAGTATCACTATGGAAGTAGATTAGCCAATCTTCCTTCTGAGGATGGCTGGTGGGTATGAACCGCCAGCCTTCTGGTTAGCAGTCAAATGCCTTAAGCACTATGCCACCAGAGGTCCCTTTAATGGACTACAGTATAGTACAAATATAATTTTTATATGTACCGGGAAACCAGAGAAATCAATATTTGCTTCATTGTTGTATATGTTTATTGCAATTGTGTGGAATTGAATCTCCAGTATCTCTAAGGTATGCCTGTAATGGATACTAGAGCAATAAAAGTAAGCAAGGGAATGTTAACACCAACGTCAGGATTGTGGTTTTCACTGGAAGAAGGTTTCTTCTAAGATATGCAACTACACATTTCTTAACTAAGTTCAAGGGCATACATATGTTCATTTCATTATTTCTTTTGACTATACTTATTTGGTATCGTAGTTCCTAAGGCACTTGACTGCTAACCAGAAGGCTAGTGGTTCAAACCCACCAGCCACTCCTCAGAAGGAGGGTTGGGCAATCTATTTCCAAGTGATAACCGCCTCAGAAACCCAAAGAAGGGTCGCTATGAGTCAGGACTGACTCCCCAGCACATAACAACAACAACATACTTATATATACTTTTTATAGATAAGAATTTTTAAAAGTTGATAAAAATTTTAAGTGCAGTATAATTCTTAATAAATTAATTTAATCATTTAAAACTGAATTGGTTGACAAAAAATTGTAAAAGACATCACACACACACACACACACACACGCAAAGGCTTAAATACCCTAAAATGCAAAGTCAGATATAAGTTAAGAAGAGAAATAGCCTGGTTAAAAATTGAACAAATCATATCTTCAAAAGGGTTCTGAATATAAAGACTACATGGTTTAATAATTTGGGACAGTGGTGTAGCAGAGATATGAGTACAAAGAATTCAATGTGACTTTTTTTTTTTGGTAATGGCAAAGAGATGAAGTAACCCTGTTGTTGTTGTTGTTATGTGCTGTTGAGTCGGACCCGACTCATAGCGACCCCTCCTTGGGTTTCCGAGGCAGTATCACTACTGAAGTAGATTGCCCCATCTTCCTTCCGAGGAGTGGCTGGTGGGTTTGAACCACCAGCCTTCTGGTTAGCAGTCAAGTGCCTTAGGCACTAAGCTACCAGAGCTCCTGAAGTAACCCTAGAGCTCCCAGAACAAGACTAGTTAAATGATCTGTTAAATCTTTACAAGGAAATATTTCTATGTCAATATAAATAATGCCGTAGATTTGAAATGATGACATGGAAAAATGCTGAAATCTATATTAGGTGAAAAAATGGTAAAGAAGAATATTTAGTAATTGTTCCTATTTGGAAAAAGAAAATTAAAAAAGAAAAAAAAAGACATATACATACATTGATGTTTAATAATGCACAGACAATATCCTGATGTGAAGACAAAAGATGTTCTGGTGCTTATACAGAAGGAATGGGAAACAAATTATCTTTTCATTTTATATACTTTAGCTCCATTTCAATTTTTTAACTATGTATACATATTATTTGTGGAGGTCATCACATATAGGTAGTGGACATACAAAAATTTATACAGTATAAGTGCACAGTTAAAAGAAATAACAAAATGAACAACTGCATGCCTCTAAGAAATAAAATACCATCGACAGTGAATTCAGATTTGCCTAGTAAGAAGAATATGAGAAAATCCAGGAATGAAAAATCAATTAGCTTACATGCAACAGGAGGAAAACCTGCTCAAAATGATAGTTAAAAATTTGCCATCAATCCCAAGGACTGCATTTAGTCGACAATATTTATACATACAAAAGGCTATATAGTTTCTCTGTATAGTCATGCATAATATGACAACTCTGCTTAGGTCTTCATATTTTTGGAACCAGGGAACCATCCCTAATTTTCAGAATAAAGAGAAAGTAAATAGCTGTTTTAGAAAAGATAAACAAGCCGAGCATATAGTTTCTTGAAATTTCCTATTCTTTGGCAACTTTAACACTGATCGTGGCCCAATCAATGGAGCTATTACAGAACAAATCTCAAACTTCCTTCTTGCTTAATTTTTCACAATGCTTTTGTTGCTTGCTAGCTCATTGAACATTTATAGCTTGTGTTTTGATTGATCAAAGCTAGTTACAGTTGTCTCAAGGAGCAAACTTCAGTTCTGAAAAATAAAACTAATGAACTGTAAAGGTTTTTGAAGTTTCCAAGGAAGTGTTTGTCTAGATATTGCCACACTTAAGCCTCTGAACAAGACTATGAGCTCCCCAGAATGGCTGAGTTCTAAGGTCAAACCTGGGACCTATGATGTCTTAATGATTTAGTGCTGCTTTAATAGAAATACCACAAATGGGTGGCTTTAACAAACAGAAGATGATTTTCTCAAAGTTTAGGAGGCTAGAAGTTTGAATTCAGGGTGCTGATGTAAGGATAGATTGTTCTCTATCAACTCTGAAAGAGGTATTTACTACTCCTGGGCAATCTTCCTGTTGCATGACATTTCTCTTCTCCCATCTCTGCTTCTACTTGATTGTTTAATTTCTTTTATCTCTCAAAAGAGTTTAATTTAAGACATACTCTACACTAATCTTGTCTCATTAACATAACAAAGACAATCCATTCCCAAATGGGATTAGAGCTACAGACATAAAAGTTAGGATTTAAAAGATGTATTTTTTTGGAGGCCCAAGTCAATCCTTAACATTCCACCCTTTGACCTCCCCAAAATTCTTTCCACATGCAAAACACATTTACCCCTCATGACATCCCAAAAATCTTAAATCAACTCCAAGTCTAAAATCTCATCTTTTGAATCATCTAAATCAACTATGGGTGAGACTGTAGACATATTCCACCCTGGGACAAAATTTCTCTTTATCTGTGAACTTGTGAAATCTAGATTACAAGTTATCTCTTTCCAGAGTACAGTGGTGAAACAGGCATAAAATAGACATTTCCATTAAAATGGGAGATATTGGAGGGAAAGAAGGGATAATGGTCACCAAGTAACTCTAAAACCCAACAGAATAATTTACATTAATTCTCAAGCCTTGATAACACTGTTTTTTGGGGGACTATCTGGGCAACGGTTCTACCCTCCAGACTCTGGATGTTGGCCATGTTCTCTGGATTCTGGGTGGAGGCCTCTTGACCCTCAGCTTCAACATTCTCTTCCAAACCCACTGGGACAGCAATTCTGCTCTCTTGGCTTTGGGCATCCCCATTCTCCCACTCATCTGTGTGGTGACATCCCCTAAGTCTTGGCAGACCCCTTTCTTCTGCTCTTTGGCATGGCAGCCCCAGCCCCTCAGCTTTGGGCAGCAGCCCTATCCCCCTGGCACTTGTGAATGGCAGCCCCACATTCTGTAACTGAGTAGGTAAAAATCTGACTCTCAAACTTAAGAGGACATGACTCCACCCTTTGAAACGGATGCAGCATTGCTTCCCATGGTCCTTCCAACAGTTCTGCTGATCTCTGAGCCGATGCAGACGGTCTTTTCCATTTCTTGAAGGACAACAGATATAGCTCCTTTCCAGAGTTCCTGGAAGCAAAGAGTATTCTTTCCTTTCATTCTTTCTTTGTTCTCTTTGGTCTAAGCTGATGGGTTTTCTGCTGTGGTAGTTGGTTAGGTCCACTGGCCACAGGCTTAATCTCATTAACAAAGGATTGCTTAGCCATGTCTTTGTAAAAATTCTAGGACATGTGTCAGTTTGTACAACAAAATTTTCCAAATGTTTAATTTTTTTTTCATTTTGTACAGTTCATTTCTAAGTCCTTCTCTTTCCTGTCACATTTTTCTATAAGCAGCAAGGAGAAACCACATGACACCTTTAAGCACTTGCTCAGAAATCTCCTCGGCTAAATATCCTAGTTTATCACTTAAAAATTGTACCTTCCACCAAATATATGAACATAACTCAGATAAGTTCCTTGCCACTGCATAAAAAAAAATCACTATCCACTCATACATTCATTATTTTCTTTAAAGCCTCACTAGAAGCATATTTAATGCCTCCATTTGTAGCAACATTCTATTGCTCGTGCTATATGTATTCTCTAAGACAACACTTTCCCTATAGCTCTCCTCACCTCCAGGACCTCACCAGAATTCCTTTGATGTCCATATTTCTACCAAAAACTCTTAAAGACAATCTAGGCTTTTACTGTTCTCTCTCTCTAAATTCTCACTAATTGCTGTGAGTCGAGCCCATGGAGTAGGCTCGACTCACAGCAACCCCTCCTTGGGTTTCTGAGGCAGTATCTCTATGGAAGTCAGTTGCCCAATCTTCCAAGGAGTGGCTGGTGGGTTTGAACCACCGGCCTTCTAGTTAGCAGTCAAATGCCTTAGGCACTATGCCACCAGAGCTCATCTTAAATCTCTTCCAGGCTCCATTCATTACCCAATTCTAAAAACACTTCCACTTTGTAGGTATTTGTTAGAGAAGCACCCTCCTCTTCTGGTACCAGATTTGTTTTTAGTTATCCAGTGCTGCTATAGCAGAAATACCATAAGGAGGTAGGTTTAACAACAGAAATTTATTTACCTGACATTTAGGGGGAAGGTTCTTATCTCTTTTTAGCTTCTGCTCCTAGATGACCTTCATGTGATTTGGCATCTCTCTTCTCTCAACTCTATTTATATCTCAAAGAGAGTTACTTAAGGCACACCACACACTAATGCAGTTTAATTAAAAGAGACAACTCATTCTCTAACAGATTGTAATTACAGGCATAGAAGTTAGGATTTACTACACATATTTTTGAAGAACACAAGTCAATCCGTAACACATGACAGCTATGCAGTCATGACAAGAAGAATATCCTTGGAGAAAACACATCATTCTATTAGGGTTCACTTTGGAACCCTAGTTGATCTTACAGAACATGTCCAGGATCTTTAATTATGACTTATCAAAACTATAAAGAATAAATCCTCCCTCTATATTTTCAGGAGTAGAATTAACTAATATACCAAGATGAAGAAAGATATTATCTTATCTAAACCTTAATGAATTAACAAAGAAAAACTAATTTCTAAGCACTGTGGCATTATTTATACCAAAGAACACTAAACTGGAATCAGTCTAGATGTTAGGAAGGAAAAGTATCTAAAACTTTCCAGTTTGTATATGTGTTTTGTTCTACTAAAGTTTGATTTCTTTGTTTAATGGAGCAGCTTAAGGACCTTTTTTTTTTTTTTTTTTTAAACAAAAAAAGGATTTCCTAGGAATGCACAATTAGTCTTAGCATTTCCCTTGAGTAGTGGCCACAGAGTTCTCAACTGTGTATGCTGGATTCTAAGAATCTCCAAGAGATGCAAAGTTTCACAGAACTAAAGCTAAGAATTTTATAAGTGTATTTCTTTAAGTATTGTTCTGTAAAACAATCTAGCTTTTCAAAAACAAATGAGTTACTATTTTTAGTGCTCATATGAAGTTTTGCTTATTAATGCATATTTTTGAGTAATTTCCAAAAATAGGCAGAGTAGAAGCCTTCCTGACTTAAAGATTTCAAATGACAGCTGGGTATATAAAGATTTCAAAACAAAAGCAATCCTTAGCAGAAATTTCAAGCTAGTGAAAGCAGGAGGAATATGTATGAATCACTGAAGCAAAAAATATATTTTAACTCCCCATGGCACAAAGTTTTCTACTCAGTTTTTGAAGTTGCTGTATAACATTACTTAACAGTTTGAAGTGTCCAAGCAAAGTTTCCAGTGACTAGCGGTTATCCAAATCCCATATAGGATTTATTGAATTTTCATTTAGAAAGTTATGATAGTAGATACCAGTATGCACTAGAAAGTATGAATGGTATAAATGTGAGAATAATAAACCGTGACTTTCAAAATTTGTGGAGAAGCATTCAGGTACGGAAAAAAATGTACCAAATTCAATCTCACTGTTAATACACATCTTATTTCAATTTCTCATTGGCGATAGGCTAGAAATGATCTTATTCTTCAAACAAATGATGCTCTCTCTTTACCAAATAAAAATCCAGGTACTGGTTTATTTATTGACAAATATATATGGTAAAAACAGAAACATATATTGGTTAATAATATATTATTATTATTAACATATACTGGTTAATAATATATACACACACACATGTGTATACACACACACACACACACACGTGTGTATATATACACCAAAAAAAGCCAAACTTACTGCTGTCGAGTTGGACCTGACTCATAGCGACCCCTCTTGGTTTTCCAGGGTGGTATCACTATGGAAGTAGATTGCCTAATCTTCCTTCAGAGGAGTGGCTGGTGGGTGTGAACCGCCAGCCTTCTGTTTAGCACTCAAATGGTACATACACACACACACACACACACACACATGACTATAAAGAAAGAGTAATTATGGCAAAAGATTTCTTATCTCCCGTCTCCCAAGTAGTTATTGATAGTCAGTTACTTGCTATGACTTGTAGAGTTTTATGTGGAAGACAGATTTTAAAAATGCATTCCTTTCATTTACCTGGACTTTTCCTTAACCGTCAATGTTTCTTTTCATATTTGGTTGAGAATAAAAAGCAGAATCTCTTACCTAGTGCTTCAGTATAAAACTGGTCCCAAAACCGAAAATCATACTGCTGGAGCCAGAAGTCAAAGAAAAATGAGAACATCACATTTTTTACCCTTTCCAGGAATGTCATTCTGTCTGATAGTCCCAACATAGGAACAGGTACAAAGGAAGGTGGAGATGGAATTTGCCCACAATATTTCTCCATTATGCTACCCATGGACACCCTCAGTGTATATACAAAAGGAACTGTAAGTAACTCTGCTAAAAGATCTCCACAAGGCATCACAGGATCTATAAGCATTATGTTGTATTCGGTGTCCTTGAGCTTCTTCATAAGTGTTTGATTGTAGATCACATTCTCACACAGAAGTTTCATAATTGTAGTCGTTTGAATAAAAAATTCATTCAGCTTCATTGCTGCTTTCCAGTATGGCAAGTCTGGTATAACATTAACAGCTAACTCCAAAAAGTCATTTAGGTTATTAAGAGTTTCCTCTCTGCTTATTGCCATAGGGACCACTTCGAAGTTCAGTTTAGAAGGCTTGATGTAGTCAATAGCAAAATTGTTCGAAGCAGCCAACACCGTCACCTCATGCCCCTTCTCTGTGAGTTCCTCCAAAATGATCTTTAAGTTGAGCCAATGGCTCATGTCACAGGGCCACACCAGGACCTTCCCACAGTTTCCACAGCCAGTGTAGCACAGCTGCAGTAGCAGAAGTGCTAAAACCCACTTCTCAGACACCATGATGGCAACTGCCCTGCAGACTGCCCTGTAAGGGTTTTAGTGCTTGCTGGGCACAGATTAGAAATGGCAAGTTATGCAAAGAACTAGTTAAAAATTAATTTTCAGAGATAAGAATGGACATTTTTTACTCACAGAACTTTGTCAATGTTGTTGATCTGATGTAGCATTATACAATATTTGATAGAAAGAATAAAGAAACATTTTTAAATTATGAGATTTCAGCATTCTAGTATTCCTCGTTTAAATATGTCTTAGAAAGTTATTTTTAATTTGATATTCTTTAAATGCAATAGCTGAAACCATTTAAGTTAATGAAGTCAGTAAACAGTATCTTATATCTTAATGTATATTGTGATTGACAATTTGGTAAATCATAAATGCATAATTCTTGCCATCAGGTTATTTGCTCACCAGAATATTGATGACACATGCTTCATGTGAATATAAAATGAATATTCTAAGTAGAATACAAAAAAATATGGTGTTTTGAGACAAAAGAAGAAGCTGTCATTCCCAAGTTACGAGGATTAGAATAATATTCTTGAAGGAAGAAGGCATTTGAGCTGAATCTAGAAGCAAAAGTAGCACAAGAAGGGTACTCAAAGTGAACGTAAGAACATAAAAAAAGAATGATGACATGAAAATCATGGTCTTATAAATGGATAGCTATCAGTTCAACATGTATGTAGCAGAGACACAGGACCAGTGCATAAAGAAAAATATTAGTTAAAACAGGAGGCTTTTGGGGAATCTTGAATGAGTTCTTTGGGTTCAGTTTTTAATCTCCATAAACAGAAAACCATACTATATTCAAGATGGTCATATTTGTCCTTTTATAAAACTATTTAATAAAACTAAGGAGCTCTGGTGGTGTAATGGTTAAAGCATTTGGTTTGCTAACAAAAATGTTGGTGGTTCCAACCCACAAGCCACTCTGTGGAAGAAAGATGGAGCAGTCTGTTTCTGAAAAGAATTGTAGCCTTAGAAACCTAATGGTGATTGCTACGAATCAGAATCAACTCGACAACAGTGAGCTGGTTTTTTTTTTTTTGTATCAATATATGAATTGAAATGTAGAGAAAAGAGAGTGAAAGGGCAATGGGTTACAAACACACATTAAAAAGTCAGGATTTGATGAGACTTTCAGCAATAATACAATCTTGATTTGGGAATGGAAAACATAGAATGAGAGTCCTTACGACTGGTAATAGACGTGGTGATATAGTTGAAATGCAAAGTGCTTCAGTTTCTAGTTTTAGTAACCAGAGTATGATAATGACTCCAATAAATACATGAAACAAAAGGAGGTGCAAAGATTGAAAAACAAAAAGAAAAACATGCAGTGTATGAGTTAATGATTAGACATGTTTCTGGGGAGAACTATTTCCATGGGCATTTTGAATCTAAGGAAGAGGTAAAATTTAGAAATATAAATGTAACTTCCAGTCATCCATGTGGTTTTCAATCCAGTTCTCAGCTTTCTCCATGTTATTGTTATGTGCCGTCGAGTCATACCTGACTCACAGTGACTCCTTGGGTTTCCGAGGCAGTATCACTACGGAAGTAGGATTGCCCAACCTTCCTTCCGAGGAGTGGCTGGTGGGTTTGAACCGCCAGCCGTTTGGTTAGCAGGCAAGTGTCTTAGCCACTATGCTACCAGAGCTCCCAGCTTTCTCCATATCATTTATTATTTCACACTTTCAACAAACAATTTTGAGCACTTTGTTACTATATTGACAGTTTCTATGCTCAGATTGTAAAGAGACATATGAAAAAAAACAATTTCAAATCAAAATAAGTTCACAGATATTGGACAAAATAAGTCCGATTACTAACACTTATTCTACAAAGTAAAGGATGGATATTAAAAGGGATGGAATACCTAAGGCAAATGTGAATAGAGGGGCAAAGCCCATGAAGGGCTTGCTTGGTAGAAGAACAGAATAATGAAATAATGATTTAGCTGAGTTGTAAACATGAGTATCTTGACAAATTGAAAAGCATCATTAGAAAATAAAACAGATCATTAATGTGTTTTTGTTCTAAGGAGCGTTATGAAAGTTATATCAAGGATCAGACTTATAAAATATGGTGAAACAAATTATTGAAATTTTAAAGCCCTTGAGAATTTTTTTATTTGACTACATAGAAGACCTAGAGTAGTGTTTTTTTTTTTTTTTTTTTTTAAGAAGGTGAAAAGATAAATCTAGGGTCATAGATTGAAGAGTAGCACTTTGTTGCATAATTAGACTTTCATAATTTCTGGAATTGATAAGATGCAGGAGAAAAAAAAATATGAGTAGAGGTAGGATAGGGCAGACCCATAAGGTTATTAGAAGAAATTAGAGGTAAATGTGTAATTTTACATAGTAAAAGTCCTTTGATACATGACATATAACCCAGAAGTGCTAAGGATAAAATACTGATAAATTTATGTACACACTATCACAAGGTTTATGATAAGCTATAAAACTGTTAAAGTCAAATGTCCAAAGAAAGATTGTAAAAATAAACTTGCAATGGTATGATAGAATTAGAACTAATTTTCTTTCGTTTTATTCAGCTCAAAAAAGCTTTAAAAGAAAAGAAAATCAAATTTAAAACAGGCAAAGCACTTAAAAGAACATTTATAATAAAAGAAATATAGGTGAATAATTAATGTACAAATTAGTAAATGCAATTTAAAAACAGTATGATACTTTTCATTTACCTAAGTATCAAAACTTATAGCTAGAATGAACATGGGTAAATAGAAATTCATGTACAATGCTGGTTTTGCAACATTCCCCAAAATTTAAAATGTACTTCTCTTTGAAAGAAAATTACTCGAAAATTTACTCCTGCCAAATAAGGAAGAAAACCTACAAAAGGGAAGACATTTTCTCTGAGGGACAAAATAAACTGAGGGAACTACTGAAGACAATGGCACAGTTTGTTACAGTCTGACAGCTCTGCATCAGATTTAGATAACACAACTCCCAACTGGAGTAGGTACAGAGAAGCCTTGGGAAAACAAGCTTTGATGGAACAGATAAGACACAGCATTTAGGAAATATGTGTGTGTATGAATTTTGGGAAAAAGACATATATTTGCATATCTGTATACACATAAACATGCATATACATTTCATTATATGAAATATATATTTATGTGTGGGTGTGGGTATTTGTGCATGAGAGAGAGCAAAAAGGAGTAAAGAGAGAAAAGGAAGTCAATGAAAAGCAAAAGTATTACATTATTGTAAAACCAATCATCATAAAATAATATTTCTGGCCTGAATGTCAATTCCTTATATAAATACTTACTATTTTGTTTTTTAAGAGACCATTAAATATTCTGAAAAAAATATATTTTTGTTGACATTTTGCAAATATTTTTATCTTTCCTGTGGTTTTCTTTTTCTAACATTTTATTGTAGTTTGGGTGAGAGCTTATACAACAAATCAGTTTTTCTTTCAGTAATTCATACACATTTCATTTCATGCTATTGATTACAGTCCCCACAATGTACCAGTACTCATCCTACTGCCCCCCATGTTTCTTGTTTTCATTTATCCTTCTTTCCTTGACCTTCCTGTCTTTTAAACTTTGTCTCTAAATATTCTACCTCTTTTTTTTATAATTTTTATTGTGATTTTGGTGAAAGTATACAGAGCAAATTCATTTTCCATACAGCAGTTCATACACATTTTGTTTCAGGACATTGCTTGCGGTCCCAATGATGTCTCTTCACACTTCCTCCCTATAATTACCTCTTCCCTGTGTGCTTCTTTCCTATGAATTCCTGCCCCCTCGGCTATCTCCCTGTGCAAATACTGGCCTTCAGTTCTCCTGTGACTGATCTTTCTAAGGAGTGTATCTACCTGGTATAGATGTTCACCCTATATGTCTGTCTGTTGTTTGGCTCTAAGCCACAAGAGTGAGTTCAATTCCAGGCCTGATGGGTAAGTATGGGCCTTAGTTTTGGACACTTAACCAGGCTCTATCAGATTAGTAAGCCTGGTCATTTTTATGATATTGAGTTTTGTTCCACATTGTTCTCCCTCTCTATCCAGGATCTCCTACATAGATCTCCCTCCGAGTGGTTGACAGTGGTAGCCAGGCATCATCTAGTTCTTCTGGTCTCATGGTCATATAGGCTGAGGTTTGCATGGTTCACTAGTCCCTTGGACTAATTGTTTCCATGAATCTTTGGTTTTCTTCATTCTTCTTTGCTCTGGATGAGGAGAGGCCAATTGTTGCATCTAGTTGGCTACGGGCAAGCTTTTAAGACAGCAGTCACTATTCACCAAAGTAGGATGTAGAAAAACATTTTTTCTATGCCAATTGAGCTTGATGTACCCCATGACAATGGTCTGAAACCCACAGGTCCAAAAACTTGCTCCATCAGGGTGAGTGACTGTGGCTAAGAAGTTATCAAAACTTTGCCTTCTGTCAGTTCATTTATATGGATATTCTTACAGCACACAGAAATATGCATGTAAAAATATTGGCTGACAATTGTATGTTTGGTCATGGGTATCATTCCCTTCCGCCTAGACATAGCTGATCGTTCAGCCTGTCCATCCATCTGTTTACCCATAGGTGAATGCTTGTTATCACTGATAATGCAGTCTTGTATATGTAAAAGAATTTATCTTTGTTTTCTGTTCGTTTTGTGCACTTCTCTATGTCTTCCTTTATCTTAGTATTATTGTGTTGGTCACTTGATTTGTTATATTGCCTTCCGAATTGACTTGATGTCAATGACTTTGGAGTTTTTTTGGTCACCTAAACCAATATTTATCTCTTGCTTATCTAACAATAATGTTACTCTTTTGATCTTCAATTGTTGATTGTTCTAAGAAGTGTGTAGCTCTTTCCTGTTATTATTCACATTGTACACCTGTCTATTTTTTGGCATAAAGTTGAGACACAGAGGTCATTTAAAAAAAAGAAAAGAAGAAAATACTAAAATGAATGTCTGAAGACACTCTGAAACTTGCCCTTGAATGGAGAGTAGCTAAAGGAAATGGAAGAAATGACAAGATAGAAGAGCTGAACAGAAGATTTCAAAGAGCAGCTCGAGCAGACAAAGTCACTTACTACAATGAAATGTGCAAAGACTTAGAGATAGAAAACCAAAAGTGTAGAACATGCTCAGCATTTCACAAGCTGAAAGAACTGAAGAAAAAAATAAAGCCTCAAGTTGCATTATTGAAAGATTCTATGGTCAAAATATTGAATGATGCAGGAAACATCAAAAGGAGATGGAAGGAAAACACAGAGTCACTGTACCAAAAAGAACTGGTAGATCTTTATCCATTTCAGGAGGTGGCATATGTTCAAGAACCAATGGTACTGAAGGAGGATATCAAAGCTGCACTGAAGGAATTGCGAAGAACAAAGCTCTAGAAATTGACAGAATACCCATTGAGATGTTTCAACAAATGGATGCCCCACTGGAGACACTCCTTTGGTTATGCCAAGAGATTTGAAAGACAGCTACCTGGCCCACAGACTGGAAGAGATCCATATTTGTACCCATTCCAAAGGATCCCACAGGATGTGGAAATTAATATCACATGCAAGTAAAATCTTGCTGAAGATAATTCAAAAATGGTTGCAGCAGTATATTGATAGAGAACTTCCAGAGGTGCAAGCTGGACTCAGAAGAGATGTGGAACAAGGGATATCCTTGCTGATGTCAGATGGATCTTGGCTCAAAGTAACGAATACCACAAAGATGTTTGCTTGTGTTTTATTGACTATGCAAAGGCATTTGATTGTGTGGATCATAACAAACTGTGGATAACATTGATGAGAATTAGAATTCCAGAACACTTAACTGTACTCATGAGGAACCTGTACATAGAACAGGAGGCTGTTGTTTGAACAGAACAAGGGGACACTGCATGGTTTAAAATCAAGAAGGAGTGCATCAGTGTTGTACCTTTTCACCATACTTATTCAATCTATATGGTGAGCAAATAATCTGAGAAGCTGGACTATATGAAGAAGAACATGACATCAAGATTGGAGGAAGAATCATTAACAACCTGTGATACGCTGACAACACAACTTTGCTTGCTGAAAGTGAGGATGGCGTAAGCACTCACTGATGAAGATTGAAGAATACAATCTGCTGTATGGATTACATCTCAATATAAAGAAAACAAAAATCCTCACAACTGGACCGATAAGCAGCATCATGATAAATGGAAAAAAGATTGAAGTTGCCAAAGACTTCACATTGCTTGGTTCTACAATCAATGCCAATGGAAGCAGCTGTCAGGACATCAGACGATGTATAGCACTGGGAAAATTGGCTGCAAAGGACCTCTTTCAAGTTTGAGGAGCAAAGATGTCTCTTTGAGGACTAAGGTGTGCCTGACACAAGCTATGATATTTTCAATCACCTCATATGCATGTGAGAGCTGGACAATGAATAAGGAAGTTGGAAGAAGAATTAATGCTTTTGAGTTGTGCTGGCATAGAATGCTGAGAGCTGGACTGCTAAAAGAACTAACAAATGGAAGTGCAGCGGGAATATTCCTTGGAAGCGAGAAAGGCCAGACTCTGTCTCACCTACTTTGGTCATGTTGTCAGAAGGGACCATTCCCTGGAGAGAGATGTCATGCTTGGTAAAGTGGAGGGTTATGAGAGAGGGAAGGCCTCAACGAGATGGATTGGCACAGTGGCTGTGGCGATGTGCTCAAGTAGAGCAGGGGTTGCGGAGCTGGTGTGGGACCAGGTGGTGTTTCGTTCTGCTGTGCATAGGGTCGGTATGAGTTGGAGACCACTTGACAACACCTAACTACAGCAACAACAACAACAACAGCCACTGGATGGATTGGAAATGTCATCTTTTCAATTAGTAGCTGAGTGCTTAATGGTCATGATACCAGGCCTCGTACATTTACTTACATGACAAAATTTACTAATTTGTGACAAAGCTATCTTTGTGTAGTAAAATGCAGTCAGGGTAAAGCACTAGCACCAGAAGCCAACAAAACCAGAGTCCTAATCTTCAGGCAAACAAGTGGATTGCCAAGAGGAAGATTCCTTGGAAAAGAAAGCAAAGAGCAATTTCAGGGACTTCATCATTGAGATCCCGAGTACTTGGGCAAGCAGTTGGTCTGGAAGCATCTGTAGCTCCTTTGCTGGTATGGCAGACAGTGATATGGGAAGCCAGGAAGTGTTCCCCACAGAAAAGGAAGAGGAGGTGACCCCCATCCCAGTTAAGTGTGAAAAAGTGAGAAAACCCAACAGACATCTAGTATAGAAGCCACAATGCCCATGACAAGACCCTGCTGAGCCAGGGCTGCAGGCACCTGTGGTGACCCCAAAAAATACCTTGGAAGACAGATGCTGTCTTGCAAATGTGGGATACCAATGATGGGGAGAATGAAGATGAGGAGGAAGAGCTGGTGAAGAAGAAGAATTGGAGAGATAGCAGAAAAAGAGAAAACATCAGATAGGGGAGCACCGACTGAGCAAGAAGAAGAACAATGGCTGCCTTTTAAACTTCTGAACACCACTTCAGGAACAGAAACTTTCACTTGCCTAATAAAACCTAGGAGATCTCGGATTCACCAAATAGTTTTCTCTCAAGTAACCTGGAGGAGCCAGTCTGCTTTGAAAAAATTCAGAAAACCTATCAGGAAAATGAAAATACAAGACCAAGCACATGACAAACATCCCTGAAGAGGCAAAGGGCAAAAGTAGTTGGAGCCAGCAGAAGACATGGTCTCTAATCTCCCACACCAGTGAAGCCCACAGAACCATGTATACTCTCTAAGTCCTGAAGTGCTGGCCTAGAGTTGGTGAAGTCACCTACAACCAGGTGGATCTCCCCAGAGGCTGGTGGGGTCATCTCACCATGAACAAAAATGCTGGCAAGACCCTCTTGCAAATGGTTGCACATCCTAGCTATAAGGATGTTCTCTACTGCCTCCAGGACAGTAAGGACATGAATCACTGTGACAACACTGGCTATATTGCCCTGCATGAGGCCTGCTCCTGGGGGTGGGCTGATGGACATCCTGAACATCCTGCTGGAGCATGGCTCCGATGTGAACTGCAGCATGGATGATGGAAGGAAGCCAATTCAGGAGACAGTGGTCAACAACAATCTGGAAACTATATGGCTCTTGCTGTCCTATGAGGCTGATCCTATGATGACCACCTACTTGGGGCAGGCTGACATGAAGGTGGCCAGCAGCACACAACACCATGGAGCACTTCCTCAGTGATCACCCCTTAGATCTCCAGCATCTGGCAGATGGGGATCCTGGAATCTCCTGGGACTTTTACAGCAGTTCTCTGTTGGATGAAAAAGACAGGTTTTCCTGTGACCTCCTGCATAATCTTCCTGGGAGCTCTGATCAAGAAGGAGATAAGGTGGAAGAGGATAATTTCATGTTTGAACTCTCAGATCAGCCTCTTCTCCCTTGCTGCAACCTGCAAGGGTCAGAGTCCTGTGGGCCCTGCCACTGATTCCTCTTTACAGATGTCATGAACATGCTGAAGCTTTCCTCAGGGATCTTTCAGGTTGATTTCTGTGCTTTGAAATTACCACCTTGCTCAAGGCAGAGTTCTACTGGAAGGTGGCCTTTGAGTCAGTTGCTGACCCCTGCTGAGAAGCCTGGAGTCCTAGACCACAGTTCCCCAGGAGTCTCTGAGACTCCGGAGCTGGTCTGGTATGAGCCAGAGCTGCTGAGGCTCCTGAGGTATGAGGTGGAATACCATTCTCGTAGTTGACAGAAAGCGGCCCTCCATTTTCTTTTTTCTCCTCTTGAGTCTGCCCTTCCCCCACCTCTCATGTCTCACCCACCCCCAACCAAGCACCAGAGTGCTGTTGTTGTTGTTACGTGCTGTGGAGTCGGCCCCGACTCATATTGACCCCTCCTTGGGTTTCTGAGGTGGTATCACTATGGAAGTAGATTGCCCAACCTTCCTCCTGAGGAGTGGCTGGTGGGTTTGAACTGCCAGCCTTCTGGTTAGTAGTCAAGTGCCTTAGGCACTGTGTGACCAGAGCTGCTATCAGAGTGCGAGATGAGGCAATAATATGGACCAAGAAGAAGCTGCCTTATCAAATGCAAACAAAAAATTACAATTGTTGTTGTTGTTATTTGCCATTGAGTCGGCCCCGACTCATAGCGACCCCTCCTTGGGTTTCCAAGGCAGTATCACTACGGAAGTAGGATTGCCCAACCTTCCTTCCGAGGAGTGGCTGGTGGGTTTGAACCGCCAGCCGTCTGGTTAGCAGGCAAGTGTCTTAGCCACTATGCTACCACAGCTCCCTTGATAAACCCAGGAGAATTAAATAAAATTTATAGAAGCAGCAAGAAAATTAACAAAGGTAATTAGTTGAAAATCTGTTATAAAAATGTCAATACTTTTCTTATATATAAAGTGTAAAAATTACTACATACATGGAAGAAATTCTCAAGTTTCAAACTTTAAAGAAAACAAAATACTGAAAAATAAAATACATTAAAAATATATGTATGAAAAAATAATATTTTTCTCAGAGCTACATATAAGAAATAAGGATAAACCTCATATATCTGAAGAAAAGGAGTGTCAAAAAAGAAATGTTTTAAGATATTGCTAAATGACTGTATAAATTTGATGCTACCCCCCAAAATGATCCAAATTATATATATATAGATAGATATATAAGGGTTTTGAGGGGAAAGAGAAGGAGAGGCATTGTATAGAAAGCTATAAATTTAAAATTTATTTCTATTTTATTTCAATAGCCAGAGAGAGTAAAGATGTAAAGTTTAGAAATTAATTTCCAAATATCAGTGTTATTGGAGAAATACCTATAAGATATTTTAGTATATGAGTATACTAAACTTTAGATAAGCTTATGTGATAAGATTCATTTGCATAAATACAGAAAGTATACACATATTTTCATTTATGGCAAATTAAAAACAAATAATTCTGGATAAAATAAAAACTTACCCTTTCTAAATTTATCATTAATTTGGCAAGAAAATAAAAGAAAATTTGCAAAATAAAGCAAAAAA
>NW_006921685.1:4398303-4410404 GCF_000298275.1 Orycteropus afer afer
ATATATTTTTAATGTAGTTAATTTTTCAGTATTTTGTTTTCTTTCAAATTTGAGACTGGAAAATTTCTTCCATTTATGTAGTAATTTTTGCACTTTGTATATAAGAAAATTGAAATTTTTATAATAAATTTCCAACCAATCACCTTCTTTAATTTACATATTGATTCTATAAATTTCATTTAATTCTCCTAGGATTATCAAACAGAGGTAGAACCAAATCTGCTGAAATCAATAGTGTTTGTAAATTTACAATACTTATACACTCTCAATCTGACATTTTGTAATTTGTATACTTTTTTGTTACAATAAATGTGTAGTTGAAATTATGACTTAGTCTCTGTGAGTTCTATGAATTATTATGGAAAATTATCAAACTCAAAATGAATAGTGAAAGTAAGCATGTCAGAAAGAAAAGATGTCTTGTGGACTTTGATACCAAACGTGAAACTTCTACTTCCCAACTGAAGAATTACCCTCCCAAAATTTGTCCCTTAACAGAATTGAGACAGTTGTTAAATGTATTTGCACAAAGAAATTACTAGACACATATGGTTTTACAAGTAAATTTTCACAAAATTTAAAGTAATTATATATTTTTAAGGTAGTCTTGGGGATCCTTGACACAGAAGGGTAGAAAGTGGATCTGAAGAGATCTGTGGAGAATGTACTATCAGAAAATACTTATGTTTTATATAGCGTTGAGGAATTGATCTGAAAAATTCACAGATTTTTCCAAAGACTTCTAGAAAATATGACACTGTACAAAAGACAGTAAATAAATGAAAGATACTCATATTTGTGTTTAGAAAAAAAATTAATACTACAAAGAGCCAATTCTTCCCAATTTGTAATAGTCAGTTTAACTTCTTTCAAGATCAATACAGTGCTTCTGGGAATTTTCATAGTTACCTCTAAAATAAATTTGAAAGCCTGAAGGACCAAAGACAGCAAGATGCATCTTAAATAGAAGAAATATGAGAGTACCTTAGAATGCCAAGGCATTTCATATTGAATTGAAAAACCAAGTAGCTCAATTAGATGACTGGATTGCACTAATTAAATAATAGTAATTAAGACAATGTAATTAATAAAATAGTAGATGGAATAGACTGGAAAGCTATAAACCCTTGATTGTATAAACTCTTTTGGACATGTTAATTATATGAGAAAAGCTTCAATAAATGTACTTGTAAATATTGTTATACAAAAAAAAGAGTTGTTATACATATGAAAATAAATGAAATGAGTTCCTTACTTCCCAAAAATCTGCTCCAGAAGAATCAAGGTTATAAATATCAAAAATGTTACTTTAAATGCATTTAGTAGGACATTGTCTTAGTAGTATGGGTTCTCCAGAGGAGTAAAACCAGTTATGTCCTCACCTTTGTCTGTCCATTTGTCATACTGTGGTAGCTTGTGTGTTGCAGTAATGGTGGAAACTATGCCAATGGTATTTCAAATATCAGCAGGGTCACCCATGGTGGACAGATTTCAGCAGAGCAGTCCACTTCTGAAAACAATTCCAAAAAAACCAAACTCACTGCTGTTGAGTTGGATCTGACTCACAGTGACCCCTCCTTGGGTTTCCAAGGCAGTATCACTGTAGAAGTAGATTGTCCAGTCTTCCTTCCGAAGAGTGACTGGTGATTTGAACCATCAGCCTTCGGGTTAGCAGTCAAATGCCTTAGACACTATGCCACACTGAAAACCTTCTAAATAGCAGTGAAATATTGTCACATATAATGCCCAAACATGAGCCCCTCAGGTTGGAAAACATTCAAGATACTACTGGGGAAGAGTTGCCCCTTCAAAGTAGAGGTACATGGAGTAAAACTTTCTGGAGCTTCATTTGCTTATATGGCATAACACAAAATGAGGAGAAATAGCTGCAAACATCCATTAATAATTGGAACTTAGGACATAGAAAGTATGAATCTTGTAAAAATTGGAAGTGTCAAAAAAAATCCAATGTATAAAGATCAATATCCTAGGCATTATTGAGCTGAAATGTGCTGTTGTTGTTGTTCTTAGGTGCCTTTGAATTGTCCCCAACTCATAGAGACCTTATGTCCAACAGAATGAAACACTGCCTAGTTCTGTGCCAATCTCACGATCCCTGCTATACCTGAGCCCATCGTTGCAGCCACTGTGTCAATCCACCTTGTTGAAGGCCTTCCCCTTTTTCATTGACCCTCTACTTTACCAAGCATGATATCCTTCTCCAGGGAATGGCCCCTTCTGACAACATGACCAAAGTAGGTGAGATAAATTCTGCCCATTCTTGCTTCCAAGGAGCATTCCAGCTGCACTTCTTCTGGGACAGATTTGTTAGTTCTTTTAGCAGTCCATGGTACTCTCAAAACTCTTCACCAACACCACAACTCAAAAGTATGAACTCTTCTTTGGTCTTCCTTGTTCATTGTCCAGATCTAATATACATACAAGGCAATTGAAAATACCATGGCTTATGTTAGGCACATCTTAGTCTTCAAGGAGATATTTTTGCTCTTCAGCACTTGAAAGAGGTCTTTTGCAGCATATTTTCCAATGCAATGCATGTTCTGATGTGTTGAATGCTGCTTCCACTGGTGTTGATGTGCTGGTATTGGTTATTTTAATCAGACAATTACACTACCTACTTTGCCATGAATGAGAAATTGAAGAGGAATGGTGTCACATTCATTGTTAAAATGAACATTTCAAGATCTATCCAAAGATTCAATGCTGTCAACTATAGGACAATAGCCATAGGCATGCAAGGAAGACCAGTAAATATGTTTGTTATTAAAATTTACACACCAAACACTAAAGCTAAGATAAGGAAATTGAAGACTTATACCAACATCTGAAGTCTGAAATTCATCAAACATGCAATCAAGATGTGTTGATAAACTGTTGATTTGAATTTGAATGTTGGACACAAAAAAGAAGGATTAGTAGTTGGAAAATATGGTCTTGGTGATAGATAGGAGGCCAGAGATTGCATGATACAGTTTTACAAGACCAACAATGAATTCATTGCAAATTCCTTTTTTCAGCAAAATAAAAGGCTATGATACACATGAACTTCACTGAATGTAATCACACAGGAACCAAATTGACTACATCTGTGGAAAGGGATGATGGTGAAGCTCAGTATCATCAGTTGCAGTAAGCCAGGGGCTGACTGCAGAAAAAAAAATAAAATCATTTTCTCATATGCAAGTTCAAGCTGAAGCTGAGGAAAATTAAAATAAGTCCATGAGAGCCAAAATATAACCATGAGTATATCCAACCTGAATTTAAAGACTATCTCAAGAATAAATTTGACTCATTGAACACTAGTGAATTAAAACCAGATGAGTTGTATGATGACATCAAGAACATCATGCATGAAGAAAGCAAAAGGTCATTATAAAGAAAGGAAAGAAAAAAGAAATGGATGTCAGAGGAGACTCTAAAACTTCCTCTTGAATGCAGTGTAGCTAAAACGTAAAATGAAGTAAAAGAGCTGGACTGAAGATTTCAAAGGGTGTTGTGAGAAGACAACGTATTATAATGAAATGTACAAAGACCTGTAGTGAGAAAATCAAAAGTGAATAAAATACTTGGCATTTCTCAAGCTGAAAGAACTGATGAAAAATTCAAGTTGCAAGGTGCAATATTGAAGGGTTCTACAGCAAAATATTTTGAAAGATTCAGGACATATCTAAAGAAGATGGAAGGACCTTTCAGAATTACTGTACCAAAAACAGTTTCAGGAGGTAACATATGATCACTGATTGAAGGATTGAAAGAAGAAGTGTAAGTCGTACTGAAAACACTGTCAATAAAGCAAGGCTCCACATATTGGCAGAATACCAATTGAAATGCTTCAATGAATAGATGCTATACTGGAACCACTCACTCATTTATGCTAAGAAATTTGGAAGAGAGATATTTGACTGATGACTTGGAAGAGATCATGAGACTTGTGCCTATTTCAAAGACAGGTGATCTAACAGAATGTTGTTATTATTTGCCATCGAGTCGGTCCCAACTCATAGCGACCCCTCCTTGGGTTTCCGAGGCAGTATCACTACGGAAGTAGGAATGCTCAACATTCCTTCTGAGGAGTGGCTGGTGGGTTTGAACCACCAGCTTTCTGGTTAGCAGTCAAGTGCCTTAGGCACTATGCTACCAGAGCTCCTAACAGAATGTAAGAATTACTAAATAATATTATTAATATCATAAGCAAGTAAAATTTTGCTGAAGATAATTCAAAAAAGGTTACTGTGCAGCATGAATTGGGAACTTCCAGAAATTCAAGCTGGATTCAGAAGAGGAAGTAGAGCAAGGGATATCATTGCTGATGTCAGATGGGTCTTGGCTGAAAACAGAGAATACCAGAAATGTGTTGACCTGTGTTTTTTTGTTAACTATTCAAATACTTTCAACTCTGTGGATCATAACTAATTTTGGATAACACTTCAAAGAATGGGAATTCCAGAACACTAAATAATGCTCATCCAAACTTGTACACAGATCAAAAGATCTGTTCAAACAGAACAAGGGTATACTCTGTGGTTAAAATCAGCAAAGGTATGCATCAGGGCGATATCCTTTCACCACACTGTATGCTGCAGAAATAATCTGAGAAGCCAGACCATATGAAGAAGAACGTGGCAACAAGATTTGAGAAAGAATCATTAACAATCTGTGATAAGCAGATGACACAAATTTGCTTGCTGAAAGTGAAGAAGTCTTGAAGCACTTATTGATGAAAATGAAAGACTACAGCCTTCAGTATGGATTATACCTCAACATAAAGAAAACAAAAATTGTTACAAGTGGAACAATAAATAATAAATAGAGAAAATATTGAAGTTATCAAGGATTTCATTTTACTTGGATCCACATTAACCACCCATGGAATCTATGGAAGTGGCAGTGAGGAAATCAAAGGGTGTATTGCCTTGGGCAAATCTTCTGTGAAAAACTTTTTAAAGTACTCAAGAACAAAGATGTCACTTTGAAGACTAAGATGAGCCTAACTCAAGCCATGATATTTTCAATTGCCTGATAGGCATGCGAAAACTGAACAATGAATAGGGAAGACTGAAGAAGAATTTATGCCTTTGAATTATGATGTTAGTGAAAATTATTGAATATACCATCAACTAACAAATTGATCCTGGAAGAAGTGCAGTCAGAACGTTCCTTAGAAGTGAGAATGGCTGACTTCATCTCACCTACTTGGAAGGACCAGTCCCTGGAGAAGTATATCGTCCTTGGTAAAGTAGAGGGTCAAGGGAAAAGGGAAGACCATCAATAAGATGGATTGGCACAGTAGCTGCAATAATGGGTTCAAGCATACAATGATTGTGAGAATGGTGCAGGACTAGGAAGTTTTTCATTTTGTTGTTCACAGGTTCACTATGAATCAAAACAGACTCAATAGCAGTTAACAAAAACAACATTACATTGAAACTGAAATTTCCAAAAGCAGTTAAAAATTTCTAAAGCTGAGATTTTGGTCTATACCACCACTTTATAAAACTTTTGTCAAACTATGAATTGTTGCAAATATTACAACAAAAATTCAGTGCTTTTAGAAGAACTTTTTTTTTTTTTGGATGTTATTTGTGGATTAGTTACAGTATACAAAGACATATACCAAGGTTCAATAAGTAATACTTTATGTATATGTAATACTTATGATCGACATAGCATTCTTGTGGATATGTTACTATCTGAGCCATAGGAAAAATAATAGCTGAGGATTTGAATCTCCATTTCAAAGAAGAGAAAATTCAGTGGTCCCAAGTGTGTTATTAACCCTAACCCAAAACAACAAAGGTAGAAATGGAACTTTTACACCATCTTCTGAACAAAATCCTCAGAGATTAAGTTCCATATTCTAGACACTCTGTCTTTTCTACCTGTGTATTTTAATCCTATGAATGACTAAATAATGGTACACAATATTTACAGAGGATGTACTGATGTGGGACTAATTCAGAAAGACAAATTCGTCTGGTAATTAACCAGGTAAATAACATCTTAAATTAGGCATTAGTCTTGATGCATATAAAATTTAGAATTAAACATTTATGTAAAATTTAGAAAAGAAGAAAGCAAAATGGGAAAACAGGAAAAATATTGATGAAGTCAATCAACTTGAATAGTTTTAAATAGATTGTTCTCAGTTATTAGATCTTATTGGTGAGGAAAATGAGGCTGTCAAAGTCAACAGTGGAGATCAAGGTCAGAGAAGGTATGAAGCAAAGGAAAGACCCAGAGCCTTGTGAGCCTTTTGAAAACACAGAAGTAATGAATGAAATACGCAGACACAAGTTCAGGCTCCTATGACTGAATTCCATGCTTTTAAAATGCTTTGTAGAAAAAAAGAAATGAATCAAATGAATGAAGAGAAAAGATAAAGAAGAGCCCCACATTGTGGAGCAATGTGAAATAAAGCAAATGGAAGCTACTTTTCTTGCCTTCTTATGTCTATCAAAGACGGCCAATTTCTAGAGACTTGCTTTTAGAAAAAAACTGCGTTATATACTTTTTTCCCCTTCTGCTTATTTTTGATGCCTGCTTTTCTTGCTATTCTTCTTCTTTTGAAGATACTCTCATTTATATTTGAAAATAGAATGGTTATAAAATTCATAAATTTAAATCAACAAGAAAAACAAAGTGATTAGAATGGAATAAGAAATTGCAAATGCAAATTAATTGGTAGTAATTAGTAAGCTGGGTTCCTGGGTGGTGCAAATGTTTAAGCACTGGGCTATAAACCGGAAGTTTGACAGTTGAAGTCTTTCCAGAGGTATCTCAAAAGTAAGGCTTTCTTCTGAAAGGTCAAAGCCTTGGAAACCCCTGGAGTGCAGTTCTCTTCAAGTGAGGCTACCATGAATCTAAATTGACTTGGACAGCAACTAACTATGAAAAATTACCAAGCCACCTGCATTTGGAAAGGCAGAGCTTTATTGGGGCACAATCCCATTTACCTCTCCATAGTGTCTTGCACTCAAATGTCTTCATTTCAGGTCCTAGAGTTACTAAAGGAGTTCAGATGGAGCATACAGGAAGAGGCACTGGTATGGGGAATGAATGAAGCAGCAGTTCCTTTCAATATTTTTATAGTGATATTCCATTCAAGAGTAGAAAAAGCATAATATCTGGATATACTCAATTCCTTTGTCAGTATTTGTAAACCATATGACCTTTTTAGACATAATGTAATATGAAAACAATTCTGTAGTAAATCTGGGAAATAAGGATTTGAGAAGACATATTTAATTCAAAGCAGTTGTATTTTCTCTGTCACGCAGTGA
Source organism: Orycteropus afer afer (assembly GCF_000298275.1). Classification (NCBI taxonomy): domain Eukaryota; kingdom Metazoa; phylum Chordata; class Mammalia; order Tubulidentata; family Orycteropodidae; genus Orycteropus; species Orycteropus afer. Next base: position 4,405,605 of record NW_006921685.1, read on the forward strand.
CTGCAGGTATTGAAAAGATGATACCCTTTGGTAAAAAAGAATAATAAACCCACTGCCATCAAGTCAATTCCAACTCAGCAAGCCTTTAGGACAGAGTAAAACTGCCCCATAGGGTTCCAGGACTGTAAATCTTTATGGAAGTAGACTGCCTCATCTTGCTCTAGCAGAGCAATGGCTGACCTTTCAGTTAGCAGACAAATGCTTTAACCACTACACCACCAAACCCACTGTCATCAAGTTGATTATGACTCATAGAGACACCCACAGTGTTTCCAAGGCTATAAATTTTTATGGAAACAGACTGCCTTCTCTTTTTCCTGCTGAGTAGCTAGTAGGTTCTAACTGTCGACTTTTTGGTTAGCAGCCCAATGCCTTAATCACAACATCACCAGAGCTCCTTATTAGCCACCAGAAATCCTTTTAAAAATACATACATACATACATATGTGTGTGTGTGTGTGTGTGTGTGTATAATGTTTTTCACTTCGTAAGCCCATACTTTTCTAATATGGTTTTTACTCTTACAAAAAGCTACCATAAGGAAGGAATTTTCAAAAGTACTTGACCTACATGATTAATTTAATAAAAAATATTTTTTATAGATTAAAATTATGCTACATCTTTGTTTCCTTTAAGAGTTAAAAATAAGTGTTCTAAATAAGTTTTAATTTCCAGAAGAGTAGCAATGTAATTCTAAAGTAAACCTGGAACTAACTACTCTAATTTGATTATTTTACTTTATAACATGAAATTGTTTAACACTTGCTTAAGATTGTATTGTATTCAAGTGGCTGAGTAAATTAAAACAGGACACTGAAAGTAAAAATAATCCACCAGAGACAATGATTAATAAAAACAGAAGAAATTTATAATTTTGTCAATAATACAGAGTTTACAAATAAAGTAGTAATTTTGCTCAAGCTCAGATAAATTAGCCCAATCCACTGGGATATATGTGACAACAACATTTATAAAGACAGGAGAGTTTTCTAGATCCTTTCAATCTCTGAAATATAATTTTTATATTACCCATGTTGTTGTTGTTGTTGTTATGTGCCGTCGAGTTGACCCCGACTCATAGCGACACCTCCTTATAAATTAAAATTCCATGTACTCCATGTAAGGGGATATTGTAAAGTTGCACAATTTCTCATGTAATATGGCCACAGATATAGTCATTCTGCTCATTTTTATAACTGTTATCTGACTTAACTTCCATTTTCATCCCTACTTTTCATGTTGAAAGTGTGATAAGTATAAGTAGTTTTTATGTGCAAAAATTAATCAAAATAAGCCAATAATCAGTTTTTGAAAAGTCAAGAAAATACTTAACAAATTAAAGGCATGACAGTATTGTGACATAAGGAAAATATTTGGATAAAAAACCAAATCCCCTGCCCAGTAGTACGATCCGACTCCTAGCGACCCCACCTTGCATTTCCAAGGAGGTATCATTACAGAAGTAGATTGCCCAACCTTCTTTCTGAAGAGTGGCCTGGTGTGTTTGAACTGCCAGTCTTCTGGTGCCTTAGGCACTACACTACCAGAGCTCCTAAATATTTGGATAAGAAAATTCAAAAGATAATTTGATTTCTCAAATTTTGCTTTTATAAAACTGAAAACTAAGCTGCAACACTAAACATATACTCCTGACTGCTCCTTAATCTCACTAAGTGTAGTGGGGCATTAAGAAAAAAAAAAAAAAAAAAAAAAAGGACTTAAATTTCAATGGCTTGCACTTCTATATATCAGTAAGTGAAAGGAAAAGAAGTATGTTTCTGTGTTCTGTGTTATTATTTATAGATACCCTTCTAATAAAAAAATTATGAAAACTGCTTTATTCCAGAAGTGACAATATACTAAAAGAAGATATTGTGAATAAATATGGTTGTATATAGGGGAAAAAAAGTCATATAAACTCTAATATATTAATAAATATAAATTCACCTTAATATTACATATAGAAAAAAAGGATCATCTCCAGTAATCAAAAGACTCAATATTTATTCATCATTTAGAAAGCTATCAAAAGAAGATGGAAGGAATACACAGAGTCACTATACCAAAAACCGTTCGTCAATGTCTATGTACTTTAGAGGTGGCATATGATCAAGAACCAATGGTAGTGAAGGAAGAAGTTGAAGATTCACTGAAGAAGATAGTGAAAAACAAGCCTCCAGGAACTGATGGAAGACCCACTGAGATGTTTCAACAAATGGATGCCATGTTGGAGGCCCTTATTCACCTAGAAATTTGGAAGACAGCTACCTAGCCAACTAAGGGGAAGAGATTCATATTTGTGCCCAGTCCAAAGAAAAGTGATCCAGAAGAAGGAGGAAATTATTAAACAATATAATTAATGTCACACAAAAGAAAGTTTTCTTGAACATAATTCAAAAATATTTGCAGCACTATCTGGACAGGGAACTGAGAAAAATTTAAGCTGGATTCAGAAGAGGATGAGGAATGAGGGATGTCATTGCTGATGTCTGATGGATCTTGGCTGAAACAAAGAATACTAGAAAGTTATTTACTTGTGTTTTATTGACTATGCTAAGGCACTTAACTCTGTGGCAGATAACAAATTATGGATAACATTGTGAAGAAAGGCAACTCCAGAACACTTAACTGTGCTCATTAGGAACCTGTGCATATATCAAAAGGCAGTTGTTTAAACAGAAAAAGGGGATACTGCATGTTTTAAAATCAAGAAAAGTGTGGCTATCACCCATCTCCACCCACTTTCTTGACCTGCAGGGGTTCCATCCTGGTCTATGTCCTGTCAGAGCCTGGCTGCTGTGCCCCACACCTGACAGTTTTGTTTGTTTTGAAATTATTATCTTCCTCTTTTCTTCACCCCCCCTTTCTTGTTCTAGTTCTCTTTTTCTCCCTCGCTTCCCTTTTTCTGGTTCCCTCGTTTATCTTTCTTTTGGTTCTTCCCATACCTTCTTTTCCCTTTTGCTGTTTCCCCTATTCTTTTACTCTTCCTCTTACCTCCCATACTTCCCTCCCAGATATTGTGGCATTTTTCCCCTTTTTGGCACTATATTTCTTAATATAGTTTTAAAATTTTTATTCTTATTTATTTCATTTAATTTATTTTCTTTCTTTCTTCCTTTTTTGTTTGCAATTGTTCCTGTTTGTTTATCCAGTTTGACCTTTTGATCTCTTGTTCTTGTTCTTGGTTTTTATTTTTGTCTAACTGCATGGGGGACAACAACAGTTCCCACACAGCCCAACCGTATGTGCACCTCCTCTAGCCCCACCCACTGAGTAAGGGCCACCATTTACTTTTGCACAAAATGACCAACAATATACAGTGCACAATACCAGCTCAACTCACCCTCAACTGCTCTTTATGAACAGCTAACAGAGATCTGTACACACACTCTCATTCTCTATCACACCCACCAGGAGACAGATGGTGAGTGCCTAGTGCTAACAACTAGCAAATAGTGGAGGACAGTACCCTGCTCACACAGATATATCAAAACAAAATAAAGGAAAAAAAAAACCTTTCACTAATCACACCAATATACAACAATACATTAAACATAAATACACCACCACCACAATGTCTTGAAACAACAGACTATCACAGTGCACACAAACAAGCACAATAGAGTAGTTGATACAAGAGACCAAGATACAAACCCAGACAACATTCCTGAGGAAGAAGCACCATTGGAACTCCCTGATAAGAAATTCAAAAGAATTATATTTGGGTGCCTTCAATGGATTGAGAGACAGATTAAGGAAAATGTTGACAAGATCAAGGAAATCAGTGAAAAAATTAAGGAAAACACAGACAAAAGTCTAGAACAATTTAGGGAAACAATACAAGAACAAATTAACAAAATAAACAAAAAATTAGAAATGATACAAAAAATTAGAAATGATACAAAAATAGCAAACAGAAATCCAGAAGATTAACACTAAGATTTCAGAAATAGATAGCACATTAAATGGGCAAAGGAGTAGAATTGAATCAATGGACTAAAGAATGAAGGAAATTGAAGACAAATACCTTACTACTACTTCATTAAGGAATCAATCAGACAAAATATCAAAACATAATGGAGAAAGCCTAAGAGTCATGTGGGATACAATCAAGATGAATAACCTACTTGTAATCAAAATTCCAGAACAGGATGAGACAGATAAAACCATAGAGAAAATGGTTAAAGATAAGTTGAAAGAGAATTTCCCAAATATGATGAAAGAAGAGAATATATCTATTCAAAAAGTTCAATGAACCCCAAACTGGATAGACCCCAAAAGAAAAACACCAAGATATCCTCTTCAAACTCATCAAAACCCAAGATAAAGAAAGAATCCTGAAACAGCACAGGAAAAATGAAAAGTTACCTACAAAGGGCAATCAATAAGACTAAGCTCTAATTCTTTGGCAGAAACCATACAGGTGAGAAGGTAATAGGATGATTTAATAAATCTTGAAAGAAAAAAAATTCCAATAAAGAATTATATACTTAGCAAAATGTTCTATCAAATATGAGGATGAAATTAGGAGATTTCCAGATAAGCAGACATTAAAAGAATTTTTAAAAATCAGACCAATATTTAAAAAGATGCTAAAGGGAGTCCTTTGGACAGAGAACCAACAACAGCAAACAACAACAGATGATTAACACACATGATGACATAACCCAAAAGTATAGAAGTATCCAAAGTAAAATAAGCTTACAAGACTGTAAACAGGGAACCAGAGACATCAATTGGTAAATGAAGACAATTACAAACCAAAAAGAGGAAATAAATAGTGTAGTTATAACCAAAAAA
>NW_006921685.1:4411374-4447064 GCF_000298275.1 Orycteropus afer afer
AGGCTGCACCTTCTGACCTCCTCTAACCCCATAAGAGGAAGACAGAATCACCAACAGTAGCCCAAGGCCTATTTCTGCAAGGCCGGATATTCTGCCTCCCTCCAGCCCTTTCACCAACCCTGACACCAACGTTCCTCTCACAGCACCTACCACCTCTCTGCTAGGTTCAATAATTCACTGCAGTGGTCACACACAACTCACAGATGATGGAGTTTATTAGGGAAGCAACAGGCTACAATTCAAGTTCAGGAATATGCTCAGTCTCTCTCTCTCTCAGTCCACTGTCTCTCAGCTGACAGTTTCCATCAGTCTCTCAGCCAGCAGTGTGTGTCTCTCAGTGTCTCTCTCTCAGCAATGCATGTCTCACACATTCTCAGTTGGCAATGAGAGATTCCTTCTGCCTACAGGAGGGCTCCTTTTGAGCCTGGCAGAATGGCCAAACCAACAAATATCAACATCAGAATTCTATACACCTGAGAGAGAGCAAACTTTCCAGAAAATTACTTCATGCTGCTCCCAACAGAAATACCCCAGGTGGATAACTTTAACAATTAGGAGCTACTCAGTTGCTCACAGCCATTCCACCACGGAGTTTACAAAGACTTATGGCTAGAAAAGCCATACTATGTAATTTACTACACTGCGTACCCAATGAAAAAGGCCTATTATACATAAGTCAGAATGTAACAGAATTAAAAAAGACAAATAAATGACTCTACAGTAATAGCAGGAGACTTTAATGTACCACTTTCAATAATAAATAGAAAAATTGGAAAGAAACTCAGCAAAGATGCAGAACTAAACAATATGATCAACCAACTTTACCTTATAGATATCTATAGGGCACTTCACCCAACAGGAAAATTTACATTTTTTTTTTTTTTTCCAGCACACATAGGACATTGTCCACAATTGACCATGTATTAGGCCATAAAGCAAGCCTCAATACATTTAAAACCATTGAAATGCTACAAAGCCTCTTCTTAGATCACAATGCTATAAAATTAGAAATCAACACTAAGAGGGCCAACAGAAAAAAAGCAAATGCATGGGAACTGAATAACACCCCCTCAAAAATGCCTAGGTAAAAGAAAACAGAATTAAAAAATCCCTTGAATCAAATGAGAATGAAAACACAACATACCAAAATCCTTGGGACACAGCAACAGCAGTGATCTGAAGCAATTTGTAGCAATAGATGGGCATATCTAAAAAGAAGAAACAGCAAAAATCTACTCCTTATCCCAACATCTCCAACAATTAGAAAAAGAGCAGGGGGAAAAAAAAGCCTACAGTCATCAGAAGACAAGAAATAATAAAAGATTCACACAGAAATAAGTGAAACAGGAAATAGAAAGACAGTAGAAAAAAATCAACAGGACTTGAAGTTGGTTCTCTGAAAAGTCTAATAAATTAACAAACCAGTGGCAAATTTAAAGGAAAAGAAGGGGTGAGTGTGTGAAAATAACATGAATAACGAATGAGAAATGAAAGTGATGATGTCACTACAGAACCAACAGAAATAAAAAGAATTATATCAGCATACTATAAAGAAGTGGCTAGGAACAGCTAAAGGAGATGAACTTGTCTGTTGGTTTGTCATCCTGTGATGGCTTGCATGTTGCTGGAAGCTGGAAGCTGTGCCACCGATGTTACAAGTGCCAGCATGGTTACACATGGTGGGCAGGTTTCAGCAGAGCTTCCAGACTAAGACAGACACAGAAGAAGGAAGAGGCCATCCATGTCTCAAAGAATTGGCCAGTCTTTTCCCATGCTGGTGTCACTGGCTGATCTATCTCAAACTAAGCAACAAAAGACGAGGACTTAAAGTCTTCTCTCCTATAAGTTACTTCTTGCACCAATCATGTTTCACCTAGGTATGCACTCCAATGGTTGAGAAGATTCTGCCACAACAGTCTGCTCTCAGGGCCACTGGCTGACCATAACTAGTAATGTCTCCCCTCAATTACCTTAAAACCAAAACCTAAACCTACTGCCATCAAGTCAATTCTGACTCATAGCAACCCTCACTGGGTTTCCAAGGCTATAAATCTTTATAGAAGTAGATTGCCTCATCTTCCTCCCATGGAGCAGCTGGTGGGTTTGAACCACCAGCCTTCTGGTTAGCAGTCAAGTGTCTTTCACATTGCACCACCTGAGCTCTTTTCAATTACCTTATCCTCCCTTTATTTTTATATTTCCCTTCTCCCCAATTTTTCATCCTTTCTATTTAATCATTTACCCCTCTATCTCTTCTTCTTTAATTTTTACCAAATTTTCATCCCACTCACTGCCCACCACTTTTTATATTTTCTCTTTTTCTTGTGTTCTTTTTCCTTTTTTCCCCATTTCCTATATTCTACTTTGATTCTGTCTTTTCAGAATAAAAAATATAAAAAAAAAATATTTTCCATCTCTTCTCAAAGTATTTTCAATATTCTTTGCCAATACTGCAATACTGCAATTCTTCAGTCTTTCATACTCATTGTCCAGCTTTCACATGCATATTAAGCAATTGAAAATGCTATGGTTTGGGTTAAAAATTAAATTCTTATGTGCATCTAAAGACGTCTCCAAAACTGTAAAATGAGAACCTACAGATTTTGGGGAAAAATACATATATATGGCTATGACTATGATATACCTGGCAAGGGACTTATTGCCAAGATCTGTAGAAAATTTCAAAATATCAACCTGAGAAAAATAAAAAATCCAGTTCAAAAATGGGCAAAGAATATGAACAGTGAAGTCACTAAAGAAGACATACAGGTGGCCAACAAGCACATGAAAAAATGCTCATGATCATTAACCATTAGAAAGATGCAAAACAACAAAAATGAGATATCACCTCACCTCAACAATAATAGCAAAGTTCAACAAGGCAGAAAATAACAAATACTGGTGAAGGTGTGAAGCGATTAGAAATCTCATACACTGCTGGTGGGACTGTAAACTGTGGAAAATGGTATAGTGCTTCCTTAAAAAGTTAGAAATAGAAATATAATTTGATCTAGCAATTCCATTACTATGTAGTGGTAGAGATGAGCTCCAGAACACAAATAGATATATGCACACCCATGTTAATTTAACACTATTTACTACAGCAAAGAGATGGAAATAACCTATGTACCCATCAATAGATGAATGGATAACCAAACTGTGCTATATTCACACCATGGAATACTATGTGACATTAAAGAATAATGAAGAATCCATGAATCACCTCATAACTTGGATGAACTTAGAGAACATCATTCTGCATGAAGTAAGTCAATCACAGAAGGACAAATTTGTATAAGCCATTTATAAAAAGTCAAGGAAAAGTCTACACGGGAAAGGACATTTACTTTACTCATTACTAAAGATAGGAGGGAAGAGGAGGGAAAATTTCTGACTAGTTAAGAGTCAAGTGTCGATTTGGGTGAAGGGAAAGGCAATATAACAAAAGTGTGACCAGCACAATAACAATAGTTTAAAGGAGGACACTGAGAGATGCACAAAAGGTATAGATAACAGAGGCAAATACTATTACATACAAAATACTGTATTATTAGTAATAACAAACACTAATCTACACGTGAATGCATAGACAGGTGAGAAGATCAAGTCTGAGTAGGCGAACAAGAGTATACCCATGACCATGGAGAGATTTGGTTGATATTCCTACATGTATATTTGTGCTACAAAAATATCTGTATACATTATAGAAATAACAGGGGACAAGGTTGGAGTAGCTTCTCAGTGACAACCAATCACCTTGAGGGAGTAAGTCACCAGGCCTGTGGGTTTGGGACCATAGTTTCAGGGGACATCAGGCTCAATTGGCACAACATAATAAATAAAAATCTTGTTCTATTGCCTACTTTGGTGAGTTGTGACTGGGGTCTTGAAAGCTTTTGACCAGCCATCTAAGATGCAACTATCGGTCTCTCCACAGTTGGAGCAGAGGAGAGTGAAGAAAATAAAAGTCACATGGAAACAATTACTCCAAGGGCCTGATGAACCATGGGGACCTCAGCCTTCATGACCCTGAGACCAGAAGAACTAGATGGTGCCCAGCTACCAATGCTAATCACTCAAAAAGGCATCAAAATTGGAGATCCTGGATAGAGTGGGAGGAAAAATGTGGAACAAAATAAGAAAAGAGAAAAACGACTGAAATTACTGGTTGAATAGAGACTGGTGGAACCCCCAAGACTATGGAATCTTGTAAAATTGGAAGTTAACAAAAATGAAATGGAATGCATAAAGATTGATATCCTAGGCATTAGTGAGCTGAGATGGACGGGTATTGGCCAGTTTGTATCAGACAATCCTATGATATACTATACTGGGAATGAGAAATTTAAGAGGAATGGCATCACATTCACTGTCAAAAAGATTGTTTCAGGATCTGTGCTGAAGTACAATACTATCAGTGATAGGATGATATTTATACCCTACAAAGAAGACAATATTACTGTTACTTAAAATTATGCACTAACCTTTAAAGCCAAAGATAAAGAAATTGAAGGTACTTACCTACTTATGCAGTCTAAAATTGACCAAACATGCAGTCAAAATACACTGAACATTGCTGATGATTGGAATGTGAAAGTTGGAAACAAAGAAGAATTTTCAGTCGTCAGAAAATATGGCATTGTTAATAGAAATTACACTGAAGACTGATGACAGAATTTTGCAAAACCAAAAAATTATTCATTGCAAATGCCTTTCTTCAACAAAATAAGTGGCAGCTTTACACATGGACCTTGCCAGATGCAATACACAGAAATCAAATTGACTACATATGTGGAAAGAGATGATGAAGAATTTCAGTATCATTGGTCAAAACAAGGCCAGGAGCTGACTGTGGAACAGACAATCAATTGTTCATGTGCAAGTTCAAGTGCAAGCTGAAGAAAATTAAAACAAGCTCACGAGAACTAAAATATGACCCTCAGTATATCATCTGAATTTAGAGACCATCTGAAGAATAGATTTGACACATTGAACATCGGTAACCAAAGACCAGATTAATTGTGGGGTGACATCAAGAACATTATATATGAAGAAAGCAAAAGGTCATAGCAAATACAGGAAAGGAATAAAAAAACAAAATAGATGTCAGAAAAAAGTCTGAAACTTGCTGTTGAACAGAGAGTAAGTAAAGCAAATGGAAAAAATGATAAAAGAGCTGAACAGAAGATTTGAAAGGGCAGCTCAAGAAGACAAAGACAAGTATTATGAAATGTGCAAAGATCTAGAGTTAGAAAACCAAAAGTGAAGAATATATTTGGCATTTCTCAAGCTGAAATAAATGAAGAAAAAATTCAAGCTTTGAATTACAGTACTGAAGGATTCCATGGGCAAAATAAGGAGCTATGGTGGCACAGTGCCTGAGGTATTTGAGTACTATCCAGAAGGCTGGCGGTTCAAACCCAGCAGTCACTCCGTGGAAGGAAGATGGGGCAATCTAATTCCATGAAAATTTACTGCCTTGGAAACCCAATGGGGGTCATTATGAGTTGGAATCAACTCAATGGCAGTGTGTTTTTTTGGTTTTATGGGCAAAATATTGAACAATGCAGTAATCATCAAAAGAAAATGGAAGGAATACACAGAGTCACAGTACGAAATAGAAGTGGTCAACGTTCATAATTTCAGGTGGTAGCATATGATCAGCAACCAATGGTATTGAAAGAAGAAGTCAAAACTACACCGAAGGAATTTACAAAAAAAAAAAAAAAAGGCTCCAGGAATTGATGGAATACCCATTGAGATTTTTCAACAAATGGATGCAGCTCTGAAGACACTTACTTGTTTATGCCAGGAAATTTGGAAGACAGCTACCTGGCCAACCTAGAAGAGATCTGATCCAAAACAATGCAGAAATTATTAAACAATGTTATTCATATCATACACAAGTAAAATTTTGCTGAAGACAATTTAAAAATGGTTGCAGCAGTTTGTTGACAGGGAACTTCCAGAAATGCAAGCTCAATTCAGAAGAGGATGTGGATCAAGGGATATCATTGCTGATGTCAGACGGCCTTAGCTGAAAGGAAAGAACACCAGAAATGTGTTTACCTTTGTGTTATTGACTATGCAAAGGCGTTTGACTGTGTGGACCATAACACATTATGAATAACATTGCCAAGAATGGGAATTCCAGAACACTTAATTTTGCTCACAAGGAACCTGTACTTAGACCAAAGGTTGTCGTTTGAACAGAAAAAGGACACACTGAATGGTTCAAAATCAGAAAGGGTATACCTCAGGGTTGTATCCTTTCACCACACTTATTCAGTTTGTATACTGAGCAAATAATCTGAGACGCTGGACTATATGAAGGAGAATGCAACACCAGTATTGGGAAAAGACTTATTAATAACTCGTGATATTCAGATGACACAACCTGGCTTGCTAAAGTGAAAATTACTTGAAGCACATACTGATGAAGATCAAAGACTACCGTCTTCAGTATGGATTACATCTCCACACAAAACAAAAATCCTCACAACTCAACCAGTAAGCAACATCATGATAAATGGATAAAAAATTTAAGTTGTCAAAGATTTCATTTTATTTGAATGCACAATCAACACCCATGGTAGCAGCAGTCAAGAAATCAGATGTTGTACCACACTAGGCAAATCTGCTGCAAAAGACCTCTTTAAAGTGTTAAAGAGCAAAGGTGTCACTTTGAAGACTAAGCCCTGCCTAACAAAAGCCACTGGTATTTTCAATCACCTCATATACACATGAAAGCTGGACAGTGAATAAGGAAGACCAAAGAAGAACTGATGCCTTTAAATTGTGGTGTTGGTGAGTACTGAAAATACTATGGACGACCAGAAGAATAAACTGAAAGAAAATATCTCTCCTGGAAGAAGTGCAGGTGGAATCTTTCTTAGGAGAGAGAATAGCCAGACTTCTCACCTACTTTGGTCATGTGGTCAGAAGGGACCAGTCTTTGGAGAAGGATATCATGCTTGATAAGGTGAAGGGTCAGGGAAAAAGGGGAAGACCTTCAAGAGATGAATGGACACAGTGGCTGCAATGACAGGCTCAAGCATAGGAAGGATTGTGTGGATGGCACAGGACAGGGCATGTATCATTCTGTTGCACATCTGGTCACTACGAGTCAGAATTGACTTTATGGCCCCTAACAACAACAACAACAACATGATTTTATAAGTAGAAAATGCCAAAGATTCAGTGAGAATATTACTGGAATACTATAAGATACAGTAATCCCACTACTAGGTATATAGCCTAGAGAAATAAGAGTCATGACAGAAACAGATATACGCATATCTATGTTCATTAGAGGAGCTCTGGTGGCATAGTGCCTTAAGGCATTTTGACTGCTAACCAGAAGACTGGCAGTTCAAACCCACCAGCCACTCCTCGGAAGGAAGGATGGGCAATCCACTTCCATAGGTATACTGCCTGTGAAACCCAAGAAGGGGTCACTAAGTGTTGGAACCAACTCCACGACAGTGGCTGTGTCATTTTTTGTATGTTTATTACTACACTATTCACAATACCAAAAAGATGGAAACAACACAAATGCTCATCAATGGAATAATGGATCAACAAGCTGTGGTACATACACATAGGGGAATTCTATGCAATGTTAAAAAACAAAGATGAATCTCCAAAAAAATCTCATAACATGGATTAAGTTAAAGACCATTATGGTGAGTGGAGTTAATCAATACAGAAGGGCAAACATTGTATGAGATGACTGTTGTAAAAAGCCAAGAAAAAGATTTCACAAGAAAATAAATATTCTTTGATGGTTATGAGGAGTGGGTGGTGTTGGGAGGGTAAGCCATTAACTAGAAGATGGGAATTAAAAATAATAATAAAAAATAAAAGTCAACAATTTTCTTAGATATAAAGTATAAATATTACCAAATAAATGGAAGAAAATTTCAAGTTTATACCTTTAAAGAAAAAGAAAAATACTGAAAAAAAAATGGAAATGATCTATGTTAAAAAAATATATATATATTTTCCCCCCAAGGGCTAAATACAAGAATTGAATGAATAGGAAGAAACATATTTGAATGAAAAGAATGTCCAAAAGAAAAGATGTCAGATATTGTAAAATATTTATAGTTATATTATATACATATCAAAATATCTGCATTTGACTGTATACATTTGATGCCTTTCCAAAATGATACAGAATTTAGAAAAATATATTAAAAAGGAAAAACACAGATGAATAAGGACTCAAGGAAATTTGCAGAGGAAGGAGCAAAAATAATGGTGGTAGAGGATGGGAGGGGTTTGATGGAAAAGTACACATTTAAAATTTATTTGTATTAATCCTTTAACAGCTAGAAAGAGCTATGATGAATAGCTCAGAAATTGATTTCAAGTATGTGTGTTATTATGAAAATAACTCTAAAATATTTTAATATATGAGTAAACTAGTGTGCAGTTCAGGCTATGTAGTAGGATCCTTTTACATAAATAGAAAAAGTATAAGCATATTTTAATTCATGACAAACTGAAACAAAAATGCTAGACAACACATAAAATTGCCATTTCAAAACTTATTAGTGATTTGGCAAGAAAATAAAAGTCAGCAAGTTTTCAAAATAAAGTAAAAACAGGAATTCTGAGATATAAGCTTTCATTAAAATTGGAGCTGTTTCTTTGAAAGGTGCATAACAGATGTTAGGGATGGCAGAATAGGGAAGTCTCAAGGTTGCCCAAGGAACTCCCCTTCCCCAAACATAAACATTCATACATAACCTAGAATCCTATAATTAACCCACACTGTTAAAACTTAATTCCATTTCACAAATCTTTTCAGCAAAGAAAATTGTCTGTCCTAACTTTGGGACAGTGTGGAACAAAAAAAATATCTTCTCTTGAAATTCTTAACACACATCAGCCTTACACAGTAAAGATCAGCACGAATCCAATCCCAAAAATGTGGATATTGATCCAGTCCTCTCACTACCAGTTTCCATCCTTGTTGCCAGCTGTACTTTCCTGTAGAGAACTCTATCTGACCCTGGACAACCAGAGGTAGGTCAGAGCTCACAAGTTAAAAGGACACTGTCCTCAGATTGTGAGACAGGTAAATACAAGTACGAGTGTGGGGAGTTCACAGGACACTACAACCATTTGACTTGCTGGCCGTAAATTAGGCACTATTTTCTGATTCCCTGCTGGATTTCAGCTGAAAGTTCGGGAGTCTACATGACAACCTTACTTTATGACCTACTTCCTTCCATGCCTCCTTTGGGTTTGATAATTTTCTGGATTGACTCACAGCACTCATAGAGAGTATATTATAGTTATGAACAGATTTATTTTATTCCAAAACAGGTACAAAAGATGCGATGCACATGGTATGGTAAAGTCTAAGAGTGCACCAAACGTGAAATCCCATTCTAATTCTAATTCTAGATGTTCTAAGGGATGCATCATTCTTCCAAAATTTATCTCGAAACAGAATTAAGACAGTGGTTAAATGCATTTACACAAAGGAAATACTAGCTGCATATGGTTTTACAAGCAAATTCCAGTAAAATTTAAAGCTATGATTTGTTTTTCTTCCATACACTAAAAAGAAAATATTTCAATTAAAAAAGTCAATGCAACCTCATTGAAAAGGGTAAGAGAAGTAATGTGTTTAAGTTCCATAATAACTCATAAATATAACTGCAAATATTTCAACCAATACAAGCAAAATGATCAATAATGAACAAGGAAACATGAAATATTAATATCACATTGAAACTTAAAGGCTTAATAGAAAGTTTGTGAATCTTATGCACAATATTAGCAGATTAAGAAAGAGGAAAGAGTAAAAACTTACTAACCCCTTGTTAGATAATTTTTTTTTAATAAAGCATTTGGTAAAACTTATCTTCAAGGGTTTATGAAAAACATTGTTTTAGAGAAAAGGGTTTCTTTAACCTAATATAAGTGATTATATGTTTAAAATTTAAAACAGGAAGGAAAAGTGATAAGTATTCTCTTTAAAATATATTATAAGATGAGAATATCCTAGAATGTCCACTTTTTAATTTTGAACAGGAATTCTCAGCCAGCACAATGAAACTAGGAAAATATATGATTACTTTCAAATGCTATAATTGTCTATGGTGAAATTCAAAGGCATCTTTGAATTAGCATAGTGGCTAAGACACTTGCCTGCTAACCAGACGGCTGGCGGTTCAAACCCACCAGCCACTCCTCGGAAGGAAGGTTGGGCAATCCTACTTCCGTAGTGATACTGCCTCGGAAACCCAAGGAGGGGTCGCTATGAGTCGGGGCCGACTCGACGGCACATAACAACAACAACAACGTTAAGTTGCCGTTTTGCAAAGAAGGAGCAAGCTTTCAATACACTACAGCTTTTTGTGTTCAAAGAATACTCACTGCCTGAACCCAAACTGATGCCAGAAAGCTAGGGGGCCAAATGATGCGGTCAGCAAAGGAGAGCCTACTGATGGTCTGAGGAAGACTCATTCAGAAGCTGTACAGGAAAGGAATAACTCAATAAGCCTGGGTTTCTCATAGGCCTTTTATCACAATTTGCTCATAATTGAGTCTTGGGAGCTGAGCTCTGAGCCCCTTGAATGGTCTACTTGAAAAGAATATTTCTATATGGCTTTGGGCCACACTGTACAAGTTTGACTGTTGTTGTTGTTGTTATGTGCCGTCAAGTAGGCCCTGACCCATAGTGACCCCTACTTGGGTTTCTGAAGTGGTATAGAGATAGGCTCACCCAAGCCTAACTGACCTCAGCCACTTACACTCAGATCCCCAAAACAAACACAGGTATTCACCTTAATCACATTGTTAATATATACTGTTTAATCAAACTTGTAGGAGCTCTGGTAGCATAGTGCCTAAGGCACTTGACTGCTAATCAGAGGCTGGAAGTTCAAACCCACCAGCCACTCCTCAGAAGGAAGATGGGGCAGTCTACTTACGTAGTGATCCTGCCTTGGAAACCCAAGGAGGGGTTGCTATGAGTCGGGTCCGACTTGATGGCATATAACAACAACAACAGGAAAAATAATATTACAGAAAAGCCAATTCTTCGCAATTTGAAGTAGTCAATGAACTTCAGTCAAAATTGGTATAGTGCTTCTGGGAATTTTTACAACTACCTCTTAAATATATTTGAAAGATCGAAGGACCCAAAACAGCAAAACCTTCTTAAACAGGAGAAATATGAGAATGCCTTAGAATGACAGCTTTCATTTAATGTTGAACTGAAAAAAAAAAAAAAAAAGTTGGATCAAATGACTGAATTATACTAATTAAGTAATAGTAATTAAGACAGCTAGACAATGAATAGGAACTCTGGTGGCATAGTGCCTAAGGCATTTGACTGTTTACCAGAAGGCTGGTGGTTCAAACCCACCAGCCACTCCTCGGAAGGAAGATTGGGCAATCTACTTCCGTAGTGATATGTCTCAGAAACCCAAGGACAGGTCACTATGAGTCGAGTCCTACTTAACGGCACATAACAACAACAACAACAACAACAGACAATGAATAAAGAAGACTGAAGAAGAGTTGATGCCTTTGAATGGGGGTGTTGATGAAGAATACTGAAAATACTATGGAATAAACAGATCTGTCCTGGGCAGTCAGAATGTGCTTCAGAAGCGACAATGGCTGGACTTCATCTCACCTACTTTGGTCATGTTGTCAGAAGGGACCATTGCCTGGAGAAGAAAATCATGCTTGGTAAAGTGGAGGATCAGCACAGAAGGGCAAGATCCTCGAGGAGATGGATTGACACAGTGGCTACAACTAGGGCCTCATGTGTAGCAAGAACAGTGAGGCTGGCACAGGACTGGGCAGTGCTTCCTTCTTTGATTCCTTTGTACATAGGGGCACTATGAGTTGGAGCCAACTCTACTGAACCTCACAACAACAACAATTAAGGCAGTGTGATATTGATGTAGGAAAGACACGTTAAACGCAATAGAGTAGAAAGCCATGAAGAAACTCATGATTGTATAAAATCATTTTGACATGTCAAATATATGGGAAAAGCATCAATAAATTGACTTGCAGAAAGTTGTTACGTATATGAAACTAAATTAAATGAGTTCCTTCCTTCATAAATCAACTTCAGAAGAATTACCAAAAAAATAGCCAAACTCATTTCTGTCTTGTCGGATCCGACTCATAGACACTCCTCCTTGGATTTCAGAGCCAGTATCACTACAGAAGTAGACTGCCCAACCTTCCTTCCAAGGAGTGGCTGGTGGGTTTGAACTGCTAGCCTTCTGGTTAGCAGTTAAATGCCGTAGGCACTCAGAAAATTATGGTATAAATATAGTAGGACATTGTCTTAGTCTGGGTTCTGCAGTGACACAAAACTAATGAAGCATATACATATAGCTAAATACACATTAGTGAATATGTTTATTAACTTTATACATAAGATATAAGATCTCTTTACTGATACAGAGAATTTCCTGGGTGCAAATAGGTGACGTACTCAAACGCTAATCAAAATTGCTAACATCCAGAGGCACCTCTGCAGAAAGGCCTGGAGACCTGCTTCCAACAAATCAGGTATGGAAAACCTATGAAGCACAATTCTACTCCTATTTATAATTCACATAACATATTCTCCAGGAGTTGGAATCTACTCCATGGCAATTGGTTTCACTGATACAGAAAACGGTGTTTATAACCAGTGTATGTAAATATTACCTTGCTACTTTTATCTCCTACAAAATCTTAGCATTTTTTTTTTTTTTTACCACAGTTCAGCATGACATTTTTCTTGTCTGTTTTTCCCACACAGGCAACTATTGTAATGAACATTTTCTAGAAATTCAGTTAATAAGAATAGCATCAGTTGTTAAGTCTTCAGTGTTCAAATAACATAGCATATAAGATACCTGCTCCATTTCAGGATCAGTTTACAATTATAAGATACTGGTAATACTTTAAGAATGTAATTGCAAACAAAAGACAAATTGGACTTTACCAATTTATGGTTTAGTAATATGAGGAGAAGACAAGATTTAAGTAAATTCAACACTTAATTTCTTCAAGGGTGGGATTTCTGTAATTAGAGAATTATCCTGTAAAGATTAGAAGTTGGGAACTTTCTGTTCTACAAAAAGTTTTTCCCACATTATATATCAAGGATTCTTTTAAGAAGGAAGATTAGGATACCCCAGAGACCATTTATTTCCTTCAGATACTCATTTACTACTTTCTATATTCAGAATTCCATGGTAGTGTAATTAGTGCTTTGTCATTGCATAGCACCCATGCATTTTGTTGTGAGTATAATTATTTATAATTCACATAATGTATTCTCATTTATGATGTCAATAACCCTCCTAAAATATTCAGTGCAATTATTAACTTTATTTGAAAGAGACAAAAGAACTGTGACTCAAAGAATTTACGTTACTTTCTTGAGATTGTGTAACGCAAGTAGCATTTGAATCCAGAACCTTATGTGTGTTCTAATAGCTATCACCTTTGTATTTTTTGTCATCTCTTATTTAAAGAATATGGACTGTTTTCTTATTCAGTACATGCAATAGTGTACAAAATATATTTGGACAGTATCATAGAACATATTTTGAAATGTCTTGAGGAATAACCATATGAATAATATAAAAATGTAAAGGAAAATATGCTTTTGAATATATAAATTTGAAATAGAGGAAAAAAATATGGTTAAGTCACATCATAAGAACAGAAAAAAATAAAGTATTACTTTCAAAATTCTAATTACTGCATTTTCAAGACTATATGGAAATTTTTATTTCCTTGTATATATTTCCTTTTTGTGTGATATGTTCAAAATCCTTTCTCCCCATCAAGTTTAAATGATGGAAAACTGGAAGAATAACATTCTAACAGGAGGGAAATAAAAATGGTACATAAATTCTACTTAAGAAATGTAAGATTACTGTCAAGTGACAGTAAAGATATTCCCTCATTAAGGCCCACAAGCATTTCCACTTGTTTTTCCTTCTTCCTTCTTCCTTCTTCTTAGTCTGTCTCAGTCTATAAGCTGGGCTGTTACCTGTGCACCAGGTGCATCTCTCTGGGTTTTAAACACCAGAGGCTCAGCCTCCAAAACTCACATCTATATGTCACCACAGTAGGACAAACCGACAGACAAGTTTGTCCTGCTGCTGGAGACCTCTCTTATCACCCCCACCTGGCTGACTGTTCCTCTGTCTGGCTTCCTGGCTTTTAATCCCCTTTTCTCCTGCTCTTCCGGCCTGCTACTCTGGCGTCCCTGCATTGTCTCTCCTCACCTGTAAGCCTGGGGCTCAAGGCTTTTATCCCCTTCCCTGCTCTTCAGGCCTGCTACTCTGGCGTCCCTGCATTGTCTCTCCTCACCTGTAAGCCTGGGGCTCAAGGCTTTTATCCCCTTCCCTGCTCTTCAGGCCTGCTACTCTGGCGTCCCTGCGTTGTCTCTGTAGGACTGGGGTGGTGCTCATTAAATACTTTTCAAACAAATAAAGCAAGACCGGAGGAAAAAGAGAAGGAAGAATGAATAAGGGATGAAAGAATAAGAACAGAAAGAATATAGGATGGTAGGAAATACAGAAGCAAGGAAGGAAAACTTGAAAAGGTAGAAAGGGAAGTAATATAAACAACCAACCAGAACTGGCCTTGGCAGTTCACATTATTTAGTTTGACCCTTATGTAGAATTTGTGAGGCAAAGAAACAAAGTCTTGTCAAAGGATACTGAGAAGTAAACTGAGAAATACAATGTTAGTCCAAGGACTCAGAGAAGCCTAAGGATGAGGAAAGAATAAGAGGGAGGATAGAGTAGAAACTCCAATTTTCTAATGCCCAGTACTATGCCTTGTAATGTTTTCTGAAGGCAACGAAAAGGGTAAAGAACAAAGGACGTATGTGAATAACATATCATCTCAAATAATTGCAAGGGGCTGTCTTGTTTTTTGAAGGAGTTCTGTTGGTTCAATGGTTAAAACATTCAACTATTAACTAAAAGTTTGGCCATTTGAACTCAACAGCCCCTCTGTGGATCTTCAGTAATGATTTACAGCCTTGGAAACCGTATTGGGCAGTTCTATTCTGTTCTAGAAGGTTACTATGTGTCACAATCATCTAGCTGGCAGTGAGTTTGGTTCAGTTTTTTAGTTCACACATGTTCACTCAGGTACCTGATTTTTTTTTTGGGGGGGGTAGGGGAAATTATAATGTATCCTTTTAAAGATAATTTGATTTATATTTAAAGATTTATTTGTAAATTGAAATGTTATTACCTATGTTGGCAGAAGATCATTTGGATTAAATGACTAACAGCATACATATTAATATATATTAATTTAAAAATGTATCCAAAAAATGATCAAGGAATTGTACAAAAATAAAATATGTACAATTATTTTCAGCTTGATATATGGAGTGAGATGAAAGTATTTTGCTATGTTAACAATAAGAACAAACACCAGATATCCTGAGTAATTTATAAGAAAGAAATTGTGGAGGCTTACCTAGAACTTTGCTGTAGTATGAATTCCATTCTCCCCAATAGGATTGAAATATGTAGTCTTGCAGTGGATAAGATAAGGTGTTTTTAACCCTTTCACCAAAGGTCATCTGGTCAGTGAGCTCTGATAAGGCTGCTGGTACATAGGAAGCAGGTGCTGGAATTTTCCCACAGTGTCTCTCCACTGTTGAGGCTGGAGAGAATCTCAATGTGTATATAAATGGAATTCCTAATTTCAGAGCAACCAGATCACCACAGATTGTTACTGGGTCTGCTACCAACACATCAAAACCACCTTTCTGAAGTCTTGACATTAGTTTGGAGTTATTTAATACTCCCTCACAGATTTGCAAATTAATTACAAAGAAATTTTTTAGAAGATTTCCTAGTTCTTTGTAGAAAGACCAGAGTGTAAGAGGAGTTGGTCTGTGGTCTATCCACAGCATTATAATGTGCTCAATTAAGGCATCTATATTGCTCTTCTTAAAGGAAACAGGTATCAACTCAAAATTTATAGAAGAATCAGGACTGGAGTTGATGAATAGAGTTGCTGATGAAGCCAGAACAGTCACACTGTGATTCCTTTTAATCAATTCTTCTAGAATGATCTTAATATTTAACCAGTGGCTACCATCCGAAGGCCAAATTAGCACATTTCCACTTAGGACAATTTCAGTCAGCATCAAATTATAAAGCAGTAGCTGGAAAAACTTCTTAGTCATGGTGATATTCAAGATGGAAACCAACCTACTGTAAATATTTTAAAATGAAAAACAAAAAAACTTTGAAAGCGTATATAGGAAAGCAATGCATATAGGTAAGTTTTTATTTTATTTTTTAAAACAAACCAATATTTGATGGTTACACTCATTCATTGGTCAACTAATCTCCAGACTAAAAAGAAAACAAAATAATTAAATTCTTACATTCATTAATATTTTTATTGCAACACAGAAATGAAATCTGGTCCTATTTTATTAAAAGAAGCAGTCAGATTTTAACCCTGATATGAGTATTCTGTGTTAATTACTGTCATTTATAAAATACGTTCTCAGTTTCATATATTTTTCTCAAGATAATTTTAACATAAAAATAACAATTATTTCCTGCTAAAGCCACTTGTCAAAACTTGTAGTACTTTTGAATTAGATACATACCTAAGGCGTTTTTATGGTCATTGTCTTATTCAGTTCTTTTAACAATCTAGTGCAACAAAAGGTATTTTGTCCACTTAATGGATAATGCAACAAAGCTAATGTTGAGTTGCATACTCGAAACATTGACAAAGTGGTATAATTGGGATCATAACCACCATATATATGACTTAATCCTGGATTTTTGTAGTATGATGTCTCATCTCTGTAAGTTTTAGGAACTTTGGTAACTCACAAGGATCAGCATTATTATAATTTTCTTATTGCTCTTATTAAGAGGTAAAAAATAATAAAATATTAAAATAATAAAACCTTCCAAGTTTTAGATAAATTGGATTATAGAGTGAACATTTGATAAAAGATATTTTTCTACCCTGATAATGAAAAATGATCATTGACTCTTATCCCTTGATACAGGGAATTATTTTATTCTCTTCCATATGTTATCTTTAGACACAAATCAAGGAGATATGGCTCAGAACCCTAAGGAACCAGAAGATTTTTATTCAGAGCTGAGTAGTGGGTTGAGTTAAGTGGATCGTGGAGTTCAACAGTCTCACATCCACAGACTGACCTTCTACAATTTTGTGACCCTAAGAAGTTTTTTCACCTGTAAATGAGAGATAAAGATAATTTGTTATGGATTATCATATGGATTATCAATAATATGTAAAAAGCTGCTTTGCAAATTGTTTGGTTTAGTATTTAGTATTATTAGTGGTAATTTAGCTGAACAATTGTTCGGTATGTCAGTGGGCTATTTACAGAATGGTGGGTTAGACATACAGTGCTTTAGAATGGGACTCTTAGTGAAACACAAACTGAACAAAAATGACTGTGTAAAAGTGCTATTTAGAAGTTAAAATCATTAAGGGCTGCTAGTAAAACTGAAAGAAAAAAAAAATAGTTAAAAAGGTAGAAGAAAGGAATTAAGGATGAAAATTAAGAAATGGGTTGACAGAAGTGAGCTCTCTTGAGAATTGTGCCAGTCCCATCTTGCTGCATCCCATTGATGCCATGCCTGTGGCAGTCTCATCTGACCTATGGGTTACTGTGGAATAAAGAATGTTACCAGAAGGCCACTTGAAAGATTCTAACAACGGAAATTAATTTAACTTTTTAAAAGTAGAGATAGAAAGAAGAGAGGTAAGCAAGAGAAGACTGTAAAGAAAAAGAAAACGAAAAGAAAAAGAAAAAGATCCAAACCCAAATTTATTGCTCTTCTGGAACAGGATGATAATATCTTTTTTCTCTCCTTTATATGATTACTATAAATCAAATACCATGAAGATATACACACTCAAATGTGCTTCATTTTTAGCACTTTGTAATAAATTATTTACTAGTATTTAGTTCATGCAAAGGGGTAAATATTCTAATCACTCTTTTTAAAGATAAGCTGTTTTTCCCATTTAATATATTTGCAAGCTAGGCTATTCTTATTCTAGATGGCATTTGTTCTTAGAGATTGTTCACCTTTCTGTTTGTTTTTAATGTGACAAAAAGTAAGGAAAATTTGGTAATAAAATGCTATATTTATACATTATGAATATTTTTTACTGGAATTAAAATGCAAAATTATTCTTTCCTTAAATGTGTCAATTTTTTTTATTGGCATTTTTGTTGTGATTATAAATTGTTATGTTGTTGTTATGTGCCGTCGAGTCAAACCCGACTCATAGCGACCCCTCCTTGGGTTTCCGAGGCAGTATCTCTACGGAAGTAGGATTGCCCAACTTTCCTTCCGAGGAGTGGCTGGTGGGTTTGGGTTTGAACCGCCAGCCGTCTGGTTAGCAGGCAAGTGTCTTAGCCACTATGCTACCAGAGCTCCAGTGATTATAAATTAAATCAACCTGCTTCAATTTTCAAAATAGGTTTGAAATCTACAGAAATCATTATTATTATTATTATTATTATTTTCTGTTAGAGGCTGCTTATTAAGTTCTCTGACGTAAGGGATGGAAGGAAATCCTGAGGCAACCCGCTCACGACAACAGAGCCCCATGGAGACCTATGCCTCAAGGAATATCAAGTTACCTAGTAATGACATGGCCCAATTAAAGTCCATTCACTAAATTGAAAGAAAACAGAACAGCAGATTGGAAAGACTATATACATTGAAAGGAAGAAGAAAGTACTCAAGGAAATTTAAGCATTTGAGCAAAAATATTCTGAATAACTGTTATTTTCCCAAATGAAATTTAAAAAGCAGACTTTTTTCCTCCTAGAAGTAGGAAATATGGTACAGAAGTTTTGGTGTCAGAGGGACTTGTAAAAACTCCTCAAACTAGTAGTGAAATAATTTTAACACATAACTCTTCATATTTCCAAGCCTCAACACTCTCATCTGTAAAACGATGATAAAAGAATTGTCTTCACAAGTTCACTGCAAGAATTAAAAGAGATAATATATAGGAAGAATATATCATAGTGTCTAGTCCAGAGAATGAGAACAATAAATGTTAACTGCTATTACTGTTATGATATTGAGGAGTTTGAACCAAATAGCCTGACCTGAAATAAAGTAAGTAATTTTGACAATATAATATCCCATTCCTAGCAATTAGTAGAGATTAAGGACTCACTGTGAGGTTCTTATTGAATTCCACTGCAGAGAAGTAATCTTATAGAAAGTTGTCCTACTTATTTACTCAGGTGTGACAATTTGAGACCTGAAGGGAAAGGTTAAATAGATTGGTTGTAATATCTTTGATTAGAGCATTTAAGCAAAAGTACTACAAGATAAATTCAAAGTACAAATTGTGAAGAGGTTATTTTTCAAGTCAATTCCCTTCATCATTCCCACATATCATTCTAAATCTAAAAAGACTTGTACAATTGTGAACTTCTTTGTTATGTCAGTACATTCGCTTCTTACCTGGTATTTTCAATATGAGTGTTCATGTTCCTGGGCATCAAAAGGAATATTCAGTTTTAGTAAAAAACCAAAACCAAACTCACTGCCATTGAGAGACAAACTTAAATAGTCATTTTAAGTCAGAAGAATGTAACTTGATTAGAAGCATGATACTATCAGAATTGAAAGGTAATAACATCTTTAGAGATCCTTATTACTTTCCCATGAACAAATTGTTAGGAAAGATTAGTCTCATGTTTTAAGAAAGGAGAACAGTGTGTATTTATTACCAGCATTAATTTATATGACACTGCCTTGGAAACCCAAGGAAGGGTCACTATGAGCTGGGTCCGATTTGATGGCAAATAATAACAACAACAACACTTGACTATGTGATTCAGAAACCACTAGAATGGGTGAAGTAAAATTGAAGATGACTTTACTAGTATGAATAAGGAGCATTTTAGTCATGAGAATTATTATTTCAAAGTTGAGGACAAGTACTTGATGGAAGCACAAGTGATAGAATAAAACTTTAAACATATGCTGTGACCAAGGACCCCCTCCATGTACATTCTGCTTGGATATTAACTGAGATGGTACATATATTCAATTATCACTATTAGTTTAGTACATGCATATGGAGATGAAAAATGCTTTTGCAGACCATAAAAGCTTCTTTGCTTCATAAAATAGCTGTTTCTTCTTCTTTTTTCTTCATTTTTAGTAAGATCCAATTTTAATGTTATTATGTTGCCTGTTCATTTATATCTTCATAAGACCCCTGCAGAGCTGTCTGTAATCCTCACGGTGATTTTGTTCTTCCTGGATGACAGAACAGCTGTACCTCCCTTTATGTTCCAAGAGATAAACATTTATTTTTGAATTTTAGGGGAAACTGGTGGTTAATGAACTCAGCTTCTAACAATGAAGAAAAATAAAAAAAAAAACCTAGTGGTTCAAAACCACCAGAGGCTCTGTGGGAGAAGGAAATGGCAGTTTGTTTCCTTAAAAATTTACAGCCTTAGAAACCCTATGGAGCAGTTCTATTCTTCTCTATAGGGTCACTATGAGTTGGAATTGACTGATGACAGTGGAATTATTTGGTTTAGAAGCAACTGGTTAACATATATTGAAGAGATGATTACTTTTGCAGATTATCAGTGTTAGTTACAATTGGCTCATCAGCTTTTGGTAATACTCATTCACATTGAATAACTCTGCTCTCACCCATACAGTTACCTATCATATCTATTTTTATTAATAATGTTATATTTTATAATTATCTTCAAACAGAGATATGAGAAATGAAAGACTGTGTGTCAATTTGAGAAATCTGAGAATCATCAAATTTTATCTTTTCATATTCATGCAATGCAGTCAAATAGGAGACATTTTTCCTCCTACAACTAGGAAATATTTTTACACAGGGTACTTTGTCATCTCTAAATATTTGTTATACCATTTATGATTTTCTTTCATTAGTTGATAACCATTTGTAGCCCTCACAAGTTCTGCATAGGAGCCAACATTACAATTTCTGCACCATGTATACAACACTACACATTCCTTAAATAGTCTTTGAATATTAGCCTTTTTATTTTGTTAACAATTAGTGAAAGCACAAAAACCAACTTACTGTTAGTAATGATGAGAAGTTAGACTATCAAAACATAATACAATTAGAAATACAACAGAACAAAAATGGGAAATGTTCCATTTCTATCTGATTACCAATGGGTTTCCATCTATGCTTGTGAAGATTATCATGAAAGCAAATTAAAATATTGAATACATAACATCTAAGACTATGTTCAACTATGAGTTGTAGTTATGTATTATGAAATAATTTTAGTTGTCTGAGAGGATAATCACATTCACAGAAAGTCAGTCAATTGGTTGACTTTAAATCATTTAATTTTCAATAAGCTCATGAATTATTCTATTATGTATGGAAGTAAATTAATAGTAAGCAACCTGAATGCAAGAGGAAAAAAAAAAAAAAACTTAGGAAAGAGGTTACTGGTTACCATCAGCAAGGCAAAATTATATTCATACCTTCACTGTGTAGACAACACTTAAATCTCTTGTTCTAATCCATGACACTGTCTGACATTTTATCCCATATATCTAACTGCTTCATCACCAAGTATTCCCCAAAATAGCTCATACACTGAAATCTAAGTTCAAATGTATTATTACCATCCCCAAATCTGCTTTCCCTTATATTTACTAACTTGATTGGTTGTGCCTTTTATGTGCTTAAAGCCCACTGTCATTGAATCAATTCTGACTCATAACAAACCCCATTGGGTTTTCAAGGTAGTAAATCTTTATGGAGTAGGTTGCTTTATTGAAGTGAAATATCTTGAAATCATTTTATTCTTCCTCATCTCTCTTACTGCTACTCACCAGTCAACCAGTGGCTTCTATTGATTCCACCCGATAAACCAAACAAAACAGCAAATACTTGTTGAATTTTTACTATATCCCAGACAAGACATTACAATTCTTTCAGATATTATCGAATTGAGTTCTTTCAGCAGCCCTGTTAGAGATGAGAAAAATGAAGTGCAGGTGCAAATAGAGTGAATTATTTCTCCAGGTCACATGATAAGAAGTGGAAGTTGTATATAAAGAGCCTGCTCTCCTATCTCCTAATTGTGTTGCTATGTAGACTTATAAATGTCTTCTCAAACTGTGTTATTATTTTTTCCATTCATAAGCTTCTTTTCTGACTACATGCTCTTACCACAGCTTTCCTGGAGTGATATAAAGGCAACTCATGTGTTACTAACGAGATCCATTTCTGTGTCTTTAAGAATTTGTTAGTCAGTTGGAACAGGTGCATATGATTTTTATTTCGCCTTACTTTAGTGCAAGAAGGGAGCCTTGGTAGCACAGTGCCTAAGGCATTTGACTGCTAACCAGAAGCCTGGAGGTTCAAACCCACAAGCCATTCTTTGGGAGGAAGATTGAGCAATCTACTTCTGTAGTGATATTGTCTAGGAAACTCAGGAAGGGGTCACTAGGAGTCAAATCCAACTCAATGTCAGTGAGTTTGGTTTTGGTTTTCAGTACAAGAAAGAACTTGAAGCCTTTACAATGATTAAAAGCTTCAAGTGCAGTAAGTGAAGGTGATTGTGATGACACATTTGTTGGAGCAGGGTTTGGTTCAAAGATTTAAAAGTGAAGGAAATTTATATAACATTAAACAGAGTTAAGACAGACTCTGAAGAAGGAAGGCGTCACCCACTTCTCAAAGAATTAGCCAGTGAAAACCTTATGAATAGCAGTGAAACACTCTCTGATATACTATTGGAAAATGTTATGAACAGCCCTGAAATATTTTCTGATATTGAGCCCCTAAGGTCAGAAGATACCCAAAATACAACTAGGAAGAACTGCCTCCTCAAAGTAGAGTCAACCTTAATGGCATGGATGGAATAAATCTTTTGGGACATCCATTTCCTGATGTGACATGAATAAAAATGAGAAGAAATAGCTGCAATGTCCAATAATAATCAGAACATGGAATGTATGAAGTATGAATCTAGGAAAATGGCAAGTCGTCAAAAATGAAATGGAACAAATAAAGATCGATACTTTATGCACTAATGAGGTGAAATGGACTGGTTTTGGCCATTTTGAATCAGGCAACCATATGCCAGGAATGATAAATTGAAGAGGAATGGTGTAGCATTCAATGTCACAAAAAAAAAAAAAAAAAAAAAAGTTTCAAGATCTACCCTGAAGTACAATGCTGTCAGTGATAGGATAATACCCATATACCTACAAGGAAGACCAGTTAATACTATTATTATTCAAATTTAGACACCAACCACCAAAGCCAAAGAAGAGGAAATTTTGTTTTTTATCAACTTCTGCAATCTGAAATTGACCAAACATACAATCAAGATGTACTAATTATTACTGGTGATTGGAATGTGAAAGTTGGAAACAAAGAAGAATCACTGGTCATTGGAAAATATGGCCTTGGTGATAGAAATGATGTCAGAGATTGCATGACAAAATTTCGCAAGACCGACACCTTATTCATTGCAAACACCTTTTTTCAACAAGATAAATGACAGCTACTTGGACTTCAACAGATAGAATCAACAGAAATTAGACCAACTACATCTGTGGAAAGAGGAGATGGAGAAGCTTAGTATCTTCAGCCAAAACAAGACCAGATCATGAATTGCTTATATGTATATTCAAGTTGAAGCTGAAGATAATTAAAACAGATACATGAGAACCAAAATATGACCTTTATTATATCCTACCTGCAATTAGAGACCATCCATGAATAGATTTGGTACTCTGAACACCAATGACTGAAAACCAGATGAATTCTGGGACGACTTTAAGAACATCATCCATGAAGAAAGCAAATGGTCATTAAAAAGACAGGAAAGGAAGAACAGAACAAAATAGATGTCAGAAGAGACTCTGAAACTTTCTCTAGAATGGAGAGCAGCTAAAGCAAATGGAAGAAATGACAAGATAAAAGAACTGAACAGAAGATTTCAAAGAGCAGTTAGAGAAGACAAAGTCAATTATTACAATGAAATGTGCAAAGACCTGGAGTTGGAGAACCAAAAGAGAAGAATACTCTCAGCATTTCTCAAGTTGAAAGAACTGAAGAAAAAAAATCAACCCTCACATTGCAATGTTGGGAGAGTCTATGGACAAAGTATTGAATGATGCAGGAAACATCAAAAGAAGATGGAAGGAATCCACAGAGTCGCTGTACCAAAAAGAATTGGTCAATGTTCATATATTTCAGGAGAAGGCATATGATTAAGAACCAACAGTAGTGAAGGAAGAAGTCAAAGCTACACTGAAAGGATTGGCAAAAAACAAGGCTCCAGGAATTGACAAATAGCCCTTAAGATGTTTCAACAAATGGATGCCATGCTGGTGGCACTTACTTGTCTGTGACAAGAAATTTGGAAGACAGCTACCTGGCCAACTGACACAAAGATATCCATATTTGTACCATTCCAAAGAATAGTGATCCAACAGAATGTGGAAATTATTGGACAATATCATTAACATCACATGCAAGTAAAAACTTGCTGAAGATAATTAAAAAATGGTTGCAGCATTATATTGACATTGAACTTTCAGAAATGCAAGTTGGATTCAGAAGAGGACATGCAATGAGGGATATCATTGCTGATGTTATCTTGGCTGAAAGCAAAGAATGATAGAAATGTGTTTTATTGACTATGCAAAAGCATTCAATTGTGTGGATCATAACGTATTATGGGTTAGCATTGAGAAGAGTGGGAATTCTAGAACACTTAATCGCGCTCATGTACATAGACCAGAAGCTGTTGTTTGAACAGAACAAGGGGTTACTGCATGGTTTGAAATCAGGAAGAGAGTGTGCCAGGGTTGTAACCTTTCACCGTATTTATTCAGTCTGTATGCTGAGAAAATAATCAGAGGAACTGTACTATATGAAGAAAAATGCAGCATCAGGATTGGAGGTATACTCATTAACAACCTGCAATATACAGATGATACAACCTTGCTTTCTGAAAGTGAAGATGAATTGACGCACTTACACAGATGAAATTGAAGACTATAGTCTGCTGAATGGATTACATCTCAACATAAAGAAAACAAAAATCCTCACAACAGGACCAATAAACAGAATCATGATAAATGGAAAAAAGATTGAAGTTGTCAAAGATTTCATACTACTTATTTCCACAGTCAACAACAATGGAAGCAGCAGTCAAGAAATCAGATGACATATTGCACTGGGAAATCTGCTGCAAAAGACCTCTTTAAAGTGCTGAAGAGCACAGATGTCTCTGAAGACTAAGGTGCACTTAACCTAAGCTGTGTTATTTTGAATCACCTCATATGCATGTGAAATCTGGACAATTAATAAGAAAGACTGAAGAAGAGTTGATGTTTGTGAGTTATCATGCTGGCAAAAAATACTGAAAGTATCATGGACTGCTAGAAGAGTGAACAAATCTGTCCTGGATGAAGTGCAGCTGGAATGCTCCTTGAAAGTGAAAAGTGAAAATGGCCAGACTTTGTCTCACTTACTTTGGTCATTTTGTCAGAAAGGACCATTCCCTGGAGAAGGATATCATGCTTGGTAAAGTAGAGGGTCAGCAAAAGAGGGGACAGCCCACAGTGAGATGGATTTATGCAGTGGACACAATGATGGGCTTATGTATAGCAAGGATTGTGAGGCTGGTGCAAAACTGGAGCAGTGTTTCATTCTATTGTACATAAGGTTGCTATGAGTTGGAGCTGACTCAATGACACCTAAAAACAACAATAACAAAGCAGGGCTTCAAAGATGATGGAGCCCCAGTAAAAAATGGCTACTGACCTTACTGCCATGAATGAAGTGCAGCTGGAATGATTTCATACTACTTAGTAGTGATGCTCTAGAATCCTGCCAAAAACCCAGTATTACACATTGTTGTTGTTGTTGTTATGTGCTGTCGAGTCGGCCCCGACTCATAGCGACCCCTCCTTGGGTTTCCGAGGCAGTATCACTACGGAAGTAGGATTGCCCAACCTTCCTTCCGAGGAGTGGCTGGTGGGTTTGAACCGCCAGCCTTCTGGTTAGCAGGCAAGTGTCTTAGCCACTATGCTACCAGAGCACACACATTAGACTCCTGAAAAGTCTCAATACACCTCTATCCCAGGGCTTCAACTCATAAGTTTTCCCTTTCCAGTTACTGTGAGAAATTACCCAAATTGTAAACATCTTGGTTTGTTCCTATTTTGCTGACAAGCCCTACAGAACCAATTGGAAGCTGTGATTAAAGGGCAAGTAGGAGTTGTAGATCCCAAGTTGACAACCTGAGGACTGCCTGTACATCCTCATCTTCCTGCACACCATTCCCATATCCCGATGGTCTATAAAATCCAAAAGTAGCCATCATAAACCAAGACACCTCTTGCCATTGGGTTGATTCTGACTTATAGTGACCCTATAGAACAAAGTATAACTTCCCCAAAGGGTTTCCAAGGCTGCAAATCTTATGGAAGCAGACTGCCATATCTTTCTCTTGCAAAGCAGCCGGTGAGCTCAAAAGGCTGAGCTTTTAGTTATTATCTGAGTACCTTAAGCACTGCACTACCAAGGTACCTGTAGCAATCATACACCCCTTTGAACAGTTCCCATTTGCTTATTAGAAAAAACACAAAATGTTTAGTATGACATACAAGATACTTTGCCAAATATTTACTGAATTAATTCATTCTTGCCATCCCTGTATTTTCACTGATGCTTTCCGTGCCTGCCTCCTCTGGCCCTAATACTCTGACCTTAAGAAATACTGAATCATTAGTAATACCCAGCACACCTGTGCTATTTCAAGTCTTCAAAACTTAGGGCATACTGCTTCTTTTCCCACACTTAGTTTTTAAGAAAACTCATATTCATTTTTTAATCTATGTCCTTGTGCATCACTTCCACTCTGAAGTTTTCCACAATACCACTCTCTCCCTGTCACCTAATGATTATTTCTATACCATCTTCATTACTTATTTCCATTATCTCATTTACATTGTAAATATTATCTTTATGTCTGACTTCTATGCTTGACTGTGAAATTATTGAAGACATAGACTTCATCTTAGTCTTTATTATAATTTCACTATCAAAGGAGAGGCTAGTAAATGGTAGAAACTTTGCAATTAGTGAAGTATACATAAAACATATTCAATATACAAAACCTATGTGATATTTTGACTAATATGTGCATGTACATCAGCATACTAAATATGGATGCTTTGTTCCTAATATGTATTAGGTTACATATTCACATATCATATAAATAATATATCATGGTTAAGTCATCCAAATAAGCTTACAATTGGTAAGTTATCTTGACCAATTATATTATTATTTCTCTTAAATCCGTTTATAAGTAATGTGATAAAATCTTATTGTGTAAATGAACTGGAAAAATATTTTTTCTAGCATTACTCTTTACAGAGAAATGATCAGTCAGATAAATATATACTTAAACACACACACATGTCTATGTTAATAATGAGCTTGTAGAAAACTTCATTTTTTTCTGGCTTTTCTCATACACAGTTCTATTCTCTAGGCAATTTATGTTTCCAATACAACATCTAAATAAGAACCTAATTTCATTTTTAAATTAAAGTATTCATCACTAGATTTTACCCATACAAAATCAGAGTTGAGATCCTCTAGTCCAGAAAATTAGTATCACACATTCTAAAATACATTGTCTTTTATCTTTTTTCCCAGTAAAAAAATGAGAAGAATAGATAGTTCATTGATGCATGGTATTAAAAAAAGAATAGTCACAGGGAAATAATGACAGGTTGACACTAAGTTCTCTGTGCAAATTCAAATAATAAAATAAAAATTGGTACCTACCCAAAGCTTTACTATAGTAGGAATCCCATGGTTTCCAAAGAGTATCAAACATGTAGTCCTGTAGATGGTAGGAGATGAAATTTCTTACTCTATCAGTGAAAGACATCTGGTCTGTGAGTTCTGATAAAACAGCAGGAACATAGGAAGGGGGATAGGGTACCTTCCCACAGTGCTTTTCCACTGTTGAGGCTGGAGAAAACCTCAAGGAGTAGATAAATGGAATCCCCAGTTTCAAAGCTACTATATCACCACAAGGAAATACTGGATCTGATACCAAGACATCAAACTTGGCTTTCATCAGCCTTTGCATCAGCTTTTGGTTTTGTAGAACACCATCACAGATTTCCCTACTCACAGTATGGAAATCCTTGATGACCTTGGCCATTTCTTGATAGAATTTCCAAATGGTAGAAGGAGATGGTCTATTTTCTAGCCATGTCAGAACAAAGTTCTTGATCACCCCTTCTATTCTTTCTTTGCCAAAGGACACTTCATATATTTCAAATGTCAGAGAAGATTTAGAAATTGGTGTGATGAAGAGTGCACCGGAAGCAACTAGGACGGTAACATTATGTTCTTTTTTAATTAGCTCATCTATAATTATCTTAACATTTAGCCAATGACTACCTTCCATTGGCCATATCAAAATATTCCCACCATGAGCAGTTCCTAGGAGGTTTATCTGAAGAAACAGCAGCAGAATGTACTTGTTTAACATGATGTGGCTTGAAGTAGAAGATTTGATGAGATGTCAAACAAATGAATTCCTTTGCTTTTAAAAATGAAAGACAAAAATACTTGTCAGTTTTTACTCAAACCATTGATACCCTAAGAATGTTCACTCTACCAACTAGTATTAGTTATAGTAGCTTTATATTTTATGGTAATTACAGGTTTAGATGTCACCTATGTCTTACTTCGCAACAGGTTGCTTTAGCTTTAGTTATGACTTTTACTTTCTGATATTTCTCTTTATCCTTCAACATTTTCTTTCCTTTTTGTTATTTCCTTGTACTTACAATGTTGAATTCTTACCATTAAATTGTTAGAAGCCATCGAATATCTCAACTGTATATTCCGGTGTGGGTGCTAGATGCTAGGACTAGAATTCACTCAAAATGTAGTGATGCTAATGTTAAAGATTTTTCAAAATTTTCTTTATTTAATATAATGCAAACATATATAACAAGTTAAATATTTATTACTATTTTAACATGTTTAGAAAAGCATTTATGTTAATGATAGCTAAGACAAAAATTACAAGTGCATGAATAAAATACAAATAATTTATTCACAAGATGATAGGTAATGGTACTAGTGAATAAAAGCTGTTTGAAGGGAATTGTTAATTGAAGTATACTTCTACCAGAAGAGCTGCTCAAAAGCTAGCTGGACAGTGAGAATAACAACTATCTTATATCTAAACTCAGCATTTAATAATAACTAACACATATTTGGCTGCTAACCAGAAGGCTGGTAGTTCAAACCCACCATCCAGTCCTCAGATGGAAGATTAAGCAATCTACTTCTGTGATACCTCCTCAGAAGCCTAAGGATGAGTTGCTATGAGTCTGATCCTACTTGATGGCAGTGAATTTTAACAGATATTGAGTCTTTGCTATTTGTCAAACATTGTACATTTACATATCATTTTGAAAAGAGGGCCATTGAGTTAAGTACTATAATTATCTTCACATAAAAGAAGAATGAACCACTATTTAGAAAGGTCGAGTACTTTGCCAAATTTATACAGCAAAATAAGAAAAGAACTAGGGTGGCAACTTTATGACTTTCTGGAACTCAGAGACTATTGTATTAACCACTAGGACAGAATTCCCTATCAGAATTAATCATTTCTCTTTATCAACTGCAAGGCAATTATTTGTGTAACAGACTGCCCAAAATATGTGACAGAATGTCAAATACATAGTATAAAATTGAGTATCAGGCATTAGACTCTGGAGAATCAAGTCATCCAAGTGAAATGATTTCTATGAAAATTGTTCATGTGTATACATATGTGCCTGTGAATAAGCAGAGGTGACATTTTTGTGTTAAATATTTGTTGAAATAAGAAATTATATGTTCTTTAGTGATGTCTTAAAATTGTTTCTTCTGACTTTTTCTATCACCAAAGATTTTCATTGACTCTTTCTATCATCTGTTCCAAAATATTGACTGTTACAATACCAATCAATGTTAGCAGAATGGCTCATATAATTCTGATGGAAGTGAACCAGAGACCCATAAAATTGCCACCCCAGCTCATTTCTTATTTTACTGTATGAAGGTGGCAAGTTAGTCAACCTTTCTAAGCAGTGGTTCCTTCTTTTAGGTTGGTGGGTTCAATTCAAGGCCTTCTGTAGAAAGATTTTGAGATATACACAAAATTGCTACCTGTTGGTGCCATTATGGTCCATAGCTATTTTCCAAGATCAAGCCAAAAAACTAAACCCATTGCTGTTGAGTCAATTCTGACCCATAGCAACTCTACAGGATAGAGTTGTTGTTGTTGTTGTTATGTGCCGTCGAGTCAGCCCCGACTCATAGCGACCCCTCCTTGGGTTTTCGAGGCAGTATCACTACGGATAGTAGGATTGCCCAACCTTCCTTCTGAGGAGTGGCTGGTGGGTTTGAACCGCCAGCCGTCTGGTTAGCAGGCAAGTGACTTAGCCACTATGCTACCACAGGATAGAGTAGAATGTCCCTATTGTGTTTACAAGGCTGTAAATCTTTACAGAAGCATACTGTCATATCTTTTCCCATGGGACAGCTGGTTTCAAGGGTCAACATTTAGGTTAACCACTGGGTGCTTAACAACTGTGCCATGAGGATTCCTTAATCATTTTTCAGGAGAATTTAAAATAGCTGTTATGATACATTAGCATCCACAGTTGGTCACAGTTTGCATTTATTATTTTTTCCTTTTACTTATTAGCAAGGAATTAAATCCCATTTTATTCAAAATATAGTCTTTCACTGAGTTAGTATGTGTTTATTAGTACCTGCTGTGCACAGTAATCCACAGAAAGCTACAGTCTTTGATATTCATCGGTAAGTGCTTTAAACCCTGTTCATTTTCAGTAAGGAAAGACTACAGCCTTCAGAATGGAACATGTTTTAACATAAAGAAAAAAACACCTTCACAACTGGACAAATAAGCAATATAATGATAAACTGATAAAAGATTGAAATTGTCAAAGATTGCATCTTACTTGGACCCATAATCAAGACCCATGCAAGAAGCAGTCAAGAAATCAAATGATGCATTGCAAATTGACAAATCTGCAAAAGGAAATCTGAAAAAAAAAATCTACTCTTTAATGTGATAAACAGTAGATTTAACTATTTTAATGTGTTAAAAAGCAAAGATGACACCTTAAGAACTAATGTGCACCTGACCCATAATATTTTCTATTGTATCATTAAAAAAAAAAAATAAAATAACAACTCATGCATGCAAAAAAAAAAAAAAGAATAAGGAAGACTGAAGAAGAGTCTATGCTTCTATGCTTTTGAATTATGGTGTTTTGAAGAATATTGAATATTCATGGGCTTCTAGAAGAATGAACAAATCTGTCTGGATGAAGGAGACAGAATGCTCCTTAGAAGTGAAGAGAGTAAAACTTCATTTCATGTACTTTGGTCATCTTATCAGGAAGAAATAGTCCTTGGAGAAGGGTATCATGCCTGGTAAATTAGAACCAAAACCAAACTCACTGACCTTGAGTTGAATCCAACTCATAGTGACCCCTCCTTGGGTTTCTAAGGTGATATCACTATGGAAATAGATTGCCCAACTTTCCTTTCAAGGTGACTGGAGGGTTTGAACCATCAGCCTTCTGGTTAGTAGTCAAATGCCTTAGGCACTATGCCACCAGAGCTCCCAGTAAAGTAGAAGGTGAGTGAAAAAGAGGAAGACTGTCTATGAGATGGATTGACACAGTGGCTGCAACAATGAGCTTAAAGTTATGAGGATGGTGTAGGACTGGGCAGTAGTTCATTCTGTTGTGTGTAGGGTTACTATGAGTCAGAATCAACCCAATGGCACATAAAAACAACAAATGTGCACAACACAACCTACTAGGTGGAAGAGGAATCAAAAGGACATTTTTTACAACTGTTGTATAATCTATCAGGAAGAAAAGAAAAACTAACATTGTATATTAGATTTGCTATGATGTTATGCTTGAATTTTTATTTTTGAATCAAGTGAACCAAAGAATCCTAGAACCAATGGCTTATAATGTTAGTTATGCTGCTTAGGACTTATGGGTCTCAGTTTCCAAATTTGTAAAATGGAAATTAAAAACAACTTAAGAGAATTTTTTGATTATAAAATAATATAACAAAAATAAATATTTGCAAATGTATAATAAGTGTCTAACTATACAAAGAATATTATACATTTTGTACAATAATATATAAAATACACAACATAAATACATATTTTAAATAAAAAAAATGATGTTTGTAAGCAACAAGTATAGTGCCTGGAGTAAAAGAGACACTGAAAATCTATTATCTGTCTCATTTCATCCTTTCTCCTTCTTTTAACCTGAGGAAGTGACAGGTGCATTCAGATGAAATGATACAGGTAAATGCTTTTGGAATTCTAGACAGTAGAGATTGCATCCAGACTTCTTTTTTTGGGGGGGGATTGGAGGCATTGTGGATAGAAAATTTTTCATGAGACCTGTGCTATTTTAAACTCATCCCAAAATATTCAATACATAGACATGAGTGATGAGCACTTATGGAGGGGGCAGTGTGTCCCAAAGCAACCAATTTTACATGTAATGAAGTCTTGCGCCTTTTTATTTATTTTTTAACATCTTTTCAGAATACATTTTTATAATCATGACCAGTATTAAAAATTCTCACCTTCTAGATCATATGAGACTAAAATTTACATTGCTTTATAGTCTGGATTGTAACAGAAAAATAAAATGAAGAAATTCTATTGATACACAATTTTAAAGAGGCTGTAAAAAAGCAGTTTGCCAAAAAGGAGGATCTAAACATGATTTTAATG
Source organism: Orycteropus afer afer (assembly GCF_000298275.1). Classification (NCBI taxonomy): domain Eukaryota; kingdom Metazoa; phylum Chordata; class Mammalia; order Tubulidentata; family Orycteropodidae; genus Orycteropus; species Orycteropus afer. Next base: position 4,444,310 of record NW_006921685.1, read on the forward strand.
ATTCTGATCTTATGGTCAAAGAAAAGCTAACCTATTATTTTCACAAATTTTTAGGTGAAACTTTAGACCAAAAATATGATTTATATATATTTACAAAATCAGATGAATCCAGAAAAAAATCTAACACATAACACGCTAAAATATACAACAATTTTTGATCATACATGATGATAATAAAAAATGTACTTTGCCTGATGGCACATAATGGAAGCAAAAATGAAATTTACATCAACAAACTGATTATTAGTTTTACAGTAGGATTTATACTTTTACAGGAATTTTAATTTTCATAAATCTTGTTTTGGTATTTATATATGTGTTTATATACACATTCATATGTACATATATATGTACATGAATATATCATATATGTGTATATGTGTGTAAAAATTTTAAAATAACTATCTAAAAATACATTACACGATATTAAGAACATAAAAGACCCGCCACAGGATAATATGTTGCATCCTGATACACATCGTATCTTTTTAATGAGAATTCTTTTGAGAATCATCCTTGCCCTCAGTGAACATCAGTACAAGTTTTCTAATCTGTTATCCTCTGTGTAGCCTAAAGAAGGGACAATCGAACTCTGTACTGGTTGGAGATGTACTTTTAAAGAGGACAACACACTCACATTTAGATAAAACTGCCAGTTTACTGCTCTGTAACAAAATTTCCTCAATTTATATATAATTATTCTGAAGTGCAAAAATCTGGAAACAACTCAAATTATTTCAAAATAGAACTGAAAACTTTTGCAAGGGGAGACAATGAAATAATTAAGATTTAACCCATAATCTTGTGGTGATTGGTATCCCTTTTTTAAAAATATTGAGTAAGTACAGATGTACATTCTACATTGCTTATCACGCAAGCTTTCAAATTTCTTACCTGAAACTTCCAGCTGGAATTTTAATACGACTCATTTGACATTCAGAAGAAGTGGAACTTAAATAAATCCTAGTTGGGCAAGACTAATGTGATCAGGAATATGATCTGAAGTGGAGAAAAGATTATACAGATTTGTTTACATTTAGCATTGTCCATCCATTATATTATAAAGTAGATTAAGCCTTTGTTAAAAGTGTATTCTCCTATTGGTTTTCCTGGCAACTATCTGCATTGAATACTGCTTTTGCTATCATGGTCTTTCACTACCTACTTCCAAGCAAGTATTGGTGGAAGTAACTGGAATATTGTCTAGTGATGATTATAAATTTTGAAATATTATTCAGAAGTATGCAAAATTAACATCTTTCAATCTCATGCAGTAATAAGATTATTGTTATAATAAAAAGACAATTAAAACACATTGATGTGTCCTTTTATTGACTGGACCCTATGATAATGGGAATGGTATGTTAATTTTGAGGTAGGAACTAGGACATATTTGAATTGCTCTGTGCAGTGAAAAACATAAATATTTGAAACATCTCTGGAAAATCCTCATGACTTTATTGGTCTTGGCCACTTACTGAAAAAAAAAAACAAAAACCTAGTGATTAAATCATTAAATGTTGTAAAACTCCATATCATCATTATGAAACGTGAATGCCAGTCAGATTACCATTATATTGTTTGTGCAAAGTTTTTGAAGAAGAAAAAAAATAATTTAATATAATTAATTTAATAAATTTAGTATAAACACAAAAAGTAAGCCTAATGTCATGTGTTTCAGAGTAGAACTACTCCATATATATATATATATATATATATATATATACATACATACATATACATATATACATATATATGTTTTGGTTTTTTTTGACTGTAACCTTTATAGAAGTAGAAGCCAGAACTTTGAAGTGCTTCTGGGTGGGTTTGAACTGCCACTTTGTAGATTAACAGGTGACAGTGAACCATTTGTGCCACCCAGGAACCTTTGGCATAGTGCCACAAATATGTCATATTTAGCAATACCTGAATGCTGAATTGCAGAGTCACATCTCATTAAACTAACTTGTACTTTTTCTTTCCATCCTCCTCAAGTCCCAATTCTTCTTGTTTTGCAATCTTAGATTCAGACTCTGCATACTAAAATCTCCATATTGAGTAAGAGGAGAAGATTGTTGCTGACTTAAAATCTATCACTGTTGCCTTGGATTTGGAGAGATGGTGTAGTGGAATGTGGTAAAAGAAAAACAAAAACTAAGAGTAGCATTTATATCCATACTTATTTCAGCACCTGGGGGAAATGCCCATGTTTTTTAAGGTGGCATTTCTATTCACCCCTTCCCCAACACACACAATCTTGTAGTTTTGGTAAACCCTGTATAATTCAAAATGAGAGGAAAGCTAAAATCAAGAACAATGTGGTTACATTCATCAATATAGCATCTTATATGGGAAAATACTGAGTGTATGCTCTTCTTTTTGTCCCTAGGATATTTCAGTTGATAGTGTGCCTAGCAAATGACTTTCTTTCTTTAGTATAGTATTTCAGTTTAGTCTAGATATATGAGTACTCCTTTTGCTCTTTTATTGGTTTCAGATACCATCCCCAGGTCTAAGCCTACATACATTTGCCAGTCTGGTAACCCTTAATTTCTTCCTTTTCCTGCCATGGAAGCAGCACTGATTTTTCAATTATTATTTCTGTAAACACACACACAAGCACACACACACACACCCCATAGAAAATTATTCAAGGATGAGGAAGCATGTTGGGATGTATGATACCAAATGAGCAATGCATGTTTTACCGGAACAGACATCAACACTCACTATTATTGAATATAGGAGCTCTGGT
>NW_006921685.1:4448239-4455172 GCF_000298275.1 Orycteropus afer afer
GTTATGTGCCGTCGAGTCGGCCCCGACTCATAGCGACCCCTCCTTGGGTTTCCGAGGCAGTATCACTACGGAAGTAGGATTGCCCACCCTTCCTTCCGAGGAGTGGCTGGTGGGTATGAACCACCAGCCTTTTGCTTAGCAGTCAAATGTCTTAGGCACTATGCTACCAGAACTCCTAATCTGTTATTACTCAGTTAATTTAAAGTTCCACAGAAGATTTAGCTGTAGGGGGTAAAAAAAATATAAAAACATTATGAAATTTTAAAATATTTCTCTCTAATATTTTTTAAAAATTCTTCTGTTTTCTGATAGCCATAGCAATTATATCTTACAAAATATATTAAAATTTATTTCAATATTGTTAATCTACTATCCATGGGGACATTTAATCAACATAAAACATAAACAAAACACATGTAAAAATATGCTACAAACAAGAATAATATATTTTGAAAGGGCAATGTAATCATTTGATAAGCAACATAATCATAGAGGGCACTGTGATTTTCTTAAATAGAGGAAAGATTAGTTATGAAATAGTTCAATAGCCCTTAAGAATTAAGATATTTTCCCATACAAACACAAAATAGTTTTATTTTAATTTTGAAAAATAGAAACAAAAGATTGTTGAAAGTGATCATACGGAAGACAGGTGCAACTGACAGGAGAGCTGCATGAAATTCAGACATACAAAGGAATTTACTCGGAGTGAAAGGAACTACAAGAAATTAACAAAACTTTCAATTGATTTTAATTTTCTTTCTGAGACATATGAGATATATAGCTTCCATTAAAAAAACCCGAAGAAAAGAACCCAAAATACTGTGATGGTTATAACATATGGAGAAGTAGAATTTAAGATAACAATAACACACAATTTGGGAAGGGGTAAAGGAAGTATATTGTTTCAAAGTTGTTACACTATAGGTGAGGTAATATGATATTACATTAAAGTATATTATATTAAGTTATAGATGACAGCACTCATTTGTCATTTTGCCCTACTGTGGTGGTTTGTTTTTTGCTGTAATTTTGGAACTTATTCCACCAGTATTTCAAATACCAGCAGGGTCCCCAGTCATGGACAGGTTTCAGCAAAGCTTCCAGAGTAAGACACACTAAGGAGAAAGACATGGACAGGTTCACTTCTGAAAATATTGGCCACTGAAAACTTTATAAACAGCCTGGAAACACTGTCTGATACAGTGCTGGAAGATGAGCCCCTTAAGTTGGAAAGCACTCAAAATACAACTAGGAAGAGCTGAGTCTTCAAAGTAGAGTTGACCTTCAGGGATGGTGTAAAACTTTCTGGACCTTCATTTGCAGATATGGTGCTACTTAAAGTGAAAAGAAACAACTACAAAGATCCATTAATAATCAGAACATGGAAAGTACAAAGTATTAATCTGGGAAAATTGGAAGTTGTCAAAAATGAAATGGAACATATAAAGATCAATATCCTAAGTATTAGTGAGCTGAAATGGATTGGTATTGGCCACTTAGAATTGGACAATCATTTGGTCTAATTATGCTGGGAATGACAAATTGAAGCAGGATGTCATCACAGTCATCAAAAAAAGTATATTTCAAGATCTGTACTGCAGTATAATGCTATCAGTGACAGGATAATATCCATGCATATATGAGGTAGTTAATACTAAAATCATTCAAATTTATACACCAAACACTAAAGCCAAAAATGAAGAAACTAAAGATTTTTGCCAAGTTCTGCAGTCCACAATTGACCAAACATGCAATCAAGATGCAGTGATAATTATTGGTGACTGGAATACGAGAGTTAGAAATAAAGAAGTATTAGTAGTTGGAAAATATGGCCTTGGTATTGAAATGATGTCAGAAATCAAATGATGAAATATTGCAAGATCAATGACCTAATCATTACAAATACCTTTTTCAACAAAATATATGGCAATTATACAGGACCTCACCAGATGAAACACACAGGAATCAAATTAAAGACATCTCTGAAAAAAGACAACGGAGAATCTCATTATCGTTAGCCAGAACAAGGACTATGGAACAGATAATCAATCCATTGCTTGTGTGAAATTTTAACTTAAGCTGAAAAAATTCAACCAAGTCCAAGAGAGTCAAAATATGATTGAGACTATATCTCACCTGATTTAGAGACCTTCTGAAGGATAGATTTGATGCATTAAACACCAGCAATAGACCAGAAAAGTTTTGGAATGACATCAAGGACATCATATATGAAGAAAACAAAAGGTCATTAAAAAGACAAGAAAGGAAGAAAAGACTAAAATGGATGTCAGAAGAGGCTATGAAACTTGCTTTTGAAAAGAGAGTAGCTAAAGCAAATGGAAGAAACATGCTGTAAAAGAGCTGAATAGAAAACTTCAAAGCGTAGCTCAGGAAGACAAGGAAAAGTATGATAATGAAATGTGCAAAGATCCAAATTTAGAAAATCAAAAGGGAAAACACGCTTGGCATTTTTCAAACTGAAAGAAGTGAAGAAAAGTTTCAAGCCTCAAGTTGCAATATTGAAGGACTCTATGGCAATATAAGGAGGTCTGACAATGCAGTGGCTAAAGCGTTTGACTACTAACCAAACTGAAGTCACTAGCCACTCTGTGGGAGAAAGATGACACAGTCTGCTTTTGTAAAAAATTCCAGACTTGGAAACTTTATAGGGAAGTTCTACTCTGTCCTGTAGGTAAGAGTCAGAATTGACTTGATGTCAATGTTTTGTTTGTTTGTTTGTTTGTTTTTATGGGCAAAATATTGAACAATGCAGAAAGCATCAAAAGAAGATGGAAAGAATACACAGAGTCACTGCACCAAAAGAATTGGTCAACATTAAACCATTTCAGGAGGTAGAATATGATTGATAATTAATGATATTGAAGGAAGATATCCACATTGCACTGAAGAATCTGGTGAAAAACAACCCTTCAGCAATTGATGGGATACCCATTGAGATGTTTCAACAAAGAGAGACTGTGCTGGAGGGCTAACTTATCTATGCTAAGAAATTGGGAAGATAGCTACCTAGCCAATCAACTGGAAGATATTCATATTTGTGCCCTCTCTAAAGAAAGGTGATCCAAAAGAATGTGGAAATTATCAAACTATATCATTAATATCAAATAAAAGTAAAATTTTTCTGAAGATAATTTAAAAATGATTGCACAAGTATATTGACAGGGAACTTCCAGAAATGCAATCTGGATTCAGAAGAGGGCATGGGATTAGGATTATCAATGCTGATGTCAGATGGATCTTGGATAAAATAAAAAAATAACAGAAAGATGTTTAACTGTTTTTTATTGATTATGCAAAGACATTCCATGTGTGAATCACAACAAATTATGGATATCATTGTGAAAAATAAGCATTTCAAAACACTGAATTGTGTTCAAGAGAAACCTGTACATAGACCAAGAGACAATAGTTAGAATAGAACAAGGGGACATTTCATGGTTAAATATCTGGAAAGGTCTATATGAGGTTTCTATCTTTTCATTAGACTTATCCAATCCGTACACTGAGCAAATAATCCAAGGAGCTTGACCGTATGAGGAACAACATGGAATCAGGATGGGAAGAAGACTCATTAATAACCTGCAATATGCAGATGACCTTAGTGCTGAAAGTGAAGAAGTCTTAAAGCACTTGCTGATGAAGATCAAAGATCACAGCCTTCAGTATGGATTGCACCTCAATATAAAGAAAACAAAAATCCTCACAACTTGAACTATAAATAACATCAGGATAAATGGGGAAAATATCTAAGTTGTCAAGAACTTCATTTTACTTGGAGCCACAATTAATGCCCATGGAAACAGCAGTCAGGAACTTAAAGAATACGTTGCTTTGGGAAAAGTGGCTACAAAAAACCTCTAAAGAGGTCTTTCTGTTAAAAATCCAAGATATCTACTTTGAAAACTAGAGTGAGTCTGGCCCAAACCATGGTATTTTTGAATACATCATATGCATATGAAAGCTAGACAATGAACAAGGAAGAACAAAGAAGAATTGATGCATTTAATAATGAAGGTATCAGGCATTAATGAATTAATGGCCAATAGTTTTTAAGGCCTTGATACAATTGTATTTTATTTGCTGCATATTGAAAACAGTTTATTAAATTTTAGTCTATTCTATTTGGATGCTTGTTCATCTACCACAGTGTTAACACAAATTTATTTTTAGCACCAGAAACAGACAAAAACAAAAGACAAAGAACTGCTCAAAACAGCTATAAGCTCTACAGGAGTAGATGGCCAAGTTTTTTCTTCTCCGGAGCAGCTGGTTGTTTTAAATCACCAACCTTTCTGTTAGCTGCCAAATGCTTAACCATAATGAAAAGAACATTATGTTTTAGACAGTTGATACATGTTCTGATCTCAGCTCTACTATACATAGATATATGTACACACACACAATCTTGGTCAACAATCTTAACATGAAAGCTTCAGTTTGTTCACTTGTGAAATATTTTCTTCATAAAACTACATAGATTATACAAGATGCATGTCAAATATGTATATAGGATTACCCAATTCAATTGATCTGCAATTTGAATCTATTTAGACTGCTAATTAACTTTTTTTTTTTAATTTCTAGTACCTAAAAAATAGTCTTTATAAATTAATAGCAAAATGTAAATACTAATGGCATATAAAATCACAATAATGTTAGGATAATGGCATCTTGGATTTCTCTGCAAAAGAGTTTTTTTGTTTTGTTTTTTTAACAGCTGTATCTGAGTCACATTTTCTCTGGAAACTGCTGTCTGTATAAGTGGGATTTGTAATGAAAATAGAGTAGAGAAAAATGTACTTTAGTTGCTGCCATCCTTTGTCACTGGGGATAAAACATCACTATCATGCATCACCAAAAGAAAATGGAAGGAATCCACAAAGTCTCCGCACACACACACACACAAAAACAATCAGTCAATGTTAAACTATTTCAGGAGGTGACATATGATTAAGAACCAATGGTATTTAAGGAAGAAGTTGAAGCTTCACTGAAGGAATTGGCAAAAAATAAGGCTCCAGGAACTGATGGAATACCCATAGAAATATTTCAACAAATGGATGCTGATCTGGAGGCATTTACTCATCTATGCCACGTAACTTGGAAGCAGCTATCTGGACAACTGACTGGAAGAGTCCATATTTGTACACATTTCAAAGAAAGGTGATACAATGGAAAGTGAAACTATCAAAAAATATAATTAAGATCAAAACAAAAACCCAACCCACTGTCACTGAATTGGATCTGACTCATAGCAACCCCTCCTTGGATTTCTGAGGCAATATCACTACGGATGGTAGATTGCTCAACCTTCCTTCCGAGGAATGGCTTGTGGGTTTGGACTGCAAGCCTTCTGGTTAGCAGTCAAATGTCTTAGGTACTACGTCACCAGAGCCCAGAGCTCCCTAATTAAGATCACACACAAGGAAAATTTTGCTGAAGATAATTCAAAAATGGTTGTAGCATTATATTGACAGGGAACTTCCTGAAATACAAGCTGGATTCAAAAGACAATGTGGAAAAAGGGATATCATTGCTGACATCAGATGGATCTTGGCTAAAAGCAAAGGATACAAGAAATATGTTTATTTGTGTTTTATTGACCATGCAAAAACATTCAACTGTGTGAATCACAACAAATTATGGCTAACATTGAGAAAAATGAGAATTCCAGAGCAATTAGCTGTGCTCATGAAGAGCCTGTACATAGACCATTTGAACACAAGAAGGAGATACTGCATGGTTTAAAAGCAGGAAGGCAGTGTGTCATGGTTGTATCCCTTCACCATACCTATTCAGTCTGTATGCTAAGCGAATAATACGAAAATCTGGACTATATGAAGAAGAATGAGGCATTAAGTTTGGAGGAAGACTCATTAATAACCTGTAATATGCAGACAACACAACTTGCTTGCTGAAAGTGAAGATGACTTGAAGCACTTACTGATGAAGATGACTGATAAAACACTTACTTACACCTCAACATAAAGAAAACAAAATTCTCACAAGTGGACCAATAAGTACCATCAAGATAAATGGAGAAGTTTCAGCAAGATGGTGGACTAGGCAGAAAGACTGCATAGACCCTCTCCAACAAAGAAAAGGGAAACCAATTAACACAGACACAGAAGATAATCTTGGACCCCTGAGCCTTGAAGGGAAGGATATAGAAGTGGACTAAACCCCAACTTGTTGTTGTTGTTGTTGTGTGCCGTCGAGTCAAACCCGACTCATAGCGACCCCTCCTTGGGCTTCCGAGGCAGTATCACTACGGAAGTAGGATTGCCCAACCTTCCTTCTGAGGAGTGGCTGGTGGTTTGAACCGCCAGCCATCTGGTTAGCAGGCAAATGTCTTAGCCACTATGCTACCAGAGCTCCCAAACTAGCAGAAGAATTTGTGTGACAATACCAAAAAAGGAGACATATAGAGCTACAGTCTGGCAGCGATCCTGAGTGATCCTGACAGCACAGACAACTTGGAGATTCCCAAGTGGTGGTAGGACATAAGACTTAACCTAAAAATCACCCTGCTAGCCAGTGACTGCATGGAGCACAGTGCATGGTGGCTGGGGAACAAACGGAGAAGGTGAAGAGAAAGATGGGATGAACTGTGGACTTTTGCCGGTCTGGAGGACGCCACCATTTTGGAGGTTTAAAAAGCGGCTTGACTATTTTGGATACTTAAAGAGATAGTGCTCTTGCAGATTCCTGGGGCTTAAGAACATGTTGTGCTTTCCAACAACCCCAAGGACACTTGGGACCTGCAAGACTGCAAAGGTACAACATTCCTCTTCTTACTCTTGTATGCCAGACCTGCTTGGTGAATGGAGGTATGGCTACCCCCATCTCCCCCCTACCTTCTAGGCCCACAGGAACTGTATCACAGTCTGTGTGCACATACAGAGCCTG
>NW_006921685.1:4464889-4465550 GCF_000298275.1 Orycteropus afer afer
ATACTATACAAATCATTGTTCCACCTCCTACTTTGGCGAGTAGCGACTGGGATCTTAAAGGCTAGCAAGCTGCCATCTAGATGCAATGATGGGTCTCTCCTCTTCCAGAGCAAAGAAGAATGACGAAAACCAAAATTCATGGAAACAATTAGTCCTAGCAACTGGTATACCATCTGTTCTGCAGCCTATACAACTATGTGACCAGAAGAACTAGATGGTGCCCGGCTACCACTGTCATCCACTTGGAAAGGGATCTATGTAGGAGATTCTTGATAGAGAGGGATTACAATGTGGAACAAAAGTCAAAATCATTTGGAGAAAAGAAAAATGTGGAGATCAGATTTGCTGGTCCAATAGAGCCTGGTGGAACCACTGAGACTATGGCCCCTGGCTGCCCTTCTGGTCTGGAATTGATCCCACACCTGTGGTTTCCAGCCAAACAGAAGACAGGCATATGAGTTGAACATTTCCCTCAAGTAGATACACTCTTTGGAGAGAACAATCATGGGAGAAAGAAGGGGTGCTTATGCACAGGGAGACAGCTAGGGGGCAGGAGTGTATGGAGGGATGGACACTGGGAAGAGGTAACTATCAGGAGGAAGTGGGAGGGGAGCTGTTGCATTGTGGTAAACTGTGTTCAATGACATGAGACAATGTATAT
>NW_006921685.1:4465650-4493855 GCF_000298275.1 Orycteropus afer afer
ATGAACTGCTGTATGGAAAGTGAATTTGCTCTGTCAATCTTCACCCAAATCACAATTAAAAAAAAAAAAAAAGATAAATGGAGAAAAGATTGAAACTGTCAAAGATTTCATATTACTTGGATCTACAATTCACACCAATGGAAGCAGCAGTGAAGAAATCAGACATCGTATTGCACAGGGCAAATCTGCTACAAAAGAGTTCTTTAATGTGCTGAAGGGCAAAGATGTCTCTGAAGACTAGGGTGCACCTAACCCAAGCCATGGTATTTTCAATTGCCTTATACACATAACGAAAGCTGGACAGTTAATAAGGAACACTGAAGAGCAGTTGATGCTTTTGAGTTGTGGTGTTAGCGAAGAATATTGAAAGTACCATGGACTGCCAGATGAATGAACAAATCTGTCCTCGAAGAAGTGCAGCCGGCATGCTCCTTGGAAGTGAGAATGTCCATACTTCACCTAATTTGGTCATGTAGTCAGAATGGACCATTCCCTGGAGAAAGATATTATACTTGGTAAAGCGGAGGGTCAGCAAAAAAGGGAAAGCCCCTCAATAAGATAGACTGTCACAGTGGCTGCAGTGATGGGCTCTAGTATAGCAGGATTGTGAGAATGTCACATGACTAGCAGTGTTTTGTTCTGTTGTACGTGGGGCTGCTATGTGTCAGAGTCTACTCGATGTTACCTGACAACAACAACAACAACAACAACATGTTGTATAGTAGAGGGTTGGCAAAAAAGGGAAAAATCCTCAGTAAGAAGGACTGATACAGTAGTTACAACAATAGGCTCAAGCCTAGCAAGGACTGTAAGGACGACCTAGGAGTGGACAGTGGTTTGCTCTGTTGTACATAGTATCACTATGAGCCAAAGCTGACTCCATGGCACTTAATAACAGCAACAACAATATCATGTTGTAATCAGTATGTTGTGGAATAAGCAGCATGCAGTTGGAAATGAGGTATAATTTGAGTTTCCAATAAGAAATTGCTTGCAAAAGCACTTTCAAAATCATGACATGGTGTACAGATTTTTTCTGATGGATGTGTTATTTTCATCATAAGGGATCAGTCACTGGAGAAAGACATCATGTTTGATAAAGTAGTGGATAGCAAAGCCAAGCCAAGGGAAACCTTTAATGAGGTTGTTGTAGTTATTGTTATATGCTGTGGATTTGGACCCGACTCATAGCGACCCCTCCTTGGGTTTCCAAGGCAGTATTACTACAGAAGTAGTTTGCCCAACCTTCCTTCTGAGGAGTGGCTGGTGGATATAGAATGTCATTATTGCACAACGATCAAAAAGATGGTACAGAACTGGGATATATTTTGTTCTGTTATGTATAAGGTTTCCGTGAATAGGATTGGTCTCCATGAAAACTAACAACAATAACCTGAAAAGGCCTTTCTTGCTATATGTGAAAGAAACTAGTGATTTAGGAATAGCTATCTAATTGCTTATTAAAGATGGTATTTGCTCATCTTTGATAGTTACACACACACATACACACATACAAATTTGTTTTATATTATCTATTTCTTTTATATTCTATATGTATGCATAGTTACATATTTGTTATACATGCTGCATATTTTTATGTATAACAAAGTACCTAGTATGCACTTATACATGTAGATGAACTTTATGTTTACTCCATCAGCCAAACTGCAAATCCCACTATCTAATTTGGACTCATGTAAGCAGCACTCCATGGAAGCAAGACCGGGCCATCTACTTCGGTAAAGATTTACCGCCTCAGAAACCCAGTGGGGGTCACTATGACTGGTAATCCACCAGATGGCAGGTTTTTTTTTTTTTTTTAATTGACACTATCAGCCACCAACCACACGGGGGTAGCACATCCTAATGTTAGAATACTTTAAGCAAAAGCAATTATTTGTGAGCTCTGGTGGCATATAGTGCCTATGGCATTTGACTGCTAACCAGAAGGCTGGAAGTTCAAATCCACTAGCCAGTCCTCGGAAGGAAGGTTGGGCAATCTACTTCTGTAGGGATACTGCCTCAGAAACCCAAGGAGGGGTTGGATCTGACTCGATGGCAGTGAGTTTGTTTTTTTGTTTTTTGACTTTAACTTGTAGTCTAACAATTCAAAACTATAAATCACCACAATTTGGTTATGATTTCTGTTGTTAATTGGTAGCTACCATTCCAGCTTGTTGTTGTTGTTATGTGCCATCGATTCAGACCCGACTCATAGCGACCCCTCCTTGGGTTTCCGAGGCAGTATCACTATGGAAGTAGATTGCCCCATCTTCCTTCCGAACCATTCCAGCTAAATGGAAGAATTTATAGTTTTCACTTTTCCATTTGTTTTTTCCCTTAAACTGTTTCAGGTCCCAGTCAGATTATAAAAAGATAAACTTTCTATCTGTGTTTGTCTCCTAAATTTTTTTGAGGAAATGTCAAAGGCTTTTCAGGAATTGTTAAATTATAATTTCCAAACTTTTGAATAAGGTGTGATCTTTATGCTTCTGAAAATTGTTATCAGTTTTGGCTAAAAATAGTGCCACTTAAGTCAACAGTCTTTCCATTTTGATCTTTAATTTTAGATGCATTATGTATTTTGAGATTATGTAACTTCTATTTATAAAATACATATAATTGCTGCCAGAAATACTAGTGGAAAGAGGCCTAGAGATACTAACATTAATTGTTCGAATTAATCTGCCTTGCAATAGTTTTCTCATGCAACACCAGGTTTAGAAAGTAATTCACATGTTATTAAAGGAAATAGGGAACTTCTTTCTGTCATTAATATTTATCAGGCAATTCACTGTCTAAAACATCATAGTACTTATCAATCTTGAATCAATTTACTTACACCTACCTTCCCCCTCACCTCAAAGAAAGATCATCTGAGCATGAAAACTGGGTAAATATTCATGAAAAAAAAAAAGGTATTTTAAAGGTACTACTGTGAGGTTTAGGTATCTTAAATGCAAATAGATTTTAGAAGAGACAGTCACTTCTTTCTTAAATTTGAAGGTGACTTTGTTTTCTGTTCCAATACTTAATTTCTGTTTTACTATTTGAACATAAAAATACAGTTTGCACAATTTCTTGATTTGGAGCATATTCATATTTTATTTTGGTGTTATTGGATGCTCAATTTGGAAAATTGTCTATGGAGGAATGAAAGGACTGTGCATTCTCTGTAATAAATTCTAAATCAGTCACTTGTGTCAAGCACATTAAAATATTACCAAGATCCTCAATATCCTTGTTTTTAATGTTTGTATATTTCATACTATATTTTTAGACTCTTAAAATTTTATGATCATGTTTTCTATATAAATCATATCTCTTGTCATTAAAAATGCTCATTTTTGTCTGTTATTAATAATGTAACCATTTTTTCACTTTTTTATTTTTTTCCTTTTTTTCTCTCGTTTTTCCTTGTCTGTTTCAGTTTTCTTATCTTACTCATTTTTAATATTAATGTTTCTTTAGTTTAGTTTTTGATATATATATATCCTTTTTTGCTTTAACAAATAGAAGTTTATTTTCTCATAGTTTGTGGTGTAGAGGCCATAAATTCAAATTCAGAATACCAGCTGTAGGGGAAGAATTTTTCTCTCTCTATTTGTTCTGGGGGAATGGTCCTTGTCTCCTTTCAACATCTATGGGCCCAGTGTCCCTTGGAAATCTCCATGCACCTTGGTATCAATCGTCCCCTGGATCTAGAAGGTTTTCAGTGCAAGGATTCTGGGTCCAAAGAATGTGCTCCCCTCCGAGCTCTTCTTTCTTGGGGTAGTCAGGTCCCTACTTCTTTCTCTACTTGCCTCCCTTTCCTTCTATTTCTTGTAAGCCCACTCCAGGGAGACCCCCTTTATCATAGCTGCAAAATGAGTAAGCGTGTTGCATCTCAGACTATTCCCCTTACAACTGATTGGCTGATAACATCAAAGTATTGGTAGGTATGATTACATTATGTAACTGACAGAGCAAAGAACCATGACCCATCTAAATTGACACATACATCTGGGGGACAAAATTCAATCCATAACACAGCTCTATTCTTTTTGTTGTTGCTGTTGTTGTCTCTTTGTTTTCCAGTTCGGGTGGTATGTCAAATTTTAGTTGAAGAAATAGTTCATCTCTCTGCAAATCAGTAATATAGTAAATTCTTAAACAGTATTTGAGTCTGTTTCAAATCTATTTTCCTTCATTGCTCGATCCATCCATTCCTGCACCAGTTTAACAATTAAAAATTTATTATGAAATTTTCCAAATTGGCACGAAATATAGATAATAATATAACAAACCCCTGTAAAATATAACCCATCACTAAAATACAACAGTTATCAAGTTTTTGCAACACTTGCTTTTCTTTCTCCTTCTCTCTCTCTCTCTCTCTTTCACTTTAATTGTGGTTTGGATGAAAGGTTACAGAGAAAATTAGTTTCCCATTCAACAATTTATACAATTTTGTTTTGTGCCATTGATTTCAATCCTTATAACATAACAATACTCTTCTCACTTCCCTTGTATTTACTGTAAGATTGGGTTGCAGATGCCAAGACAAACCAGGCCAGAGAAATAGAAAAGGAGAATTTATTTAAGAGATTGCAAGCATTAAAGCAAATCGGGTAACTCTCTGCGCTAGAGAGACCAACCAGCGATTGTCTCAGTTAGGGTCGTTTTATCTTTATCTCTGAAATCCTCACTTCTTGTCTTGGGGTTTAAGACGTCATAGAGTTTAGTCAGCCAAATCTCGCGATCGGCTTGTTCCTTCCTTTCGGTCAGCTTGTTCTTTCTTTGGGGTCATGGTGCCCCTATAAGATAACTTTTTACAAGAGTCAGACAGTAGTCATTAACTATTTTCAGAAGACTGATAATCTGGAATTTTGTTTTTTGTAACATTCCATTTTGGCTGAGTGTAAATTATTGTGAAGTTTGATTTTATTAACCCTCCATTTACCATTTCCCTTTGCCCTAGGATCTTACTGGTTCTCATCTTTTGAGTTTTATTCCTGGAGCTGACTTTTTAATCTCATATGATTCTAATGAGTTCCTACTTCTCTAGTGTTATTGTTCACCTTATAGGCCTGTTTGCCGTTTGCCTGAAAGTTGAGCCACTCTGGTAGGTAAGGCTATGTGTCAACTTGGCTGGGCCTGGTTTTGAGTGGCTGGGCAGCTGGATATAGTTATTCTCCATGTTGAGACTGGTGATCAACTACATAGGGGGAATATACTACAGCAGCTGAGTAGCTGTCTAAGGAATGTGGACTGCTTCCAGTATATAAGGAACAGCTTTGAGGAAGGTCTCAAGCTTTTGGCATGCTTGAACCCTGCATATAGTTGAGATGTTATTCGGCAGCCTGCCACGTTGTCTGCTGATCTTGGTACTGTTAATGGGACTTGAATGAATGGCCTGCCTTGTGGTGTGGTAATATCAGGACTATGTCATTTTATATGTTGTTGTTATTGTTATGTGCCGTGGAGTCGGACCTGACTCATAGTGACTCCTCCTTGGGTTTCTGAGGCAGTATCACTATGGAAATAGATTGCCCTATCTTCCTTCCGAGGAGTGGCTGATGGATTTGAACTGCCAGCCTTCTGGTTAGTGGTCAAGTGCCTTAAAACCGAGACAGAGGAGGAGTCAGCCGCAGGGACCCAGGTAAGGGTGGTAGGAGAGGTGTCTAACAGGGAGACAAACTTGTCTGTTGGTTTGTCCTACAGTGGTGACGTGTTGATGTGAGTTTTGAGGCTGAGCCACTGGTGTTTCAAACCCATCGGGATGCACATGGTGCACAGGTATCAGCCCAGTTTACAGACTGAGACAGACTAGGAAGAAGGAAGAAGCCATCCACTTCTCAAAGAATTGGCCAGGGAAAACCTTATGAATAGCAAAGAAACACTGATACATTACCGCACAACTTTATGAATAGTCCAGTTAGGTTAGAATGCTATCAAAATAGGACTGGGAAAGAGCTGCATCATCAGAGTAAACCCAGTCTTACTCCTATGGATAAGGTAAAGCTTTCAAGACCTCCATTTGCTGATGTGGCACCATTCAAATTGAGGCCCTGGAGAAGGATGTCATGCTTGGTAAGGTGGAGGGTTGACAAAAGAGGGGAAGGCCTTTAACGAGATTGATTGACACGGTGGCTGCCATGATGGGCTCAAGTATAGCAGGGATCATGGAGCTGGCACGGAATCGGGCAGTGTTTCGTTCTGCTGTGCATGGGGTCGCTATGAGTCAGAAACGACTTGATGGCACCTAATAACAACAATGTCATTTTATTTGTCAACCTTGGACTGATTAGCCTCAGGAGCTAGCAGCTTCCTGAGTGAAGAGATGCCTCTAGTTTTAGTGGGCTGGGAGCAAGAGGCAGAGCTGAAGCCCAAAGTTAAAGGGCTTTCACCCATCCCCTAGAGCCTGGCACTTTGAACTTGGACTTCTAGCCTCTAAGACTGTAAGAGAATAAACTCATGTTTATTAAAATCCCCCATTTGTGGTATTTTTCTGTTAGAGAGGCATGAAGTAACCAAAACAGCCACAGATGTGAGTTCAGTTCAGGCTTAAATGATGCTTAAGGAATATTTCCTTAAAGTTTCCACATATCTCTATCAGACCAGTAAACCTAGTCTGTTTTTGATTTTCAATTTTGTTCCACATTTTTCTCCCAATCTATCTGGGATCTTCTATTGTGATCCCTTTCAGATCAGTCAGCAGTGGTAGTTGGGCAACAACTGGTTCTTACGGTCTCAGGGTCATGATGTTGGGGTTCACAAAATCCATTAGTCCTGTGTATTTGATTTTATTCACTATTCCTTCCTCTGGATGAGGAAAAGGCAATAGTTGCATGTTAAATTGTTGTTTACAAGCTTTGAAGATGCCAGTACTGACTTACCAAAGTAGGATGGAGAACACTGTCTTTGTGGACTATGTTAGCCAATGGAACTTAGTGTCTCCTGAGCACCCAAACCCAGTGACTCATTTCCTCAGTGTACTTGGTTATGGCTTAGAAGTTTTCATAATTTTGTCCCTAGTATACAGTTCTGGGGGCTCTGGTGGTGTAGTGCCTAAGGTATTTAACTGCTAACCAGAAGGCTGACAGTTCAAACCCACCAGCCACTCCTTGGAAGGAAGATTGGGCAATCTACTTCCATAGAGATACTGCCTTAAAAACCCAAGGAGGGGTTGCTATGAGTTGAATCAACAGCAGTGATTTTTTTTTTTTTTTATCATGCTATTTTGCATAGTGGTTGTACAATTTTACAGTTCCATCAGCTGTGTCAGGGTTCTAGTATCTCCATACCCTCGTCAGTATTTGGTGCTTTCCATTTGTTTGAACTTTGCTGTTAATGCTGGGGTGAGATTTTTTCAATGTTGTTTTGATTTGCATCTCTCTAATGGCTATGACGATGAGCATTTCTTTATGTGTTTGGTGTCTGCCCAAATGTCGTCTTTGGTGAAGGGTTTGTTCTTGTCTTCCAATTATTCAATTGGATTGTTTGTCCTTTTGTTGTTTAGGTGTAAAAGTTTTCTGCAAATTTAGAGATTATTCCCTTGTCTGATATGCCATTGCCAAAAGCTGTCTTCTGGTCTGTAAGTTCTCTTTTCTCTCTTTGGTGAAGTCTTTTGAAGTTCATAAATTTAAATTTTTAGAAGGCCCTAGTTGTCTAGTTTGTCTTCTGCCATTTGTACATTATTCATTATGGTTGACAGTGTATTTATTTATAGCATGTATTAGGGCCCCTATGTTTGCCCCTATTTTTTCTTCCATGATCTTTATCATTGTAGGTTTTGCATTTACGTCTTTCGATTCACTTGGGTTCATTTTTATATATGGTGAGAGATATGGATCTTGTTTCATTTTTCTGCAAATGAATATCCAATTTTGCCAGCACTGGTTATATTTCATGCCCATTTAATGAATTTTGGCCCTTTGTCAAAGATCAGCTGTCCATAAGTGGCTGTATTTACTTCTGGAGCCTCAGATCTGTTCCATTGTTCTATGTGTCTGCTATGAAACCAAAACAAGGATATTTTGACTAATGTGTCTGTGTATCAGGTTTTGAGACTGGAAAATGTGAGGTTTCCTACTTTATTCTTCTTTAGTATTGTTTGCTTGTTCAGGATTTCTTTCTGTATAAAGTTGGTGATTACTTTTTCCATCTCCCTAAAGACTGATGACAGAACGTGAATCAGTATTGCATTATATCTGTAGATCACTTTTGGTAGTATTGACATTTTCACAGTGTTAAGTCTTCCTATGCATGAGCTTGGTATAGTCATGAGCTTGATGTAGACTTCTTTTGGTTTCTTGTACGAGTGTTTTGTGGCTTCCTTTGAATAGGACTTTCGTGTCTCTGGTTAGATTTATTCCTAAGTACTTCAGCTCTTGTGTTATTATTATAAATGGTATTGTTTTTCTGATTTCCTTTTTCAGAGTTCTCTTTGTTAGTGTAGAGGAATACAATTCATTTTTGTATGTTGATCATGTAACTTGCCACTTTTCTCAATCCTTCTATTAATTCCAGTAATTTTCTTTTTGAGTCTCCAGGATTTTCTATCTGTAGAATCACATAATCTGCGAACAGAGGTAGTTCTACTTCTTCCTTGCCAATTTGAATGCCTTTTATTTTTCTTTCTTGCCTTTTTCCTCTGGCTAGGATTTCCAATACAATATTGAATATGAGAATGATAAAGGGTATCCTTGTCTGGTTCCTGTTCATAAGAGCAATGTTTTCAGTCTCCTTTTATTGACAATAATGATGGCCATTGGTTTTATGTATATGCCCTTAATTTTGTTGAGAAAATTCCCTTCTACTATTATTTTCTTTAACACTTTTATCAGGAATAGGTGTCAGATTTTGTCAGATGCCTTTTCTCTATCAATTGACATGATCTTTTTATTATTATTATTTACATGGTGGATTATGTTGATTGTTTTTTCTGTTGTTTACCCATCCCTATGGGAGCTCTGGTGGCATAATGCCTAAGGCATTTGACTGCTAACCAGAAGGCTTGTGGTTCAAATCTACCAGCCACCTCTTGGAAGGAAGACTGGACAATCTATTTCTATAGACATACTGCCTCAGAAACCCAAGGATGGGTCACTATGACTTGGAATCGACTCAACAGCAGTGAATGTTTTTGACCCATCCCTATATACTGATATGAATCCTTGGTCATGCCATGTTATTTTTTCAATCTATTGTTGGATTCTATCGGCTAGGATTTTGTTGAGAAGTTTTGTGTCAATATTCATGAGGAATACTCATCTATGGTTTTCTTTTTCAGTGATGTCTTTGCTTGGTTATGGTATCAGGAGTAAGCTTGCTTCATTGAATGAGTTGGGGATGGGAAGTATTCCATCTTGTTCTATGTTCTGGTGTATTTTGAGTAGAATTGGTATCACTTCTTCTCTGAATATTTGGAAGAATTAACCAGGACCTGGACTTTTTTGGTTGCTGTTTTTTTTTTTTTTTTTCCTTAAGTGACCTGTTCAATTTCTTCTTTGGTAATGTGACTTCTTTTGTGATGTAACTATTCAAATTTTCTACCATTGATTGTGTTGGTTTGGGTTGGTAGAGTGTTTCTAGAAATTTATTCATTGCTTCTAGGATTTCAAGCTTGTTGGATTAGAGTTCTTCATAGTGTTTTGTTATTTTCATTTTCCTTTCAGCAGATTCTGTTGTGATATTGACTATTTCATTTCTTATTTGTATTATTTGCATATTCTCCTTCTTTTCCTTTTTTCAGTTTTCCAGTGGGTTCTCAATTTTATTAATGCTTTCAAAGAACCAATGTCTAGTCTTCTTGGCTATTTCTATTGTTTCTCTGTTTCATTTATTTCAACTCAAATCTTGACTGTTTTCATTTTTCTGGTGACTGTAGGTTTTATTGTTGTTGTCCTTTTTCAAATTGTTGGAGATTTTGTGTTAAGGTGTTGATTTTGGTTCTTTCTTCTTTTTAATTTTTATTGGTATAAATTCTCCTCTGAGCACTGCTTTGGCTCTGTCCCAAAGATTTGGTATGTATTGTGTTTTTATTCTCATTGATTCTCAGAGTCACTTTATTTCATTTTTTATTTCTTCTATTACCCAGTAGATTGTAAGTAGGGTGTTATTCGATTTCCATGTATTTGATTCTTTTTCATCTTCTGGTTGATGTCTATTTTTTTTTTAATCTTGGGCACTTTTTTTTTTTAAATATTAGTGTGTCTTATAATTCATGAAAATAAAGCAAATTCTCAGCAGTGGTTGAACTTAAGACCATCCTTCACCCTGAGTAGCCCCGCCCCATGCACTTTCCAGTGGTTGTTTGTATCCATGGTCTGTTAGGGCCTGTAGTCACACTCTTTGGTAGATTGGCTGTAGTAATATAAAGTAAGCCCTCAGCATGTTTTCCAAAATGTTTTCAGTGACTGTCCTAAGATAGTAAGAGATCTATAGCTTATAACTTTAGAAAATAAACAGGTTGAAAAGAGTCATTATTATGTCAATCATTAGACTACAGTTAGGAGCTCTGGTGGCATAGTGCCTAAAGCATTTGACTGCTAACCAGAAGGCTGGCAGTTCAAATTCACTAGCCTCCCCTCAGAAGGAAGATGGAGCAATCTACTTCTGTGGTGATATCACCTTGGAAAACGAAGGAGGGGTCGCTATGAGTTGGATCTGACTCGACAGCACTGAGTTTAGTTTGGTTTTGGTTTAGACTACAGTTGTCTAGAAGGCAAAGTCTTCTAAGTGAAATCTGTCACCATTGTTCTCTCATGATCTGTTTGATCAAGCATCTAGGCTGAGTACATATGGACTTTGAAGCCACAAGGGCAAATTCCAGAATGCCAAGTCACTGAACTCACCCATGTTCACAAAATGGAATGGAACTAGAGGAGAAGACTCACCAGCTTGCCCAGAAGTGCAAGGGTATAGGAGAAATGATATTCCAGCATGTAAACTCAAAATGTGGCATAGTGCCTAAGGAATTTAACTACTAATCAGAAAGCTGGCAGTTGAAACCCAACCACCCTCTTCTTGGAAGGGTATCTCTACAGAACTAGAGATACCACCTTGGAAACCCAAGGAGAGGTCTCTATGAGTCAAATCAACTTGATGGCAGTGAATTTAACTTTTTTTTTTTGGTGGAGTAAATGTTATGCTTATAGCATTATGTCTG
Organism: Orycteropus afer afer; assembly: GCF_000298275.1. Taxonomy (NCBI): domain Eukaryota; kingdom Metazoa; phylum Chordata; class Mammalia; order Tubulidentata; family Orycteropodidae; genus Orycteropus; species Orycteropus afer. The sequence goes on from NW_006921685.1 coordinate 4,476,803, forward strand.
ACTTCTCCACTCTTCTCTCCCCTCTTCCATTTAGTAATTTCTGTTTCCTCCTATTCAATCCTAGTTGGTGCAAACAGAGAGACAGAAAGTACAAGGAACTTTTTTCTTGGAAGCCTTAGAAGCAGCAATTTCTAATTTTATAGCATTATGGTAGAAAAATATGCTTCGCAGTATGTCTATGTTTTTAAATTTATTTAAAAGGCTTTATAAATTTTATAAATTTTTATACAATTATATAAAAGATTTCCTTTGTGGCTTAACATGTTGTCTATTCTGGTGAATATTCCGTGTGTGGTGGAGAATAATATATATTTTGTTGTTGTTGGGTGGAGTGTTCTGTGTCTATCTATAAGGTATTGTATTATATAGATCATCTGTATGTTTGTTGAGTTTCTTTTAGTTTTTCTGTCCTCCATTGAAAGTACTATATGAAAGTCTCCTACTATTATTGTGGAACTATTTCTCTTTTCAATTCTGTTAATATTTGACATATTTATTTTGAGACTCTTTCATTGGGTGCATAGATATTTATTATGGCTATGTCCTCTAGTTAGAGTGACACTTTAAACATCATATGATGTTCTTCCTTGTCTCTGGCTGATTTTTCCTTAAAATATATTAATATAGTCATTTCTACTTTTCTTGGCTGCTATTTGCTTGGTATACTATTTTTGCCCTTTTATTTTTAGTTTATTTTTTGTCTTTGTGTCTAAGCTTTTTTTTTTTTTTTTCTTGTACAGAGTATATTCATGGGTTTTTCTTATCTGTTCTGCTACCCTCTGTCTCTTGACTGGTACATTTAATACATTTACAATCAGTATAACTATTGATAGATATAAATTTATTGCTATAATTTTGCTTTTTGTGTTTGTGTGTGTGTGTGGTGTTAATGGTTTCTTCAACATGTTTTTGTGTGATGGATTAATTTTGGTCATAGATTTTCTTTTCATTTACTTTACTGCTACTTTTTTTGTTGTGTTTACTGAGACTTTATGATTTTCTTCTTTTTTTATTTTGGTGAGAAAATTTGTTACTTTTTTTTGAAGTTTTACTGTACTTTATTATTGTCTTCCCAAATTTATAAAAGTCCATTCTATTTCAAGATTGTCTTGGTTTCCTCTCCATGTGGAGATTCTGTAACTACATCATTTATTCCCTCTTTTTTCTTGGTAGTTATCATGATTTACAAATTGATATTTCTGGGTCACTGTTTTCAATCTTGTAGATTTATTTTTTATTTTTGATATGTGGCTTGATTTCAAAGTGATCTTGACACATGTTTCATCTCTGGTTGTCTGCCATGGTCAGTTCTTTGTCCCAAAGACTGTTTTTGTCATTTGTTTTATGGTTGGTCTGTGTATATTTTCTTAATTTCTCTTTATCTGTGAATGTCCTAACTTCATCACTGTATTTGAAGGACAATTTTGCTGGATATATAATTCTTGGTTAGCAAGTTTTTTTCTTTCAGCATTTTATATCTGTAATCTCATTGCCTTCTTAACTGCACAATTTCTACTGAGAAATGAGAGTTTAATCTTATTTGTTTTTTTTTGTAGGTAACTGCCCCCCCCCCCCCGTGTGAGCTGTTTTCAGTATTCTTTCTTTGTCTTTGCTTTTGGGAAGCTTGTTAATGATGTCTTGTTGACTTACTTTTGGAGTTTGTTGAACTTGTTGGAGTTTTGGGTTTGTTGAATTTCTTAAATGTGTATCTTGCCATCTTTTATAATATTGGAGGCTTTTCTTCCTAAAAATATTTGACAATTTTTTCTAACAATTCTTCCTTCTACTTTTGGTCTCTTTATGTTGTGGAATTCTGATCACACATAATTCTTAGGTTTTCTTCATTTTTTTATATTCTTTTTTTGGATTGTTCTTCTAATAGATTTGTCTTCAATCTCACTAATACTATCTTCCATTGATTCAGTGCTGCTTCTCTGTTCTTCACACACTGTATCTATTTATGAAATTTTGGTATTTATCTTCTGGATTCCTATTTACTATTTTTGAATTGTTTCTAATTTTACATTTATTTTGTTAGTTTGTTCTTTTATTTATTTTGAATTCTTCTAGAGTTTTCCTTGATTTTGTCTGTGGCTTCCTCAAACTTTCTCTCAATCCATTGTATGTACTTAAATACAATTCCTTGCATTTCACTTCAGGTTGTTCCTGAATATTCTGGAAGATTTTCTGGCCCTGTAGTTTGGTCACTTTTAAAATCATCTTTTCCTGTTATTTATTTATTTATTTTTCCAATTCTGGTCACTAGTGTGATAGCACTGGGGTGGTCATCATCTGTCTCTAGCTAAATTTGGTAACAGGTGGCAGTGTAGGCACAAATGATCATACAGGACACTAAGAGCAGGTTTGGTGGTTGTTGCACACTGTCTGCCTTAATCTGGTGTTTCTGGAGTGTGTAGTGTCTCTTACCCACTGCATTGGAGGGCCAGCAGGTATGGTGGGTCCACAATGCTGAGAAAAGATAGATAGAAAAAGTAAAAGGGAGAAAAAGAGGAAGAAAATAAAGGAAAAGAAATAACGGGAGGAAGAGGAGAAATCCAAGAAGAAAGAAAAAAGAAAAAATAAGTGGTGTATAGTACTGGCCAGTGCTAGCTGCCAAACATGGCTGTGGTGGAAATGTGGTACTTGCCCCATGACAGTGTGCACTGTTGAATATAGTGAGTAAGCAGGGGGTGCTACTGAATGGAAGGTGACAGTTGCAGTGGACTTACTCAGCCAGATCAAAAAAAAAAAAAAAGAAAGAAAGAAAAAAAAAAGACGAAACCAGGTGAGTAGAAGAAGAAAAAAGCAAACAAATGGTGGGGAGAGGAAAGAAATGAGAAGAAAGGGGAAAATAAAACAAACAAACAAAATATGGGTATAAGTGTTAGCTGTCAAAGACAGCTCCAGAGGGAACATGAAGCTCACTCTGGGGAGGATGCTCTGCCATCCATGGAGGGGCAGAGGTTGGTGCTGGTGACCAAAGAGGGAGATTGGAAATCAGTTCTACAGGATGATTTAGAAAAAAAAAAAAAAAATGAAGTGGGGTTGGGGAGAGGAAGGAAAAAGAGAAAAGAAAGAAGAGGACACAGAAATGAAGAGGGGATAACTAAGAAAAAGAAACAAAGAAACAAAATTAAGCAAAGTAGTAGTGATATGCAAGTGTGTGAGAATGCAGTGCCCATTCCGTGAGAGCACGCATCTTCTACTGGGGATGACAGGGGCCAGCATTGTTAAATATATAGGTGTTGAGAAAAGCAGAACCACTTTGCATGATTCAAAAATTACGAAAAGGGAAAGCAAGGGAAGAGAAAGAAAAGGAAAAGAGAAAAAAGAAACAAAGAGGAGAGGATAAGGAAGAATTAGGAAGAAAGATAAAAACAAATGGCACAGCACTGGCAGTGGGGGAGGTTTGATCGGCCACCAGGTGGGTGGGTAGGGGCCATGCTTCTGACCACCAGAACATTGTACAGGTAAGGAGGAAGGTCTTCCCTCTCTGCTCACCAGATGACCTATGTGGGTACTGGTGGAATCCTGGGCAAGCAGAGCCAGTTATGTTTCTCTGATAGGAATACTGCTTACAATAATTCAAAATGGCCATGCTGTGCATAGTAAAAGTTTATCACTCCTTTTTCACTATTTTCATTCAATCTCTTCCTCTCATCACTATTTTATCTGCTTCTTTATCCTTTCCTTTGAAGCTCTGGGTTCCAGTATTGTCATCTGTATCTGGTTTACTTGGTTTATCGAGTCTTTGCTGTAGAGTGTCTGAATAGTATCTGCCTAGTCTGTCATCTTTAATCCTCCTCTTTTTAATTGCTTAAAACTCTTTGGCTACCCTAAGTTATTTTTAAACTCTATTACGTTTTATAGATCCATTTATATATTTTTATGTCAAAAGTTATATTTGTCTGAGATACATACTTTTGTACATGAAATAATTATTCTCTACAAGATGAAATATTTAGTAGAATTTTACTTCTTTTATAAATTTATCTTTCATGACTCATATACAATGAAACTTTGATTTGCTTCTTAACTCTTTCTTTCCTCCTCTATCTCCTGGTTTTTATTGGAAAATTTGGGGATTGAGGGTCTTGGGTTACAGTTAAGTTTTTCCTTAGGTCAATAAATTTTTCTATTGTTTTCAAACTTTTATTAGTATTTTGTTAAGATTTACATCTATTACAAGTATGTAATTGCTGCAACCATTGAAGTACTTCAATATTAAATAACAATTTATTATTCTTATCTCTTCCCTTCTCAAGCTTTCCCCACTTCCCTTCACTCTCCCCTTCTACACATACACCTCTGGCTAAAGTAAAAATTTGTCGTATATTTTTTCTCATGTTTCTATACATAAGTACCCACACATACACTCTACTATATGTGTATGTGTATGTACATATACACATACACACATACATATATATATATCATATTTATGATTTGATAAGATTTTTGTAATCCGTGACATGTTTTTATTAAAATGATATCACATTATAATAAATAATCTTGAGCAAGAAAAAGTTAGTCCTGCCAGCTGTCAACTGGTAGCTGGCCTGGAACTAACACTTTGGCCATGTCGTTCCTTATTTAACAAAACATTTACCAGAACAACAATATCAGACAAGGTCACTGTGTGACTCCATAAGAAAGTACAAACAAGATTACTGTGTAATCAAATATGAGTCCTGATAAAAACAAGAACGTTGTGCAACCACAAAAATCATTAAACATCTCTTTCTTTTTCAGCAGATTTCAGTGATTTATGTTTCTTTATCAGTGACAGATTTAGGTTCATTCCGTCGCTTGCACTTCCTACATAAAATATTAAGATATCAATCATAGTGTTGATTCCTTTTTCTTAATAGGCCAACTAGGGCCAGACCTGTTTCCTTGAAACCTTTCCAGAATCACCTAACAAATCCAAATCATCTCTGGCTGCAGTAAATAATAAACCTTTTTTTTTTTTTTTTAACAGATGACCTTTGGCATTCAACAGTTTGCTTATATATAACATAAAACATATATATTATATTCACTGTCATCAAGTTGATTCCAACTGATAGTTTCTGAGGCAATAAATCTTTATGGAAGTAGGTTGCCCCATCTTTCATTCGTGGAATGGCTGGAGGGCTTGAACAGCCAACCTTTGGGTTAGCTTTCAAATGCCTTAGCACTGGCCCACCAGAGCTCCTTAATTTACAATAAAATATATAATAATAGACATGATATAATTGACCCATTCCATGGTATACACAATTTATATTATCATATCCATTACCAAAAAATTACATCCATGCATTAATGCTGAAAACAATGGTATACTAAACATATACTGTTTCTTATATTTCTCTCAAAGAAATTTCCGGTAGTATAGTTATTGGATTAAAGACAGTATTTTTAATTACAATAAGTTTGTTGGAATAATATTCCCAGTAGCGATAGTAGATACTAAAATAATTTCCTTTGTCATTATAGTAGATGAAATGATATTTTACTTTTGCTTAATTGGCACTCTACTACTAGTGTAGTTGAGCACAATTTTATGTGTTGATTCATTTAATTAACAATATTGAACACCTGCTACTTACTTTTCTACATGTCGAGCATAAAGTTGTATACAAACAGATCACAGCTCTGCCTTCATGATGTTTAAATTTTTAAGGGAAAAGGCAAACTCTAAACAAATATATAAAAAGTTAGATGTTGATAAATGATTTGGAGTACAATAAAATAATGTAAGAGTGAAGCAATTTGGGAAGTGGACTATTAGGATTTATAAGGCGGTCAGTAAAAGCCTCTAAAATGATGAAATTTTAAACAATTGAAAGAATGTGTCATTAGGGTACTAAAGGAAGAATTTTACAAGTAGAGGGAAAAGCTCTAACTCTAAGGGAGGATAATTGTAAAAATGTTTTAAGAACATTAAAGAGTCTGGCAAGACTGGAGGTGAAACTAGAGGTCAGAAAGATAAAAGTAAATAAGACTATATACAACATTTTAGGCAATTGTAAGAATAATGGATTTTACTCTGAATGAGATGGGACGTCACCAAAGAGTTTTAAGCAGAGGGATGATGTTGTTTTAAGTCTTCATGGGAGCTTTCTGGTCACTGAATTGAAAGTTGATTGCAGAAGGTTAGTACTGAAGATGGAGTTGATATCAAGAGTTCAATTTGGGACACATTAAATTTGAAATACTTCTTAGAAATCCATATGGACTTGCTTTTGGAAATCCAAGTTTGGAGTTCAGAGGAAGAATCCAGGATGGGAATATAAATTTGGAAACCATTGGTTTACAGGTGATTTTTTTTTTTTTAAATTTTTTTTTTATTGTGATTTGGGTGGAAGTTTAGAGAGCAAATTCATTTTCCATACAGCAATTCATACACATTTGTCTCATGACATTGACTACAATTCCCCACAATGTAACAGCTCCCACCACTTCCTTCCCATAGTTACCTCTTCCCTGTGTCCTTTTCTCCCACGTACTCCCACCTCCCAACCATCTCCCTGTGCAAACACTGTCCTTCTGTTCTCCCGTGATTGATTGCTCCAAGGAGTGTATCTACCTGATGTAAGTGTTCACCCCATATGCCAATCTATTGTTTAGCTAGAAGACACAGGAGTGAGTTCAGTTTGAGACCTGAAGAGTAACTAGGGGCCATAGTTTCACTGTGGTGGTTAAGTTTGTGTGTCAACTTGGCTGGGCCTTGTTGAGTGACTGGGCAGCTGGTGGTAGTTACTCCCATGATGAGACTGGCCAACAACTCCATGATGGGACCTACCACAAGCAGCTGATGTGGTCTGCTTCCCGTATATAAGAAACAGCTTGGGGAATGGTTGCCAGTATATGGCATGCTTGGAACCTGAATGTAGCCATGTAATTGTTCAGCAGCCTGCCATGCTCTGCCGAACTTGGGACTTACAATGGACTTGAATTAATGGCCTGCTGTGTGGTTTCATAACATCAGGACTGTGCCATTTTATTCGTCAGCCTTGGGCTTGTCAGCCTCAGCAGCCTGCAGCTGCCCAAGTGAAGAGATGCCTCTAGTTTCAGTGGGCCAGGAGCAAGAGGCAGAGCTGAAGCTCAAGGTTGAGGGGCTTTCACAGAGCCCCTAGCGCCTGGCACTTTGAACTCAGACTTAAAGCTCCATATTGTGAGAGAATAAACTCCTGTTTGTTAAAGCCATCCCATCTGTGGTATGTTCTTGTCAGAGTGGCACTAGGTAACCAAAACACTCACCAGGCTCTATCAGACCAGCAAATTTGGTCTTTCTAAATTTTATTTTGTTTTATGATTTTTGAGTTTTGGTCCACATTGTTCTCCCACTCTATCCAGGATCTCTTGCACTGATCCTGTCTGAGTGATTGACAGTGGTAGCTGGGCACCTTCTTAGGAGAACACTAAAGATGTCTCAAGAGAGCTCTGCATTAAAGGATGTTAGCTGTGTGATTCTAATGGCACAAGCTTGTGTCTAGCCAAATCAAAGGAAAAAAGACTAAGAATCTCAATTAAACTGCAAATGGATTCAGAAAGCCCAACCGTTATAGTGACCCTCTGTCTTATGGGGTCACTATTAGTCAGAATCCACTCAAATAAGGAAATGCAGTTTGATTGAGTGTGACACCAGTTCCCTTAGGAAGGTAACCTCAATATATTTAATATGGTAAAATCTTTCTTTTAGTAGTATCATTATTTTTTAATACACTTTATTGAAGTATAATTTATGTATAGTGAAATACATAAAGCTAAAGTGACATGGGTCGAAGCTTTTTTTTTTTTTTTTGCAGTGTTTCCTCCCCTTCCTTCCATCCCACCCTTGGTAACCAACAAAAAAGTTTTTTTTTAATATATCCTTGACTTTTTACCATAATGAACTAATACTATATTTGTCCATCTGTGATTGACTTCTTTCACTCAGCACAATGTCCTCCAATTTCATCCATATTGTGCAGTGTTTTGCACATTCTACATTATTCTTTAGGGTTGTATAGTATTCCATTGTATGTATGTATCACAGTTTGGTTATCCATTCTTCTGTTGATGGGCACGTAAGTTGTTTCCATATTTTTGCTATTGTAAATAGTGCTGTGATGACTATGGGTGTGCATATATCTGTTCTTGTCCTGGCTCTCACTTCCTTTGTATATATACCTAGTAATGGGATTGCTGGGTCAAGTGGTATTTCTAATTCTAGATGTTTTAAGGAATTTTCATACTGTTTTCCACAGTGGTTGCATCATTTTACCGTTCCATCAGCAGTCTATGACAGTTTCAATCTCTCCACAGCCTCACCAGCTGTGTTGGATTGGGTTCTCTAGAGAAACACAAAAACCAGCAAAGTATATATATATATATTTATAGAGAGAGAAAGAGAGAGAGAGAGAAATTTATCTTAGATAAATGGCTCACAAGCGTGTAGAAGCCGACAAGTTCAAGCTGAAAAGTTCGTCTCTGGAGGGGGATGGGGCCTGGAGCCGTCTGGCTTTCGCACGCATGGCAGAGGAGTTCAAGTCACAAAGTTCGTCTCTGGAGGGGGATGAGGCCCGGAGACGCCTGGTTTCCATAAGCACAACAGAGCCGAGAGAATCAAGCTGACACGCAGCGCACTGGTCGCTGTTCCCAACAAAGAATGAATCCGAAAACCTCCAGGGCGAGCAGCGAGCTGCTCGCTCCAGGAAGTATATGGTCCGGAATGCCGTTCTTCCAGCTTGTCCCTGGGATAGCATTGCAGGTAGGCCACACCCCTGGGGAAACTCCCCTTGGGCAGACCGGCCGCTTAGAACTCAGTCATGTGATCCATCATGGGAACCACCACTCACAACTGGAGTCCAGCCAAGTTGACACATCTTCAACTATCACACCAGCATTTATTATTTTCTGCCTTGTTGAACTTTGCCATTTGTGCTGGGTTGATATGGTATCTTGTTGTTTTGATTTGCATTTTTCTGATGGCTAATGATCATGACATTTCTTTATGCATTTGCTGGCTGCCTGAATATCCTCTTTGGTGAACTGTCCATTAATATCTTTGGCCCATTTATAATTGGATTGTTAATCTTTTTGTTGTTAAGATGTTGGAGTTTTCTATAAATGTGTATGAATTTGTTGCTTATTGTTATGTGCTTTTTTTGTGGTGTTGATTTCTTTGTTCCATATAATTTTCTGTGGTGAGCTCATTTTGTTTATGAATTGTGTTATCACTTCCTTCATTGCTATTGTTTTAGTATTTGCCAAATTTTTGCACTGGTCCTCTTTTTATTTTGATGTGAAGATTTATCATTTATCTATGATTTATAATTTCTTCCTAAGTTTAGAACAGTCTATTGTATCTTGCAGTTGTCTTGACTTCCCTACCATTTAGAAGTTCTATAATTACAGGTTTTTTTTTTTTTTTCTCTCTTTTTGGTTTGTAGTTGTCTTCATTTGTCAATTGATATTTCTGGCTCTCTATTTACAATCTTGTGGGCTTATTTACTTTGGCTACTTTTGTAACTGGGTTGATTTCTGGGTTATGTCATCATGTGTGTTAATGGTCAGTTGTTTGCTGTTCTTGGTTCTCTGTCCAAAGGACTCCCTTTAGCATCTCTTGTAAGGTTGGTCTGCATTTAACAAATTCCCTTAATTTCTGCTTATTTAGAAATCTTCTAATTTCACCATTATATCCGAGGGACAATTTTGCTAGGTATGTAATTCTTGGTTGGAAATTTTTCTCTTTTAGGGTTTTATATATATCATCCCATTGCCTTCTCACCTGCATGGTTTCTGCCAAGAAATCCGAGCTTGTTCTTATTGGCTTCCCTTTTTAAGTAACTTTTCATTTTTCTCATGCTGCTTTTTCTCTTTCTTTATCTTTGGTTTTGGGGAGTTTGATGATGATATGTCTTGGTGGTTTTCTTTTGGGGTCTATCATGTTTTGGGTGCATTGGACTTCTTGAATGGATATATTCTCATCTTTCATCATACCAGGAAAATTCTCTTCCAACAAATCTTTGACATACAGGTTATTTATTTGTTTATTTTTTCATTTGGGTGAAAGATTACAGAGAAAATTCACTTTTCATACAGCAGTTCACACACACTTTGTCTCATGACATTGACTGCAATTGCCTGCAAAGCAACAGCTCTCTTCCCACTTCCTCCCCATAGTTACCTCTTCCCTGTGTCCTTCCCTCTCATGAACTCTTGCCCCCTTAGCTGTCTCCCTGTGCATTCAAAGCCCTTCTATTCTCCCATGATGATGTCTCCAAGGATTGTGTCTGCCTAATATAAATGTTCAGATCATATGCCTATGTTTTGTTTGGTTGGAAGCCACGTGAGTGGGTTCAATTTCAGACCTGAAGGGAAGCTAGTGGCCATAGTTTCAGGGGTTACATCAGGCTCTATCATACCAGTAAACCTGATTTTTTTTTTTTTTTTTTTATGATTTTGTGTTTTGTTCCACATTGTTCTCCCACTCTATCCAGCATTTCCTACATAGATCCCCCTCTGAGTGGTTGACAGAGGTAGCTGGGCACCATCTAGTTCTGGTCTCATAGTCATATAGGCCAAGGATCACAGGGTGTACTAGTCCTTTGTCCTAATTGTTTCCATGTATCTTTGGTTTCCTTTATTCTTCTTTGCTCTGGATGAGGAGAGACCCACTGATACATGTAGATGGCTGATTGAAAGCTTTTAAGATCCCAGTCACTACTCAACAAGTAGGATGTGGAACAATGTTTTTGTGTAGTATGTTTTGCCAATTGAACTTGATGTCCCCTGTGACCATGGTCCCAAGCCCAGAGGGCCAACTACTCATTCCCTCTGGGTATCTGGCTGTGGCAAAGAAGTGACTGTTTATCTAAATTAACTGTTCAAAACCTCTCTGCCCTCTCCTTACCTAGATCCCTGGCACTGCTCTGCTTGTTGTCCCCTCTGGCTTTGCTTTTCCTCCACTTTCCTGGCTGATGGGGCTGGGGCCTAGGTCCTTCCTCTTAACATGGATCCCTGGCTGCTGCTCTGCTGGAGGACATTATGCTGAGTGAAATAAGTCAACCACTGAAGGACAAATATTGTATTAGTCCATTATTGTAAAAAATCAAGTAAAGGTTTATATATATGGAAGGGAACTTTCTTTGTTGGTTAGCAGGGCTGGGAGGGAAGGGGAGGGAACTGTGCTAGATAGATAGAGACACGTATTGATCTGGGTGAAAGAAAGGGCAAATATGAGTGATCAACATGGTGGCATTGAGGATGAGGAAGACATAGAGAGGTGCATGGGAGGTACAGACAACAAAACTGAACCCTTTTACACATACAGTACTGTGTTATCAGTGAAGGCAAGCATTGATAAACAGATGGATAGGTGAGTGGACAGGCTGAACAATCAGATATGTCTATGCAGAGGGGAGTGTGCCCATGACCATAAATAAGATGGGCAGATAATATTTCTACAAGTGAGCTTGTATGTTCTATAAGAATGTCCAGCTATACAATTGAGCTGACAATGTTGTCAGTGATAGGATAATATCCATACGACTACAAGGAAGACCAGGAGCTCTGGTAGCATAGTGCCTAAAGCACTTGACTGCTAACCAGAAGGCTGGCGGTTCAAACCCACCAGCCACTCCTTGGGAGGAAGGTTGGGCAATCCTACCTCTGTAGTGATACTGCCTCAGAAACCCAAGGAAGGGTCGCTATGAGTCGGGGCCGACTCGACGGCACATAACAACAACAACAACACAAGGAAGACCAGTTAATATGACTATTATTCAAATTTATGCACCAAACCAAAGCCAAAATGAGGAAATTGAAGATTTTTATCAACTTCTGCAGTCTGAAATTGACCAAAAGTGCAATCAAGATGTGTTAATTATCACTAGATTCTTGGAATGCAAAAGTTGGAAACAAAGAAGAAACACTGGTAGTTGGAAAATTTGGCCTTGGTGACAGAAATAAAGCTGGAAATTGCATGATAGAATTTTGCAAGATTGACGACTTATTCATTGCAAATACCATTTTTCAACAACACAAACTGTGGCTATACACATGGACTTTGCCAGACATAGTACACAGGATACAGATTGATTACATTTGTGGCAAAGAAGATGAAAAAGCTGAATATCTTCAGCCAAAACAAGGCGAGGAGCTGATTGTGGAACCAACCATCCACGGCTCATATGGAAATTCAGCTTGGAGTTGTATACAATTAAAACAAGACCACAAGAGCCAAAATATGATCTTGAATATATCCCTCCTGAATTTAGAGACTGTCTAAAAAATAGATTTGATGCATTGAACACCAGTGACCAAAAACCGGAAGAATTGTGGGATGACATCAAGAACATCATCTATGAAGAAAGCAAGAGGGCATTAAAAAGATGAGAAAAGAAGAAAAGACCAAAATGGATGTTAGAAGAGACTCTGAAACTTTCCTTGAGCAGAGAGTAGCTAAAGCAAATGGAAGAAATGACAAGATGAAAGAGCTGAACAGAAGATTTCAAAGACAAGGCCAATTACTATAACAAAGTGTGCAAAGACCTGGAATTAAGAAAACCAAAAGGGAAGAATGCACTCAACATTTCTCAAGCTGAAAGAACTGAGGAAAATATTAAGCCTCAAGTTGCCATATCAAAAGATTCTATGGGCAAAATATTGAATGATGTAGGAAGTATCAAAAGAAGATGAAAAGAATACACAGAGTCACTGTACCAAAAATAACTGGTCGATCTTCATCCATTTCAGGAGGTGGCATATGATCAAGAACCAATGATACTGATGGAAGAAGTCAAAGCTGCACTGAAGAAACTGACAAAGAACAAGCCTCCCAAAATCGATGGAATACCCATTGAGATGTTTCAACAAATGGATGTCCCACTGGCGGTACTCACTCAGTTATGCCAAGAGACTTGGCCAACCAACTGGAAGATTTCCATATTTGTACCCATTCCAAAGAAAGGTGATCCCATATAATATGGAAATTATTGAACAATATCATTAATATTGCACTCAAGTAAAATCTTATTGAAGATTATTCAAAAATGGTTGTAGCAGTATATTGACAGAGACCTTCCAGAGGTGCAGGCTTGATTCAGAAGAAGATGTGGAACAAGAGATATCATTGCTGATGTCAGATGGATCTTGTCTCAAAGCAAAGAACACCAGAAAGATATTTACTTGTGTTTTATTGACTATGCAAAAGCATTTGATTGTGTGGATCATAACAAATTGTGGATAACATTGACAAGAATGGGAATTCCAGAACACTTAATTGTACTGATGAGGAATCTGTACATAGAACAGAAGCCTGTTGTTCAAACAGAACAAGGGGACACTACATGGTTTAAAATCAAGAAGCGTGTGCATTAGGGTTGTATCCTTTCACCATACTTATTCAGTCTCTATTCTGAGCAAATAATCCCAGAAGCTGGACTATCTGAAGAAGCACATGGCATCAGGATTGGAGTAAGGCTCATTGACAACCTGTGATATGCTGACAACACAACTTTGCTTGCTGAAACTGAGGATGAGTTGAAGCACTTACTGGTGAAGATTGAAGAATACAGTCTGCAGTATGGATTACATCTCAATATACAGAAAAAAAATTCTCACAACAGGATCTATAAGCAGCATCATGATAAATGGAGAAAAGATTATAGTCAAAGACTTCACTTTGCTTTGTTCTACAATCAACGCCAATGGAAGCAGCAGTCAGGACATCAGTTGACGTGCAGCACTGAATAAGTCCTCTGCAAAGGACCTGTTTCAAGTGCTGAGGCTTCAAGATGTCTCCTTGAAGACTAAGGTGCGCCTGACACAAGCCATAATATTTTCAGTTTCCTCATATGCATGTGAGAACTGAACAATGAATAAAGAAGATGGAAGAAGAATTTATGCTTTTGAGATATGGTATTGACAAAGAATGCTGAAGGTACAATGGACTGCTAAAAGAACTAACAAATCTGTCCTGGAGGAAGTGCTGCCAGAATGCTCCTTGGAAGCCAGAATGGTCAGACTTCATCTCAGCTACTTTGATAATATTATCAGAATGGACCATTCCCCGGAGAAGGATGTCATGGTAGGGTGGAGGGCCAACAAAAGAGGGGAAGGCCCTCAACAAGATGGATTGACACAGTGGCTGCAGTGATGGGCTCCTATAGCAGGGATCACAGAGCTGCCATGGGACCGGGCAGTGTTTCCTTCTGCTATGCATAAGGTCGCTATGAGTCAGAGACAACTTGACGGCACCTAACAACAAAAATACCCTTCAAGTTTATCCATGTTATGCGGTGTTTTGCAGATTGTATGCTATTCTTTAGGGTTGCTTAATATTCCATTGTTTGTATGTACCATAGTATGGTTAACCATTCTTCTGTTGATGGCCATCTAGCTTGTTTCCGTCTTTTTGTTTTTATAAATAGTGCTGCAATTAACATCGGTGTACATATATCTGTTCTTTTCCTAGATCTCACTTCTTTAGGATATATACCTAGTAAAAGAATTGCTGAGTCAACTGGTATTTCTAATTCCAACATTTGAAAGAATTTACCCACAGCTTTCCAAAGTGGTTATATCATTTGATGGTCCCACCAGCAGTGTATGAGAATCCCAATCTCTCACCAGGACTTGTTATTTTCTGTATTGAACTTTCATACTAGTAGTGGGGCAAGATGATATCTCATTGTTTTGATTTGTATCTCTCTAATGGCTATGGATTGTGAACATTTCTTCATGTGTTTGTTGGCCCCCTGAATGTCCTCTTAGGGGAAGTGTCTATTCATGTCTTCTGCCCATTTTTGAATTGGATTATTTGTCTTTTTGTTGGTGAGGTCTTGGAATTTTCTATAAATTTTAGAGATAAATCCTGTGTCAGATATGTCGTTGCCAAATATTTTTTTCCCCAATCTATTTGTTCTCTTTTGACTCTTTTGGAGAAGTGGTATTTGAAAGCCCATAAAAATTTAATTTTTAGAAGGTTCCATTTATCTAGTTTATATTCTGCTGTTTGTGCATTTTGGGTTATGTTGATAGTCTATTTATGCCATATATTGTTGATGTTGTTGTTAAGTGCCATAGATTAGGACTCCTAAATTTGCCCCTAGTTTTTCCTTGAGGAAGTTTATGGTTTACAGTTTCACATTTAAGTCTTTGATCCATCTGGAGTAAGTTTTTGTGTATGCTGTGAGGTTCTGATCTTGTTTCATTTTTCTCTGAATGGATATGCAGTTTTGTCAGCACCATTCCTTAGTCAATCTCTCCCCCATTTAATGGATTTCAGGATTTTGTCAAAGATTAGCAGACCATAGGTCAATGGATCTATTTCTGGGTTCTCAATTCTATTCCATTGGTCTATGTGTCTGTTGTTGTACCAATAGCAGGCAGTTTTGACTACTGTGGCTATATAGTAAGTTTTGAGATCGGGGAGTGTGAGACATCCTACTTTGTTCTTCTTCAATAGTGGTTTGCTTATCTGAGGTCTCTCTTCTTTCCATATAAAGTTAATGCTTGATATTTCCCTATCCTTAAAGAATGTTGATTGGATCTGGATTGGGATTGCATTGAATCTATAGAATGTTTTGGGTAGAACTGACATTTTCACAATGTCCACTCCTGTCCATGAGTATGGTATGTCCTTCCATTTATGTAGATCTCTTATGGTCTCTTGAAGTAGTCTTTTATAGTTTTCTTTGTACATGTCTCTTGTGTACCTGGTAAGATTTATTCCCAAGTATTTATTTATTTATTTTTTCCCATAGCTATTGTAATGCCTTGGAGACCCAAGGAGTGGTTGCTATGAGTAGGAATCAACTCGATGGCAGTGAGTTTAGTGGTTTTGAATTGTAAATGGTATTGATTTCCTTATTTCATTTCAGCAATCTCTTTGCTGGTATAGAGGAATCCAACTGATTTTTGTATGTTGATCTTGTATCCTGCCACTATGCTAAATCCCTCAATTAGTTCCAGTAGGTTTTATTTATTTATTTATTTTTGCTGAGTCTCTGGGGTTCTCTATATATAGGTTCATATCATAAGTAGATAGGGATACTTTTACTTCTTCCTTAACAATCTGGATGCCTTTGATTTCCCTTTCTTAACATATTGCCTTGGCTAGAACTTCTAATACAATGTTGAATAGAAGTGGTGATAGAAGCCATCCTTGTCTGGTTCCTATTTGCAAGGGGAATGGTTTCTCTCCATTGAGAATAATTTTGTCTGTTGGTTTGCATATGTGCTCTTTATTATTTTGAGGAATGTCCATTCTATTTCTATTTTGTTTAGAGTTTTATCAGGAGTGGGTTTTGCATATTATCAAATGTCTTTCCTGCATTGATTGATATGACTGTGTGGTTATTTTTTCTTTGTTTTATTTATGTGGTGGATGATGTTTTTGTTTTTCTAACGTTGAACCATCCTTGCATACCTGACATGAACCCCACTTGGTCATAATAATTATTTGTTTGATATGTTTTTGGAGTCAGCTAGTATTTTGTTGAAGATTTTGACATTTATATTCGTGAGGGATATTGGTCTGTAGTTTTCCTTTCGAGTGATGCCTTTGCCTCTTGGTATGAACGTTATAGTTGTTCATCAAATGAATTTGAGAGGATTCTGTCCTTTTCCATCTTCTGGAATAGTTTGATTAAGATGTTCTTCTCTGAATATTTGGTAGAATTCTCTGGTGAAACTGTCTGGGCCAGGACTTTTTTTATTGGTAATTTGTATTTATTTATTTTTATGACCTGTTCTATTTCTTCTTTTGTTATCAGTCCATTCAACTTTTCCACCTTAGTCTGTGTCAGTGTAGGTAAGTAGTGTGTTTATAGAAATCTGTCCATTTTTTCTAGATTTTCAAATTTGTTGGAGTACAGTTCTTCATGTTGTTGTTGTTATGTGCCATTGAGTCGGACCTGACTCATAGAAACCCCTCTTTGGGTTTCCGAGGCAGTATCACTATGGAAGTAGACTGCCCACTCTTTCTTCCGAGGAGTGGCTGGTGGGTTTGAACTGCCAGCCTTCTGGTTAGCAGTCAAGTGCCTTAGGCACTATGCTACCAGAGCTCCCACAGTTT
>NW_006921685.1:4493965-4496020 GCF_000298275.1 Orycteropus afer afer
ACCAACTTCTAGTCTTGTCGATTTTTTCTATTGTCTTTCTATTTTCTGTTTCATTTATTTCTGTTCGAATATTATTTTCTTTCTTCTGGTGTGTAGGCTTTTCTTTTTCTAATTGTTGAATATGTTGGTTTAAACTGTTGATTTTGACTCTTTGTTCTTTTCTGATGTATTCATTTATTGCTATAAATTGGCCTCTGATCACTGCTTTAGCTGTGTCCCAACGATTTTGGTATGTTGTGTTTTCATTCTTGTTTGATTCAAGAAATACTTTAATTTCATTTTTTTCTTCTATTATCATTCATTTTTAAGGAGGGTGTTGTTTATTTTCCATGTGTTTGCTGTTTTTCAATTGATCTTCCTACCGTTGATTTCTAATTTTATAGCATTGTGATCTGAGAAGATGCTTTGCAGTATTTCAAAATTTTAAAATTTATTAAGGCTTGTATTATGGCTTACCATATTGTCTATCATGGAGAATGTTTCATGTGCACTAGAGAAGAGCATATAGTTTGCTGTTGTTGGGTGGAATGTTCTGTAAATGTCTATAAGACCAAGTTAGTGTATTGTATTGCTTAGTTCTTCTGCTTCTTTGTTGAGGGTCTTTCCAGTTCTATTTTTCATTGAAAGTGGTATATTAAAGTCTCCTACTATAAGTGTGGAGGCATCTATTTGTCTTTTCAATTCTGTTAAAGTCTGATTTATGTGTTTTGGGGCTCTTTCATTGGGTCCAGAGATATTTACTATGGTTATATCTTCTTGTTCAATTAATCCTTTGATCATTATATAATGTCCTTCCTTGTCTCTTATGGTGGTTTTTATCTTAAAGTCAATTTTATCAGAAATTAATATTGTTACTCTGGGTCTTTTATTGTTGCCATTTGCTTAATACATTTTTTTCCAACCTTTGATTTTTAGCCTATTTTTGTCTTTGTCTCTAAGGTGTGTCTCTTGTAGACAGCATATTGATGGGTTATATTTTCTTATACCATCTGCAACTCTCCATCTCTTGAGTGGTGCATTTAATCCATTGACATTCAGTGTAATTATCAACAAGTATGAATTTGTTGTTGTCATTTTGTTATGTGTTTTTCGTGTTGTTCTTTGTTTCTTGTTACATAAAATTTTCTGTGCTCAACTCATTTGTTTATGAATCATGTTATCATTTCCTTTGTTGCTGTTGTTTTAGTATTTGCTAAATATTTGTGCTTGTCCTTTTTTATTGTGATATGAATGTCTATTATTTTATTTATTTATTTTGAGGTTACAATGTGATTTATAATTTTCCTCCCCAATTTTAGAACAGTCCATTCTATCTTGCAACACTCTTGACTTCCTCATCATTTAGAAGTTCGGTAACTACACTCTTTTTTCTCATTTTTGGTTTGTAGTCATCCTCATTTACCAATTGATGTCTCTGGTTCCCTGTTTACAATCTTGTAAACTTATTTTACTCTGGATACTTCTATTACTGGATTGGTTTCTGGGTCATATCATCATGTGTATTAATGGTCAGTTGTTGTTTGCTATTAGTGGTTCTCTGTCCAAAGAACTTCCTTTACTATCTCTTGTAAGGTTGGTCTTGTTTTAACATATTCTCTTAATTTCTGCTTATCTGGAAATGTCCTAATTTCACCATCATATTTGAGGAACAGTTTTTCTGGGTATATAATTTTTGGGGAGCTCTGGTGGTGTAGTGCCTAAGGCACTTGACTGCTAACCAGAAGGTTGGTGGTTGAAACCCACCAGCCACTCCTCAGAAGGAAGATTAGACAATCTAATTCCATAGTGATACTGCCTCAGAAACCCAAGGAGGGGTTGCTATGAGTCAGAGACAACTCAATGGCACATAACAGCAGCATATAATTCTTGGTTGGAAATTTTTCTTTTTCAGGGTTTTATATATACCACCCCATTGCCTTCTCACCTGGATGGTTTCTGCTGAGAAATCAGAGCTTAGTCTTATTGGTTGTCCTTTGTAGGCAACTTTTCATTTTTCACATGCTGCTTTCAGAATTTTCTTTGTCTTTGGTTTTGATGAGTTTGATGATGATATAT
>NW_006921685.1:4499333-4500674 GCF_000298275.1 Orycteropus afer afer
TCTCTGGCTTCCTGGCTTTTAAACCCCTTTCTCCTGATCTTCCCACTTGCTACTTCGGGTGTCCCTGAGTTGTCTCTCCTCACCTGTAAGCCTGGGGAAGCAGGTGGAAGCAGCTCCTAGACGGAACCAGCTCAAGAGCACAGCAATGGCTGCAGGGGTCCCCTGTGCGCTGGTCACCAGCTGCTCCTCTACCTTCACTGGGGACCATCTGGTCCAACATATCCTTGGAACAGAGGATCTTATTGCAGAAGCGACTTCCAATGATGCAGTGAGATTTTATCCCTGGACCATTGATAATAAATACTATTCAGTGGACATCAATCTATGCGTGGTGCCAAACAAATTTCTTGTCACTGCAGAGATTGCAGAGTCTGTCCAAGCATTTGTGGTTTACTTTGATAGCACACAAAAATCTGGTCTTGATAGTGTCTCCTCATGGCTGCCACTTGCAGAAGCATGGTTACCTGAGGTGATGATCTTAGTCTGTGGCAGAGTGTCTGAAAATGGTGTAAATTGACAAAAAGCTCAAGAATGGTGCATCAAACATGGCTTTGAATTGGTAGAACTTAGTCCTGAGGAGTTGCCGGAGGAGGATGATGACTTCCCAGAATCTACAGAAGTAAAGCAAATTATTCAAGCCTTGAATGCAAATGTCTGGTCCAATGTTGTGATGAAGAATGATAGGAACCAAGGCTTTAGCCTTCTCATCTCATTGGCTGGAGCAAACCATACCATTGAGTCAGCAGAGAACTGTCTCTCAGAGCAGCCCCATTTGCCAGCAGGAGATAGAACTGGAAAAAAAAAAA
The DNA here is from genome assembly GCF_000298275.1 of Orycteropus afer afer. Taxonomy (NCBI): domain Eukaryota; kingdom Metazoa; phylum Chordata; class Mammalia; order Tubulidentata; family Orycteropodidae; genus Orycteropus; species Orycteropus afer. Next base: position 4,500,140 of record NW_006921685.1, read on the forward strand.
AAATCCTGTTGGTACTTTGTTATATTTCCTGAGGGATATATTCTCCTCTTTCATCATACCAGGGAAGTCCTCTTCCAATAAATCTTGGACAATTTTCTCACTGGTTTTGTTTTTCTCTTCCTGTTCTGGAATTCTGATTACATATAAGTTATTCCTTTTGATGGTATACCACATGAATGTTAGACTTTCTTCATTTTGTTTTGATCTTTTTTATGATTGATCCCTTTCCAATGAAGTATTTTTCTTCAATCTCATTAATTCTGTCTTCCATTGATTCAATTCTACTCCTTTGTCCTTTCAATGTGTTATCTATTTCTGAAAATTTAATATTAATCTTTTGGATTTCTATCTGTAGATTTTGTATCATTTCTAAATTTTCATTTGTCATTTTGTCCTTGTGTTTTCTTCAAAAATTGTTCTGGGGTTTTATCTGTGTTTTCCTTAATTTTGTCAGTGTTTTCCTTGATCTGTCTCTCAGTCTGTTGAAGGTACCTAAATATAATTCTTTTGAATTCCTTATCAGGGAGTTCCAATG